>NC_073406.1:22845478-23199074 GCF_028641065.1 Leucoraja erinaceus | reverse complement strand
AGTAAGATTATTTTATATTTGTTTCAGAATTTGTTTCATTCAATCTATGATAACTGAAAATTTCATTCAGTTCTCTTAATTTTTAAGAAGGTTATGTGCTTTTGACTGTCCACGATCACAGCTTTTTTGTTATGTCCATAGAAAATCAATAGGGAACAAGATGCTAATTTCCGAGTATGAAAATGGCCATAACTTTTTAAATACTTGAGATATGAAAGTGAATTAGGTGTCAAATTAAACTTATTGTTATGCTTTATCTGATGGGATAAATTGCAGACTTGATTTTTCAATCTCAAAATTTTGTAACATTGCTATTTGTTAGGGATTGATTTCAGGAGCTCCAACTGCAGGAGCTTCGACCGCTCAGATCACGGGAGCCTCAATCGTCCCGTGGCGGGGACTTCGATCGCCCCGACTGCGGATGCTTCGATCGCCCCGACCACGGGGGAAAATGAGGAAGGTAAAAGTTATTCGCTTTCCATCACAATAGGGTTTTTAATTGATGGCAATGGTTTTAGACGGGTCTAGTTTTATCGCCGATAAACATGATGTCAGAGACTTGAATCACGTCTCCAACTATTTTGCTTGAATTTATTTTAGCTTATTTTTTACATTAAATCATGGATAGTTCCTTACGGAGCCCAGATCCTTTGGTGTTCGACAGTGAGCTTGCTGAACGGTGGCGCATCTTAGAGGTAGAATTCAGGATTTTCATTGATGCTGCCCACCCTGCAGCTGCACCCCACATCATTGTGTCAATTCCCCTCAATGTGCCGGGCACAGAGGTTGCCCTGCGGACACAAGATTTCCACGACGCCCCAGAACATACCGATTCGGTAACACATGTTGTGACCCCAGCAGAATCCATCAGAGACCTGGTCTGCCTCCTCCGAAAGTTCAGAGAACCGTGCCAACTTCACACCAACGTTATCATGGAGCACCACAAGTGTTTTACCCGCAGCCAACAAGAGGGCAAAATGGTTGAATCCTACATTGGTGCCCTCAAGAGCATTGCATCCAGATCCCACTTCTGACACCATGTTTATTGGCGATCCATATGAAATACACATACTTGGTGAAATTAAACTTTATTCCATTAAGCAAACAGGAACATTCAAACTGCCAGCTGCTCACGTCTAGTTTTGCTGGCTTGTGAGTGAGAGTGTGTGAGTGTGTGTCTTTGTGTAGTATCGTAATACCATGTAAAGGGTGGCAAGGGTGGTGAAGGCAAAAGTCAGCAAGGGGAGATCTTGCTTGACAAATTTACTGGAATTCTTTGAAGAAGTAAATAGCCGGGCAGACAAAGGAGAGTCAGTAGATGTTGTTTACTTCTGTTGTTCAGAAAGTCATTGATAAGGTGCCACATTTGAGGCTGCTAAGGAAGATGAGAGCCCACAGTATCAAAGGGCAGATACTCGCATGGATAGCAGATTGGCTAGATGGCAGAAGTCAAAGAGTGGCAATAAAGGAATCTTATTCTGGTTGGCTGCAAGTGACTAATGGAATTCCGCAGGGGTCAGTGCTGGGGCTGCTACTCTTCACATTGTATATTAATGATTTGGACAAGGGGATTGAAGGCTTTGTGGCCAAGTTTGCGGATGATATAAAAATAGGTGGAGAGGCAGGTAGTGTAGAGAAAGCAGGGACTCGAACAGGTTGGGAAAGTGGGCAGGGAAGTGGCAGATGGAATCTAGTGTCACAAAATGTAGAGTCATGCAATTTGGTAGTAAGAATAAAGGCGTAGACTATTTTCTAAATGGGGTGAGAATCCAGAAATCGTTGGTACAAAGGGACTTGGGAGTGCTGGTGCAAGATTCCCAAAAAGTTAATCTGCAAGTCAAATCAGTAGTATAGAAAGCAAACTCAGTAGAACAGTAACTTGGGGAAGTCATTGGAAGTGTCTTAAGAGCAGTCAGTGTTACCGTCGAAGATGTACTGAAGGTACTGTCATGTAGAAAGATAGATAAATCTCCAGGGCTTTTCAGGGCTGCATCTTTCACTTCTTTAACAATTATATGTTAACACCCAGCTCCATACAATGTAGGGATATTATTTTCTTGAAAATCTCTTAACAAATGGTAAATTGCCAAATCTACATACAGCTTAAAAAAAAAACACATTTTCATCCCATTCTTCCAGCACCATTCTAACTGATTGAAGTTCATAAACATTTAACACCACCATGCTTTCCAACTACAGTAAGCTTGTTATTATGGAACAATTATGGATTTTGGTTATAACAGACGGAGTGCCCCACACTGTCTCCATGAACAGGGGCTGCTAGTTACACTGTGGAGGTCATAGAAATTGACAAGCAATTGCTTTGATCAAGACTGCAATAATGTGGTTGTGAAACTTATCAGGTCAGTCATAATCTCTAGTGAACATGGATAGACATGACGTTTCGGCGGTGACGCTCTGTATGGACGGCACCAGTAATCAGGATGGAACCGGGTCTATGGCACTGCAAAGCAGCAACTCTAGCTAACAAAGGTTTAAAGTATGATTTTCTAATGCTTGCCATCTACAGAGTTAGAAAGATGTCCTGTACACATTGGAGGAATCCCATTCAACTATGTAATTTATTTAACTCATTTGCACAATTAATGACTGGTAATTGAAATACTGTTTTTTAAAAGACTCATGACTATTCAGAATTAATCCTGACTCGCATCTGTACTCAGTTCCTCACCCGACGTAACAACTCCGCAGTTGTATCGTCAGTAGCTTAATCATATTCTCCATCTTGATCTCCATCCTATAGCAATGTTACAAAAGTTTGAGATTTAAAAAATCAAGTCCGCAATTTATCCCATCAGATAAAGCATAACAATAAGTTTAATTTGACACCAAATTCACTTTCATATCTCAAGTATTAAAAAAGTTATGACCATTTTCACTCGGAAATTAGCATCTTGTTCCCTATTGATTTTCAATGGACATTACAAAAAAGCTGTGATCTTGGATAGTCAAACGCCCATTTCTTAAGGAAAGATTACCATTTTTAAATAGCCTAAGTGTCCAAAGATTATTCACAAATAATTCACAATATAACATGATTTTTATATCTAATTTACATTAATTTATAGGCCAAATGGAAGGAATTTAGTGTTCAATTGCTGTAAATAAATGCCCATTTAAATCGGCTTTCTAGTGGGTTCATGTGAACGCGCGCTGGTTTAGAACGTTGACATAGCGCTGGATTAGTGCCCTCAAATGCCGAGAAAAATACTGCGGGATATAAAAAGCCCAAAATGAACTATTCGTTATAGATAACTTGATATTCAGGGTTATATATATGCCCCATTTAATGTAAAAATAAGGTACATACCTTTAATTGTTTGCTTTATAAAACCCTGGGGCTGCGAGAGGTTGCGAAATCAGAGAGTAATTTTAAAACTATTATAACTATATTATCGAGGCCTATAAAACTAATAATACCTTTTGCGACCGGGTCTTGCAGCGATTTTTCGTTAATGATTTACTAGGCTGAACATGTGCGATTAGTACAGCCTAGTAAAAATCGCGTTTTAAACCCGCCCCCTCCAAACAGCGCCAAAATCGCCGACATGGCTGAGGGCAGATTCCCAATGACGATTCAGGTAGGTTTTGTAACATACCTACATCCTATCAGACATTCCTGTGGTATGATGCTGATCCCCTTCCTCATGTCCGCAGCATAGACTCTTATATATTCATTTTTTCTTGTTCTGACGCATTGTCACCAATCTAAAAATATTCACTTTGCTTTCTTTTAATCCACATATGCTGTCTGACCTATCAAAAATAGCCTGTTAGGATTACTGAACACATAAATCAAACGTGTAAGCATGCGAGTTCAGGAAATGATGTGTAAATGGGATAAATGGCAAACCTGAGAAAGAAAGCCCTTGTTCATGATCACTAAATTTCCATCCAGTGATACACAATGCAGTTAACTGTAAGGTATTTAGGATGACAGACACTGGTTTCCATTTCTGTGGATTTTCATGCATTCTTCAGTATCTGCAAAACATGACACCACATAACTTCATAGTTTCTCTACTTGGTCAGTCAAGCAATCAATCCAAGATAATTATTGTATTACCATGCGTTTACTGGAAACCCATTTAATGAAATATCAAATGATATTTGACTCAAATTCAATTTTTGCTTATATATTTCTTTAAAAATATTATCTCCAAAATATTGAGCAGCACATATTTTGTCACTTCTGTTTCCAGTTCCAGTAAAACACAATAAACTGTGAGACTAGCAAAACTTCGCACCTTCACTCTCCTACTCAAAACTATATCCGGCTCAGAAGATGCACCAGCAAGCCCTTCATCCATTGCACAGGGATGTTTGACGCGGCTGTTGATGCGGCTCACGTTGTAGCCCAGAGGGCAGCACTTTCTTCAGGTTGCTGCCGTGGAAACGGCTGCACTCGGACACCATGAGACGCTCTCCACCAAAGATCCTATAGCTTTGCTATAGGATCTTTGCTCTCCACTCTCATCAGCTGCTGCTTTTTCCTATCGGTTTCCGCTTTGTCCACTTCCCACTCCATTACCACCTCCTTCTCCCATCGCTTTGTCCAGTCGGTCACTTCCACCTCCAATGCCGCCTCCTTATCTTTCTATTCCTGTCGTTTTGTCTACTCCGGCACTCCGTCTTCCACTCTCCTTCTAACCAGGAGTCACCAACATAATCCACCTAAGGAGCACCTGCGGGGGAGAAGTGATGGCCAACGGGAAGAAACAGCAGTGGGGAGGGGGAGTCTACGGTGGCCTAGCGCGTGTGTTGTTGGCAATGGCTCGCAGAAAGCATAGTCCCCAGGGGCTGCAACATGAGTCCCAACAGCCTTGGCAACTGGACCATGTGGACTGGTGAAGAAGGGCTCGCTGTTGTTGACCAACAGCATCGTCGCAGAGTTCTAAGGTGAAACAACAAAGTGCTGGAATAGCTCAGTAGACTGAATCAGTCTGAAGAATAGTACAGACGTCACCGATCCACTTTCTCTGGAGATGCTGCCAGATTTGCTGTTATTCCAGCATTTTGCACTCTTGTGCATTAACCATCAACTGCAGTTCTTTATTTCAACTACATACAAGAATAATGCCACACTCAGTTATAGAGGACAATCGTCAATAACAGACACCATCTCTTTCCCACACCCGCACATGGTCAATATAGCGAGGGTTTACTGTACAAGAATGTTATCATTGAATCATACATCTAAAAGTGAAAAAAAAAGTGCAGAATTAATTTCATTCTCTGTTTTGACTTGATCCTAAAGCTAAATCGGAGACTGCAGATGCTGGAATCTGAGACAAAACAAATTGCAAGATTAACTCAATGGGTCAATCAGATCTGAGGAGGCAAACGCATCCATGGATGTTTTGGGTTGGGACCCAGAATTAAAATGGATCTGTTGGCAATTATTGCCCATCTCTCTATTCCCAAATGAGTGGCTGGCTCGGCTGCTTCAGAGAACAGTCAAAAATCAACTCCTCTCTCAGCATTTATTACTTCTCATCTCTTCACTGACCACAATGAACTTTTATTGTTCTCTATCACACTCTTGAAATTCTGGTTACAAGTTCACACTAAAGCAGGCCTATGCTTATTCATGTGAGATAATTATATTTACCTGGGTATCAGATCTTTACGAAGATTAAACGTCCGTTTCACGTTCCTCTTGCTGCACATGAAGTAACAAGACTTTTTAAAATATAACCAATTTGTATATTATATCTAGCTTTTCAAATCAAGAGGTCCGACCCTGGAATAAAATAAATAATATACATTAAAGCTTATCTAAAATAGCATATACACCCATACCTGCATGGTAGGCTGCTCTGTAAAGTTACTGGAAAGCTCGGGAGAGCTAGCAGATTGGATACAAAACTGGCTTCATGGAAGGAAGCAGAGGGTGACGGTAGAAGGTTGTTTTTCAGTCGAGGTCCATAACTAGTGGTGTGCCTCAGGGATCGGTGCTGGGCTCATTGCTGTTTGTGGTTTATATCAACAATTTGGATGAGAATGTATAAGGCATGTTTAGTACGTTTGCAAATGACACTAAAGTGAGAGTAGATAATATCAAAAATTACAGTAGGATTTTGATCACTTGTGAGTGGACACCCCAATTTCTGGACATTCCTTTTCCTTCAAACAAATGCTCCAATCAACTTCAGCGAGTTCCTGTCTAATAAGTTCAAAGTTGGCCTTGCCCCAATTTAGAAATTTAAACTTGTGGGACCGCCATGTCTCTATCTATAATTATCTAAAACCTAATAGAACATTGGTCGCTGGTCCCAAAAGGCTCATCCATGAACACTTCATCCACTTGCCCCTCCTAATTTCCTAAAACTAGATCAAGCTTTGCCCTCTGGAAACTTCCATGAACACATTTGATAAATTCTGCCCTGTCTAAAACTTGCTCTATGACATTCAGTTAGTATTAGGAAATTTAAGATCTCCAACTTCGACCTTATTAGTCCTGCAGTTGTTTGCACTCTTGTGGCATATATAACCATGTAACAATTACAGCACAGAAACAGGCCATCTCGACCTTTCTAGTCCGTGCCGAACATGTATACTCCCCTAGTCCCATATACCTGCGCTCAGACCATAACCCTCCATTCCTTTCCCGTCCATATAACTATTCAATTTATTTTTAAATGATAAAATCGAACCTGCCTCCACCACCTTCACTGGAAGTTCATTCCACACAGCCACCACTCTCTGAGTAAAGAAGTTCCCCCTCATGTTACCCCTAAACTTCTGTCCCTTAATTCTCAAGTCATGTCCCCTTGTTTGAATCTTCCCTACTCTGTGGGAAAAGCTTATCCACGTCAACTCTTGTCTATCCCTCTCATCATTTTAAAGACCTCTATCAAGTCCCCCCTTAACCTTCTGCGCTCCAAAGAATAAAGCCCTAACTTGTTCAACCTTTCTCTGTAACATAGTTGCTGAAACCCAGGCAACATTCTAGTAAATATCCTCTGTACTGTCTCTATTTTGTTGACATCCTTCCTATAATTAGGCGACCAAAATTGTACACCATACTCCAGAATTGGCCTCACCAATGCCTTGTACAATTTTAACACTACATCCCAACTTCTATACTTAATGTTTAAGAAGGAACTGCAGATGCTGGAGAATCGAAGGTTACACAAAAAAGCTGGAGAACTCAGCGGGTGCAGCAGCATCTGTGGAGCGAAGGAAATAGTCTGAAGAAGGGTTTCGGCCCGAAACGTTGCCTATTTCCTTCTCTCCATAGATGCTGCTGCACCCACTGAGTTTCTCCAGCTTTTTTGTGTAACCTTCTATACTTAATGGTCTGATTTATAAAGGCCAGCACACCAAAAGCTTTCTTTACCACCCTATCTTCATGAGATTCCACTTTCAGGGAACTGTGCACAGTTATTCCAAGGTCCCTCTGTTCACCTGCATTCTTCAATTCCCTACCATTTACCATGTACGTCCTATTTTGTCAAGATTAGTCAAACATAACTTTCCAGGCACAAATCCATGTTGACTGTTCCTAATCAGACCCTGTTTATTCAGATGTTTATATATATTATCTCCAAGTATCCTTTCCATTAATTTGCCCACCACTGACGGCAAACTAACAGGTCTATAATTGCTAGGTTTACTCTTAGACCCCTTTTTAAACAATGGAACAACATGCGCAGCACGCCAATCCTCCGGTACTATTCCCGTTTCTAATGACATTTGAAATATTTCTGTCATAGCCCCTGCTATTTCTACACTAACTTCCCTCAATGTCCTAGGGAATATCCTGTCCGGACCTGGAGACTTATCCACTTTTTGCTCTTCTAATTCCCGTTGACTATTTGGGAGCCTGTTATACACACACACACAAGGTGATCATCCCTTTCTTATTTCTCAGCTCCACCTACTGTATGCACTGGATGAACCATCATTAATGTTATGTCTGACCACTGCCGGGAAATCTACTTGATCAATAAGGCAACACTCCATCCTCTTTTACCCCCACCTCCATCACTCCTGAAGCTCTGTCCCCCTCTCTTAACTAGGCTTCTGTAATAGGACCTCAAAGAGTTGTAACTTCATGACTGAGAGGGTGAATTCTTGGAATATTCTACATGAGAAGACTGTGGGACTCAGTTGTTGATTATATTCAAAATGGAGGCCAGTCGGTTTCCAGATGTGAGAGAAATTAAGGGATGTGTGATTGGATAGGAAAATGGTATTGGTTCCACAAATGGAATGTATTAGTCCTGCTCCCATCTCATGTTATTTTCCATTGAAAAAAAAGCTTGTTCGCAAGGTATTCTGTACATACTACTGAACGTTTGGGAGAAACTTTTTTCAATCTCTTACCATGCGATGCGATGGTTTTCCAGATTGTATCTCCGGTTGCTCTGCGGCCTAACATCATGGAGCTGGTGACCTTGCTCGAGACTGACTTTGAGCCCCACCATGGTGCCGTGGACTTACCGTTGGAGCCTGATGTTGGGAAGCTCTAAAGTCACAGGAGGTTCGACCAGCTCCAACCCGTGGTCCGATTGCCCAGCGTGGGGGAGCCGAGATCGCCCCCGATGCGGGAGCTTGATCAGCCCCACCGCCGGCTACGGGAGCCAAGATCGGCCTGACAACGGAAGGCTCGAAGCCCCCGACCGCAGAAGAACAAAGAAGGGAAGAGATTGAACTTTTTTTTTTGCCTTCCATCGCAGTGAGGAATGTAGAGGAATCGCTGTGGTGTTAAAATGTATTTTGTGTGCTTTGTTGCTTTTAATTGATATGAATGTATGGCAAATCAAATTCCTCGTATGTTGCAAAACATACTTGGCTAATAAAGTATGATTATGATGAGAAGATAACAACAAAGTTAACAGATAAAACATAAAAGAAAACAGTCAGAGTAATCAGATAACTGAAGGGGGGGGGGAAGATGGAGGGAGAGTTAGAGGGAGAGCAAAGGTTACTTGAAGTTAATTCATACTGCTGGGGTGTAAGCTGCCCAAGCGAAATATGAGGTGCTGTTCTTCCAATTTGCATTGGGCCTCACAGTGGAGGAGGCTCGGGACAGAAAGGTCAGATCGGGTATGGGAGGGGGAGTTAAAGTGCTGAGCAACCGGGAGATCAGGTAGGTTAAGGCCTTAGAGTCATAGAGCGTGGAAACAGGCCCTTTGGCCCAACTCGCTCACACCAGCCAACAATGTCCTAGTTCTACTTGCCTGCATTTGGTCCATAACCCTCCAAACCCGTCCTATCCATGTACCTGTCCAATTGTTTCTTAAACAATGGGATAGTCCCAGCCTCAACTACCCTCTCTGGCAGCTTGTTCCATACACCCACCACCTTCTGTGTGAAAAGGTTACCCCTCGGATTCCTATTAAATCTTTTCCCCTTCATAGTCCGTGGGCCAAAGGGGCCTACTGTGCAAACCCCCCCACCCTATGATCCTGCTTCTTGGGTGTCATTTTGCTCATTGGTATTTCTTCTGTCTGAAAAATGACGTTCCCAATTAAAAAAACTCATTTGGACTATGCTTTTTAACCCCTTATTTCAATCTATGTCAACATTGTGTTTTTTCACACTTTGCCCTCTTTCTTGTGGCCCTCTTCCATTATCCTATGTCAACCGAAAAGCAAATTGAGATTTTTGTGAGCAGCACTGGAAGCGTGATGATGGGGATAAAGCATTCAAACAGTGTACAAAAAAAGATCTGGCATGGATGCCTACCCGGAAAGCGAGTAGTGAGAAAGGTCAACTTAAGAGCTTCCAGCTTGGGCTGGATTTGTCTCAGCAACAGGTGAGGTGCCTTCAAATGTGATCACAATTGACTACTATCCTGTAATCAATCATCCCATCACGGAATTTAGTTCAAGAGTGTTTACGAGCTTCTGAAGAAGCAAGTCATGAAGTTGGCCAAGAATATGTCATTACAACATTCGTCTTGGGTGTCTGCATGAAGGCATATCCTCTCGTGTGGAGTCATCTTGCAAAGTAAAGAAACACACCGTGTTGATTGGCACATTTCATGTAATTTGTGCATACTTCAAAATGCTTGGAAAGAAAATGGTAGGATCCGGACTTCAGGATGTCCTCATGGAATCGGGACTCATGTTTACTGGTTCTATGAAAGGTCTTATGACAATAGACAATAGGTGCAGGAGTAGGCCATTCAGCCCTTGGAGCCAGCACCGCCATTCAATGTGATCAGTACCCCATTCCTGCCTTCTCCCCATATCCCCTGACTCCACTATCTAGCTCTCTCTTGAATGTCTAGAATCACAGGAAACTCTTGAATGACAGGAAAGAACTACAACAGAAGTCTGCACTGCCACAAAATGATGGTGGAGTGCTTGGAGAGGTTTCTTTTTGATGAATTCCTGTCAATGGCTGGAAAAGAAGCAAGTGCTGTCCGGTGTATCAATGGAATCAAAGAGCATCTTTCAAGAGCTAATCCGATCGTCAACAAAGCAGACACTTGCTGAAGTCATGGCCAATGCAGATCTCAACACATTGATGGAGTTGTATAAGAGCTTCAAAGCTGATGTTTGAAAAGCATCTCTTGGGAAGACTGCACAATTTTGGTTGTTGTACATGGATTCTGTGTGGATTGCTCTCTTATTGATTATGTCTATGAAAGAGAACAACTTTCCGTTGTACTTGCACTGTCGGTTTTTTTATGCCTGATCTCTTCTTCACCTTTGGTGGTCACAATTACTCCTGCTATCTGACCTAACTTGCTCTGTTCTTGGCAAACATCGAAGAATCTGGCTTTCCTCAAAAGAGGTGCCATCAGTGTCGCTATGTCGTTCATACCAGGAAACCAATGTGCTGTTGACAAAACAATTGAGGAGACAAGGGCAAACTTTCTCTCTACAACTCTCAAGCCTCGCAGACATGACTTCTGGTACCAATCGCAGAAGCAAACACAGAGATCAACTGAGATAAGGAAAAGTGAGGCATGTGTAAAGAAAGCCATTGATGCTGTAAAGAGCTTCCTGAATCATTTTGACGTAGATGACAAGACTGGGTTGTATGTACTCTCTTCTGGTGCACATGTTCCAGCTGAAGTTGAGAAAGATGTCATGAAGGTACTTACCACAGGGAAAGAACAGAAAGAGAAGTTCATCAGAGAGAAAAAGACAGCATTCTCCGAACCCATCAAATATCTGAAACTCAAAACCATGGCAGAAACAAAGAAAAGAGTGAAGCTGAAAACATCTGAACGAAAGGTTAGAGTATAAGAAACAAGGAGATTTTGCTTTTCAACTGATGGTGCAAGCACAAAGTTCTGGCAGTCAACTAAATCTATGGGAGATTATGAAGTACCCTCTGACCCCTGTACCCTACTCCAATGGTACATCCAACAACTTCTTTGCAAAGACTGATAAATCCAAGGGCCTACACTTCCTATTGAAAGATGTGGACAACTCACAACCTCCTGCCAGTAACAAGACATTGATAGTGGAAGATGGCAATGCTGCATTCTACTCTCAGTTCAAAATTCCTGCAAACTTCAAAGAGATTGGCATCAAAATCTTCAATGCATTGTCAACTAATGATGTAGTCTTCAGTATCGATATGTACAAACCAGATTCAGTGAAATCAAGTGAAGGGACACGGCATAGGTGTGTGGAGAAGAGAATAACCAAAGGAGGAAAGACCAAAAAACCAAGAGATTGGAAGCAGTTCTTGACCAATGATGAGAAGAAACAGCTCATTGAACTTCTTGATGTGTGGAGTGAGCATGACATGGCAAAGAGGTTACATGGAAGGAAGGTGATCTTCATTAAGGAAGGAGAGGCCAGTTGTAGATCTGCTGCTGCTGTAGATTTGGGAGGAACAGCAGCAGCAGATTAGCAAGAGATACGACTGATTGGCTCTAGCCCAAGTGGGAGGAGAGGGGTGAAAACAGTTGAAGTAAAGGCCAAGGACGGGCAGTCTTTGTTCAGAACTGCTGTAGATTTGGGAGGAACAGCAGCAGCAGATTAGCAAGAGATACGACTGATTGGCTCTAGCCCAAGTGGGAGGAGAGAAGTGAGTCAGTGTGGGAAAACAGTTGAAAACTGAGGAATTTGCTTTGTAAATTGGTAAATCAGGCAATTTATCAGTCAATTTAAGCAAGACGGCTCTTAGCGAGCGGCAGTGAGTGAGCAGCCTAGTGAGGGAAGTGCCCTGTGAGAAAAGTGTGAGTCTTTGGCTCGAGAGTCTTCGGCGAGGAGGCTGAGGAGAGGAGACCACGCAATACGCTTGAGAGGTAGAGACGAAAGAAGGAGATGTCAGGCAAGCTGATTCAGTGCGATGCTTGCAGTATGTGGGAGGTCAAGGACACCGCTGGTGCCTCTGGCTGCTAAAAATGCGAGAAGCGCATCCAGGTAGAGCTCCTGAAGGGCCATGTTGGGGAACTGGAGAAGCAAGTGGATGACCTCCGATTCGTACGAGAAACTGAGTCGTTCCTTGACAAGTCCTACAGTACGATTGTTACACCTAAGGTACTGGAAGAGAGACGGTGGGAGACAGTGAGAAAAGGAGGGAAGCATGGAATGCCAACGTCCCCGGGTGGTGTACCTCGTGTAAACAGGTTCATCCGCTTAGAAGCTGTTGGGACAGAAGACGTGAGCGGCGGACTGGCTTGCGATGCGAATAGGGCTGTTGAGCCAAAACCAAAAAGGCCTAAGGCAGGCAAGGCCATTGTAGTGGGAGACTCCATTGTGAGAGGTACGGACTGGGGTTTCTGCGGCAACAGACGGGATGCAAGGATGGCGAGCTGCCTTCCCGGTGCCAGGATCCAGGATGTCACGGACAGAGTGCAGAAAATCCTCAAGGGCGAAGGTGAACATCCGGAAGTGGTAGTGCATGTCGGCACAAACGATGTCGGAAAGAAGGGAATGAATATTCTGCAGCGTGACTTTAGAGAGCTCGGAAAAATGTTGAAAAGCAGGACCTCCAGGGTTGTTATCTCCAGTTTGCTTCCAGTTCCCCGTGCTGGCGAGAGCAGGAACAGTGAGATACGGGACCTGAACGTGTAGCTGAGGAACTGGTGCACGGGGCAGGGATTTAGATTCTTAGATCACTGGGATCTGGTTTGGGGTAAGGGGGAACTGTACAAAAGGGACGGATTGCATCTTAACAGGTGTGGGACCAGCATTCTGGCAGGCAGGTGTGCCACTGCTACATGGGTGGCTTTAAACTGAATAAGGGGGGTGGGGAGTCGAATGGGATAGTGGAGGATGGAGTTAAAGGGAAAGGGTTTCTTAAATGTGTGAGCGTAGAGACCGAGAGGTGTAAAATGAGGGTAGAAGCAATAGGTAGCAAGGTGAAAAGTAAAAGTGGCAGGCAGACAAAACCCGGGCAAAAATCAAAAAGGGCCACTTTTCAACATAATTGTATAAGGGGTAAGAGTGTTGTAAAAACAAGCCTGAAGGCTTTGTGTCTCAATGCAAGGAGCATTCGTAATAAGGTGGATGAGTTGAATGTGCAGATAGCTATTAATGACTATGATATAGTTGGGATCACGGAGACATGGCTCCAGGGTGACCAAGGCTGGGAGCTGAACATCCAGGGATATTCAATATTCAGGAGGGATAGAGAGAAAGGAAAAGGAGGTGGGGTAGCGTTACTGATTAGAGAGGAGATTAATGCAATGGAAAGGAAGGACATTAGTTTGGAGGATGTGGAATCTGTATGGGTAGAGCTGCGAAACACTAAGGGGCAGAAAATGCTGGTGGGTGTTATGTACAGGCCACCTAACAGTAGTAGTGAAGTTGGAGATGGTATCAAACAGGAAATTAGAAATGCGTGCGACAAAGGCAAAACAGTTATAATGGGTGACTTCAATCTACATATAGATTGGGTGAATCAAATTGGCAGGGTTGCTGAGGAAGAGGATTTCTTGGAATGTATGCGGGATAGTTATCTAAATCAACATGTAGAGGAACCAACGAGAGAGCAGGCTATTTTAGACTGGGCTGCGTATTGAGGAAGGTTTAGTTAGCAATCTTGTTGTACGTCCCCCCTTGGGTAAGAGTGAGCATAATATGGTTGAGTTCTTCATTAGGATGGAGAGTGACATTGTTAATTCAGAAACCGGGAGTTTCTAGGGAGTCGGTCTTACAAGGGGGCCGATAGAGCTCAGTGATCTCCCTTCCAATCCCGGCAACCTCCGCAACCTCTTGCACAGTCAGCCGGTGACGTGGTCCCAGCGAGGCCTGCATAACTACGCCAATGAAAAAGCTACTTATCTTAACTACTAAACCAGGTTCGCTTCTTAATAAACAGACACCACACAAACTGTTTGGTAGACCAGTTCAAAACTTTACTTAACATCGGCCGATGGAAGGGAGGGAGAACTCCAGTCAAGTGACCAACACAGACACTTGACTGTGCTCAGCCACCTTCCCTTAACAACAGAATTACATTGCCTTAAATAGGTTTTTTTTGTCCCCTTAGCACATTCCACAGACATTAGTCATGGTCAGAGGTACAGGAAAAGGTTTCCACAGAATGCATCACATCAAACCTTTTGTTTACATGGTACAAGATATACTGAAAACATTGGCCATTTGCCTTATCTCCAAATAGACCACCCTAGCTCTTTTCGCTGCTTCCTCTGTCATTTGGTCCCTCATAAACATAGGTCATTTGTTTACAAAGATGTGACTGGCTATTTCTCTCTTCCTTTATTGCCTCCTCCCCATAAACATTGGTCATTTGGTTTATGGCATCTTACTTCAATGATATCTCTAGCTCCTTCTCTCTGCCTGTCACTTGGGAGACAATGTTATAGGATTTATTATCTCACACACCCCGCAACCTGAGGAAAGCCTAATTTGACACTAAATATAAGCTGTAAGCTAGCCCAGAAACCAATTTAATATCTTCTTATATTTTTAACTAAAATTCGGCTTCATCATTGGGAGAAATTCAGAGACCAGCAGAGGAGGACAAAGGGCTTAATTAGGAAAAGGAAAAATAGATTATGAAAGAAAACTGGCAGGGAACATAAAAGCTGACTGCAAAAGTTTTTATAGATATGTGAAAAGAAAGAGATTAGTTAAAACAAATGTAGGTCCCTTGCAGTCAGAAACAGGCGAGTTGATCATGGGGAGCAAGGATATGGCGCACCAATTGAATAACTACTTTGGTTCCGTCTTCACTAAAGAAGACATAAATAATTTGCCGGAAATAGCAGGGGACCGCGGGTCAAAGGAGTTGGAGGAATTGAGTGAAATCCAGGTTAGCCGGGAAGTGGTGTTGGGTAAATTGAATGGATTAAAGGCCGATAAATCCCCAGGGCCAGATAGGCTGCATCCCAGAGTACTTAAGGAAGTAGCTCCAGAAATAGTGGATGCATTAGTAATAATCTTTCAAAACTCTTTAGATTCTGGAGTAGTTCCTGAGGATTGGCGGGTAGCAAACGTAACCCCACTTTTTAAGAAGGAAGGGAGAGAGAAAACGGAGAATTACAGACCAGTTAGTCTAACATAGGTAGTGGGGAAACTGCTAGAGTCAGTTATTAAAGATGGGATAGCAGCAAATTTGGAAAGTGGTGAAATCATTGGACAAAGTCAGCATGGATTTACGAAAGGTAAATCATGTCTGACGAATCTTATAGAATTTTTCGAGGATGTAACTAGTAGCGTGGATAGGGGAGAACCAGTGGATGTGGTGTATCTGGACTTCCAGAAGGCTTTCGACAAGGTCCCACATAAGAGATTAGTATACAAACTTAAAGTACACGGCTTTGGGGGTTCAGTATTGATGTGGATGGAGAACTGGCTGGCAAACAGGAAGCAAAGAGTAGGAGTAAACGGGTCCTTTTCACAATGGAAGGCAGTGACTAGTGGGGTACCACAAGGCTCAGTGCTGGGACCCCAGCTATTTACAATATACATTAATGATCTGGATGAGGGAATTGAAGGCAATATCTCCAAGTTTGCGGATTACACTAAGCTGGGGGGGCAGTGTTAGCTGTGAGGAGGATGCTAGGACACTGCAAGGTGACTTGGATAGTCTGGGTGAGTGGGCAAATGTTTGGCAGATGCAGTATAATGTGGATAAATGTGAGGTTATCCATTTTGGTGGCAAAAACAGGAAAGCAGACTATTATCTAAATGGTGGCCGACTAGGAAAAGGGGAGATGCAGCGAGACCTGGGTGTCATGGTACACCAGTCATTGAAAGTAGGCATGCAGGTGCAGCAGGCAGTAAAGAAAGCGAATGGTATGTTAGCTTTCATAGCAAAAGGATTTGAGTATAGGAGCAGGGAGGTTCTACTGCAGTTGTACAGGGTCTTGGTGAGACCACACCTGGAGTATTGCGTACAGTTTTGGTCTCCAAATCTGAGGAAGGACATTATTGCCATAGATGGAGTGCAGAGAAGGTTCACCAGACTGATTCCTGGGATGTCAGGACTTTCATATGAAGAAAGACTGGATAGACTCGGCTTATACTCGCTAGAATTTAGGAGATTGAGGGGGGATCTTATAGAAACTTACAAAATTCTTAAGGGGTTGGACAGGCTAGATGCAGGAAGATTGTTCCCAATGTTGGGGAAGTCCAGGACAAGGGGTCACAGTTCAAGGATAAGGGGGAAATCCTTTAAAACCGAGAGGAGAAGAATTTTTTCACACAGAGAGTGGTGAATCTCTGAAACTCTCTGCCGCAGAGGGTAGTTGAGGCCAGTTCATTGGCTATATTTAAGAGGGAGTTAGATGTGGCCCTCGTGGCTAAGGGGATCAGAGGGTATGGAGAGAAGGCAGGTACGGGATACTGAGTTGGATGATCAGCCATGATCATATTGAATGGCGGTGCAGGCTCGAAGGGCCGAATAGCCTACTCCCGCACCTAATTTCTATGTTTCTTACTTCTCAGAATGGGAAAGAGACACTGCAGTCTGAGATTCAATCCCTGAAGTCAAACCAAGAAGAAACACTCACGAGTCATTCTATACTGCAACTATGGCAAAGAGCAAGGATATGACCACGTGCAAGTCAAAAGCCTAGACAGCGATATCTTTTTCATATTGCTTCACTATGCAAACAGCATCCAAGACACCACTGTTCTTTGACACAGGGAGACACAGGCAAAGGCTAACAGATGTCACCCATTTTGCAAAACAGTCCACCTCAGAATACTGCTCAGCATTACTTGGACTGCATGCATTCTCAGGCTGTGATTCAACAAGTGCCTTCAAAGGAATCGGCAAAGTCAAGCCAATCAAACTGATGCAACAGCATAACGAATTAGTGAAAATTCTGGCAGAACTTGGTGATTTTCATAGAGTTGACGATGATATGGATCTAATTTAGTGGATTTTTTATGCATCCTTACTAAGAAACATACTCAACTACAAGTACCAGATTCACAGACCCCAAGAAAGAGGGCAAACTGTGAAAAAACACAATTTTGACATATTGAAATAAGGGTTAAAAAAAAGTCCAAATTAGTTTTTTTCTTGGAAACATCATTTTCCCGACAGAAGAGATACCAATGAACAAAACGACACCCAATAAGTAGGATCATAGGGAGGGGGAGGGGGAGGGGGTGCGCGGTAGGCCCACTGGCCCACCTTGAATCTATGTCCTATAGAGCAGATTAAATGTGGTGGGGACACGGGGGTGACGTGGACACTTGGGCGTCAGAACCTTCTGGATTGTTCCTGCACATCTCCAGTAGGTCGTCCATTCACGGTGCACGGAGAGGGCCACCGAGCCCAGCGCGGGCTGTAACCTCTCCATTTCTCTACCTGGAGTCTGGGCTGGAGATCATCACAGTCCAGCCGGCCGGCGCTCCGCTCCGCTCCCTCTCCTCACCCACCCATTCATTCACTGTGGACAGAGTAACCCCGACACCGAGTGACTTACTGCGGGGAGACGAGGCGCTGATGGCGGGAGAACCGCTTCACAGCGGAGTTGGTGCCGAGCGCGAATCAGCTGCGAGCTGCGAGCGGCGACAAAACAGCGCAGTAGCAGCTTTCCCGCTTTGCTTTTACCTGTCGGTGGGCGGGAGCGACGTCGTGTCGCGCACCAATGATGTTGCGTCTTGGCTCTCATTCACTCGCGGCGCTCGATGATCTTTGGGCACAACTCTGACTCAACGACTGGAGAGAAGGAATGGGTGACGTCAAGGAGGGTAATGATATATACGCACGCACATATAGAACATATGAATGTAAGATAGACATATGAAAAAGTAAGATGATAAAGCTGTCCTCCCACTACCTCCAAATCCGGGGCGTAGCTATGGGCCACTGCATGTGCCCCAGCTATGTCACACTTAGGCGATTTTAGGCGACTGTCATAGTCGTAGCAGGTCGTCGAAAAACCAGCAACTGGACTAATGGGCCTGTCCCACTTTAGGTAATTTTTTAGGCCACAGCCGGCGAATACGACAATGGAATTCACCGAAGTCAGCACTTGCGACAACCTACGTCACCTGGCAACAACCTACATTAACGTGGTGACAACCTATGAGAGCACCTACGTCAAGCTACGCTCATTGGCGTCAAACCCACGGTCGCCACTGTCATCAAACTTTTTTTCAACATGTTGAAAATCCAGCTGCGACCAGAAAGACACTACAACTCTTTGGGTGACTGAGGAGATTACGCACGACCATACAGGCGACAACCCGGTGGCCATGTGGTGACAGCCTATTCGCCTGCTGTCGCCTTAAAAAAAAGCCTGTGGGACAGGCCCAATATGTCGAACAATCACTGTTCCTGGCATCCACTGGCCCTATCCCTGAACTCTACCTCTGCTACATCGATGACTGCATCAGTGCTACCTCCTGCACCCATGCAGAACTCACTGACTTCATCAACTTCACAAGTAACTTCCATCCTGCACTCAAATTCATCTGGACCATCTCCAACATCTCCCTATCGTTTATAGATCTCACTGGCCTCATCACAAGGGACAGACTATCGACTGATAACTATGATGAACCTGCCAACTCCCACAGCTACCTAGACTACACTTCTTCCTACCCTGCGTGCGGTAAAGACCCTATCCCCTCCTCCCAATTCCTCCACCTGTGCCCAAGATACTATGACATCAGAAATGTTGTTATTCTTTAGGGAATGACCGCAATAGGTAGCAAGGTGAAAAGTAAAAGTGGCAGGCCGGCAAATCTAGGGCAAAAATAAAAAAGAGCCACTTTTCAGCATAATAGTATAAAGGGTAAGAGTGTTGTAAAAACAAGCCTGAAGGCTTTGTGTCTCAATGCAAGGAGCATTCGTAATAAGGTGGATGAGTTGAATGTGCAGATAGCTATTAATGACTATGATATAGTTGGGATCACGGAGACATGGCTCCAGGGTGACCAAGGCTGGGAGCTGAACTTCCAGGGATATTCAATATTCAGGAGGGATAGACAGAAAGGGAAAGGAGATGGGGTAGCGTTGCTGGTTAGAGAGCAGATTAACGCAATAGAAAGGAAGGACATTAGCTTTGAGGATGTGGAATCGATATGGGTAGGGCTGCGAAACATTAAGGGGCAGAAAACGCTAGTGGGAGTTGTGTACAGGCCACCTAACAGTAGTAGTGGAGTTGGGGATGGCATCAAACAGGAAATTAGAAATGCGTGCAACAAAGGTAAAACAGTTATAATGGGTGACTTCAATCTACATATAGATTGGGTGAATCAAATTGGCAAGGGTGCTGAGGAAGAGGATTTCTTGGAATGTATGTGGGATAGTTTTCTAAACCAACATGTAGAGGAACCAACGAGAGAGCAGGCTATTCTAGACTGGGTATTGAGTAATGAGGAAGAGTTAGTTAGCAGTCTTGTTGTGCATGGCCCCTTGGGCAAGAGTGACATAATAAGGTTGAGTTCTTCATTAGGATGGAGAGTGACATCGTTAATTCAGAAACAAGGGTCCTGAACTTAAAGAAAGGTAACTTTGAGGGTATGAGACATGAATTGGCCAAGATAGACTGGCGATTGATTCTTAATGGGTTGATGGTGGATATGCAATTGAAGGCATTTAAAGACTGCATGGATGAACTACAACAATTGTTCATCCCAGTTTGGCAAAAAAATAAATCAGGGAAGGTAGTGCATCCGTGGATAACAAGGGAAATCAGGGATAGTATCAAAACAAAAGATGAAGCGTACAAATTAGCCAGAAAAAGCAGCCTACCAGAGGACTGGGAGAAATTCAGAGACCAGCAGAGGAGGACAAATGGCTTAATTAGGAAAGGGAAAATAGATTATGAAAGAAAACTTGCAGGGAACATAAAAACCGACTGCAAAAGCTTTTATAGATATGTGAAGGGAAAAAGATTAGTTAAAACAAATATAGGTCCCTTGCAGTCAGAAACAGGTGGATTGATCATGGGGAACAAGGACATGACAGACCAATTGAATAACTACTTTGGTTCTGTCTTCACTAAGGAAGACATAAAAAATCTGCCGGAAATAACAGGGGACCGGGGGTCAAATGAGATGGACGAACTGAGTGAAATCCAGGTTAGCCGGGAAGTGGTGTTAGGTAAATTGAATGGATTAAAGGCCGATAAATCCCCAGGGCCAGATAGGCTGCATCCCAGAGTACGTAAGGAAGTAGCCCCAGAAATAGTGGATGCATTAGTGATAGTTTTTCAAAACTCTTTAGATTCTGGAGTAGTTCCTGAGGATTGGCGGGTAGCAAACGTAACACCACTTTTTAAAAAGGGAGGGAGGGAGAAAACGGGGAATTACAGACCAGTTAGTCTAACGTCGGTAGTGGGAAAACTGCTAGAATCAGTTATGAAAGATGGGATAGCAGCACATTTGGAAAGTGGTGAAATCATTGGACAAAGTCAGCATGGATTTATGAAGGGTAAATCATGTCTGACGAATCTTATAGAATTTTTCGAGGATGTAACTAGTAGAGTGGATAAGGGAGAACCAGTGGATGTGTTATATCGGGACTTTCAGAAGGCTTTCGACAAGGTCCCACATAATAGATTAGTATACAAACTTAAAGCACACGTAATTGGGGGTTCAGTATTGATGTGGATAGAGAACTGGTTGGCAGACAGGAAGCAAAGAGTAGGAGTAAACGGGTCCTTTTCACAATGGCAGGCAGTGACTACTGGGGTACGCAAGGCTCAGTTCTGGAACCCCAGCTATTTACGATAAATATTAATGATTTGGACGAGGGAATTGAATGCAACATCTCCAAGTTTGCGGATGACACGAAGCTGGGGGGCAGTGTTAGCTGTGAGGAGGATGCTAGGAGGCTGCAAGGTGACTTGGATAGGCTGGGTGAGCTTGAAAATGCATGGCAGATGTAGTTTAATGTGGATAAATGTGAGGTTATCCACTTTGGTGGCAAAAACAGAAAAGTAGATTATTATCTGAATTGTGGCCGATTAGGAAAGGGGGAGATGCAACGAGACCTGGGTGTCATAGTACACCAGTCATTAAAAGTAGGCATGCAGGTGCAGCAGGCAGTGAAGAAAGCGAATGGTATGTTAGCATTCATAGCAAAAGGATTTGAGTATAGGAGCAGGGAGGTTCTGCTGCAGTTGCACAGGGTCTTGGTGAGACCACACCTGGAGTATTGCGTACAGTTTTGGTCTCCTAATCTGAGGAAAGACACTCTTGCCATAGAGGGAGTACAGAGAAGGCTCACCAGACTGATTCCTGGGATGTCAGGACTTTCATATGAAGAAAGACTGGATAGACTCGGTTTGTACTCGCTAGAATTTAGAAGATTGAGGGGGGATCTTATAGAAACTTACAAAATTCTTAAGGGGTTGGACAGGCTAGATGCAGGAAGATTGTCCCCGATGTTGGGGAAGTCCAAAACAAGGAGTCACAGTTTAAGGATAAGGGGGAAATATTTTAGGACCGAGATGAGGAAAACTTTTTTCACACAGAGAGTGGTGAATCTCTGGAATTCTCTGCCACAGAAGGTAGTTGAGGCCAGTTCATTGGCTATATTTAAGAGGGAGTTAGATGTGGCTAAAGGGATCAGGGGGTATGGAGAGAAGGCAGGTACAGGATACTGAATTGGATGATCAGCTATGATCATATTGAATGGCTGTGCAGGCTTGAAGGGCAGAATGGCCTACTCCTGCACCTATTTTCTATGTTTCTATGAATGGGGATTCCCCTCTTTCATCATAGATGAGGCCGTCACATGTAACTCTTCGATATCCTGCAGCTCTGCTCTTGCTCCCCCTCTCCCCAGTTGCAACAGGGACAGTCCCCCTAGTCCTCACCCCATCAGCAGTCGCAAACAGCACATAAACTTCCAACATTTTCGCCACCTCCAACGGGATCTTTGCCACCTCCAACGTAGTCAATATGGATAGAACAGGAATTGTAAGGGTAAAAATAACAATGGGAGTTTTCTTCAGGCCCCCAAACAGGAGCCTGGATATAGGGTGCAAGTTGAATCAAGAGTGAAAATTGGCCTGTTGTAAAGGTAATGCTACGGTTGTTATGGGAGATTTCAACATGAAGGTAGACTGGGAAAATCAAGGTACTGTACCCCAAGAAAGGGAGTTTGTGGAGTGCCCCTGAGATAGATTCTTAGAGAAGCTTGTACTGGAGCCTACCAGGGAGAAGGCAATTCTGGATTTAGTGTTGTGTAATGAATCGGATTTGCTAAAGGAATTCAAGGCAAAGTAGCCATTATGAGGCAGTGACCATAATATGATACGTTTTAATCTACAATTTGAGGGAGAACTGGGAAAATCAGAAGTGTCAGTATTACAGTTGAGCAAAGGGGACCATGAGGGAGGAGCTGGCCAAAGTGGGCTGGAAAGAGACCCGAGCAGGAATGGCAGTGGAACAACAATGGCAAGTATTACTGGGAATAATACGGAAGGTGAAGGATCAGTTCATTCCACAGAAGAAGAAAGATTCTACGGGGAGTAAGAGGCGACCGTGACTGACAAGGGAAGTCAAGGACAGTATAAAAATGAAAGAGAAGTACAACATAACAAAGTTGAGCAGGAAGCCAGAGGATTGGGAAACTATTAAAGAGCAACAGAAGATAACTAAAAAGGCAATACGGGGAGAAAAGATGAGGTACGAAGTATAGCCAAGAATGTAAAGGAGGGTAGTAAAAGCTTCTTTACGTATGCGAAGAGGACAAAAATAGTTAAGACCAAAGTTGGACCCTTGAAGAGAGAAAGGAATTTATTATGGGGAACAAGGAAATGGCAGACGAGTTGAAAAGGTACTTTGGATCTGTCTTCACTAAGGAAGACACAAACAATCTCCCGGAGGTACTAGTTGCCAGAGGACCTTGGCTGACGGAGGTGCTGAAGGAAATCCACATTAGGCAGGAAATGGTGTTGGGTAGACTTTTGGGACTGAAGGCTGATAAATCCACAGGGCCTGTTGGTCTGCATCGCAGGGCACGTAAGGAAGTGGCTCGAGAAATCGTGGACGCATTGGTGATCATTTTTCAATGTTCTAAAAATTAATGGTCAGTTCCTGTAGATTGGAGGGTAGCTAATGTTATCCCACTTTTTAAGAAAGGCGGGAGAGAGAAAATGGGGAATTATAGACCAGTTAGCCTGACATTGGTGGTGGGTAAGATGCTGGAGTCAATTATAAAAGATGAAATAGCGGCACATTTGGATGGCAGTAACAGGTTTGGTCCGAGTCAGCATGGATTTACGAAGGGGAAATCATGCTTGATTAATCTTCTGGAATTTTTTGAGGATGTAACTAGGAAAATGGACAAGGGAGGGCCAGTGGATGTAGTGTACCTGGAATTTCAGTAAGCATTTGATAAGGTCCCACATAGGAGTATAGTGGGCAAAATTAGGGCACATGGTATAGAGTGCTGACATGGATAGAAAATTGGTTGGCAGACGGGAAACAAAGAGTAGGGATTAACGGGTTCCTTTCAGAATGGCAGGCAGTGACTAGTGAGGTACCGCAAGGCTCGGTGCTGGGACTGCAGCTATTTGCAATATACTTAATGACTTAGATGACTTAGATGACGGGATTAAAAGTAACATTAGCAAATTTGCAGATGATACAAAGCTGGGTGGCAGTGTGAACAGCGAGGAGGATACTATGAGGGTGCAGGATGACTTGGGCAGGTTGGCTGAGTGGACAGATGTATGGCAGTTGCAGTTTAATGTGGATAAATGTGAGATTATCCACTTTGGTGGCAAGAACAGGAAGGCGGATTATTATCTGAAGTTACGAAAATGGGAAATGCAACGAGATCTGGGGATCCTTGTTCATCAGTCACCGAAAGTAAGCGTGCAGGTACAGCAATCAGTGAAGAAAGCTAATGGCATGTTGGCTTTCATGACATGAGTTGAGTGTAGGATCAATTGGTCCTGCAGTTGTACAGGGCCCTAGTGAGACCACACCTGGAGTTTTGTGCGCAGTTTTGGTCTCCAAATTTGAGGAAGTACATTCTTGCTATTGAGGGAGTGCAGCGTAGGTTCACAAGGTTAATTCCCGGGATGGGGGGACTGTCATTTGTGGAAAAAATTGAGCGACTGGGCTTGTACACTGGAATTTAGAAGGATAAGAGAGGATCTTTTTGAAACATATTATTAAGGTATTGGACACACTAGAGGCAGGAAACATGTTCCCTATGCTGAGGGAGTCCAGAACCAGGGCCACAGTTTAAGAATAAGGGGTAAGCCATTTAGAATGGAGATGAGGAAAACATTTTCACCCAGAGTTGTGAATCTGTGGAATTCTCTGCCTCAGAAGACAGTGGAGGCGAATTCTCTGGATGTTTTCAAGAGAGAGCTAGATAGAGCTCTTACAGATAGTGGAGTCTAGGAAGGCAGGAACTGGGTACTGATTGTGGATTATCAGCCATGATCACAGTGAATGAGGTCCTGGCTCGAAGGCCCGAATGGCCTCCTCCTGCACCTATTGCCTATTTACTAGTGCTCTCCCCAATTCCCCATTTAATGGCACTCTCCCCTAACTACCATTTGGTACTGCTCTGCCCTAATTCCCCATTTAATCATGCTTCTCTGTTTGGAGTTTGCACGGTCCCCTTGTGACCGCAGTGAGTTTTAAGAACATGCAAATACTGCTGATCAACACGAACCACCACCATAAAGATACCACCAGGGGGTGCCACATGATGGCAGCCTCGCCAACAGTCTGTCTGCCTTTTTGTTATTTTTAATGTGTTTTAAAAGTTTGTGTTAATGTTCTCTGGTTTGTTTTATGTGGGGGATGGGGATGGGGGTGGGGGTCGGGAAAACTTTTTTTCAATCTCTTTCCTTGCCGGAGATGCGATTGTTTTCCGGATCGTATCTCCGGTCGCTCTGCGGCCTAACTTCATAAAGCTAGCGGCCTTGCTCGGGACTGACTTTGAGCCCCACCGCGGGGACGTCGACTTACCATCGGAGCTGATCCCTTCCCTTGCCAGGGTCTGATCGCCCGGTGCGGGGGAGCTGAGATCCCACCGATGTAGGAGCTTGATCACCCCGACACGAGGGTCAAAATGCCGCCGGCTATGGGAGCCAAGATCGTCCTGTCAACTGAAGGCTTGAGGCTACCAAACGCGGCAGAACAAAGAAGGGACGAGATTGAACTTTTTTTTGCCTTCCATCACAGTGAGGAATGTGGAGGAGTCACTGTGGTGGATGTTTATGTTAAAATGTATTTTGTGTGTTTCGTTGCTTTTTATTGGTATGACTATGACAAATGAAATTCCTCGTATGTTGCAAAACATACTTGGCTAATAAAATATGATTATGATTATGAAACACAGAAAATGCTGTGCGCTCTTTTTCACAACCATTGGTCCCACCAGCATCCTATGAATCTTATGGCACCCAACTCTCTCCTTGCTCCCGTTGACACCATCTCTTGTTCTTCCTTATATTGTTTGTCTCTTCCTCTCACTGACACACCATCTGTCTCTCACTGACACAATCTCTCCTCTGACCCACTGCATCTCTCCTGCCCCACTGACACCATCTCTCACTGTCACTGACGTGTCCCCTTTCATTCCTTAACACACTCCATCTCACTGACACACTCCATCTCTCCCACTGGTACTCCATCTCAAGTTCAAGTTCAAGTGAGTTTATTGTCATTTGTCCCTGTATCGGACAATGAAATTCTTGCTTTGCTTAAGCACACAGAACATAGTAGGCATTTACTACAAAACAGATAAGTGTGTCCATATACCATGATATAAATATATACACACATGAATAAATAAACTGATAAAGTGCAAATAACAGAAAGTGGTTATTAATAATCCGTTTTGTCCGAGCCACGTTTAATAGCCTGATGGCTGTGGGGAAGTAGCTATTCCTGAACCTGGTTGTTGCAGTCTTCAGGCTCCTGTACCTTCTACCTAAAGGTAGCAGGGAGATGAGTGTGTGGCCAGGATGGTGTGGGTCTTTGATGATACTGCCAGCCTTTTTGAGGCAGCGACTGTGATAAATCCCCTCGATGGAAGGAAGGTCAGAGCCAATGATGGACTGGGCAGTGTTTACTACTTTTTGTAGTTATTTCCTCTCCAGGGCGCTCAAATTTCCGAACCAAGCCACGATGCAACCGGTCAGCATGCTCTCTACTGTGCACCTGTAGAAGTTAGAGAGAGTCTTCCTTGACAAACCGACTCTCCGTAATCTTCTCAGGAAGTAGTGGTGCTGATGAGCTTTTTTGATAATTGCATTAGTTTTCTCGGACCAGGAAAGATCTTCAGAGATGTGCACGCCTAGGAATTTGAAGCTCTTGACCCTTTCAACCATGATATAAAATATACCTCACCCATAACCAGTTATCCATGTAATTGCCTACCTGCACATTCTCTGGCAGTTTGTTATACATATACACCACCTACTGTGAAAAAGATGCTATCTCCCCAACTAAGGAGCTCACTCACCTCTTCTCTACAAAGGTTGGAATGATGTGTTGGGAAAATTACACAGGAAAAGAACCTTCACCACTGACAGCTTATGGTTCGTCCAATTTCTCTTGGGGATTTCATCCAAACTCCTTGATCTTTCTCCCTCTCCTCCTCCAGTAACCAGGCAAAGAACACTTCCAGACCGTGTAGACACATGGAACTGCAGTTGCTGGTTTAACTGGGAGGCTGGAAATGGAGGTGGAAGCCAAGTGGCACAAGATGGTAGTGTCAAGATGGAAGATGTATCATTACCTGAAACGTTGTCTGTCTATATTCTCCATAGGTGCTGTGTGATCCACTGAATTGTTCCAGCACTGTGTATTTTTTACTTCCAGAGAGACCAGGGGTAAGGATATCTTCAGTACCCTTTTACAGCCATCTTTCAGTGCCCTTTTACCAATTGCAGATATTCAGAACACAATGAGAGCTACTGGTCATACAGAATAAAACCAAAGATAGACACAAAATGCTGGAGCAACAGCAGACAGGCAGCATCTCTGGAGAGAAGGAATGGGTGACATATTTGTTCGAGACCATCTTCAGACTTAGTCTGGGGAGTGTGAGTCTAGAGCCATGTCAGAGAAATAAATATACCGCTGGGTTGTAAGCTGCCCAAGTTAAATATGAGGTGCTGTTCCTCCAATTGAGTTGGGCCTCACTCTGACAGGACAGAAAGATCTGTATGGGAAATGGGAGGGGACGTTAAAGTGTTTATCTTCTAGGAAATTTCATAGGCCTTTGTGGACTGAGACGCGGTGTTCAGCAGAACCATCGCCAAGCCTGCGCTTGCTCTCTCCGATAATCCGGAGTCCACACCTGGAGCAGCAGATACAGTAGATGGACAGAGTCGAGGGAGGAGGTATAGGGACAGGTGTTGCAACTGCAAGGACTGTTAGGGTCTTGGACAGAGGTTCACTTGCATCCCTTCCAACCTCATCTACTATATAGCTGTTCCAGGTACGGACCCGTCATCTCTCTTTCCCCATTTACAGACACTCAACCCTAGTCCCCATTTACTGGTGCTCTCCGATAATTCTCCATTTACTGGAACTCACCTCCAGTTTCCCCATGTACCGTTACTCACCCCAGCTCACCATCCCCTGGTGCTCTCCCCAATTCCCCATTTAATGACACTCTCCCCTAACTTGTCTCTTCTTCTCACTTACACTCAATCACTTTCTCTATCTCACTTACTGAATGACTCCCAAATCTCCCTTCTTCTCATTGACACACTGGCACAGAGAGAGAGAGAGGGGAAGGGGGAAGAGAAGAAGAGAGATGGGGGGGGTGAGGGACACCTCTCTCTCACTGACACACCTCTCTGACACACTCCATCGCTACTGCCTCACTGACACCATCTCTCACTCTAACATGCTCCCTTTCTGACACACCATCGCTCACCAATGAACTCCATCCCACCCATTGACACTCCATCACTCACTCATTGACCCTCTCTAACTTCCATAGTCAATCTCTCTCTCACTGACACGCACCTCTCACACAAACATACTCCGACTCACTCACTGTCACACTTGTCTTTATAACTGATATTGTCCATCTCCAATTCACTGACACACTACTTCTCTCTGTCTAATTGTTATACACACTTTCTCTCTAACTCCCACAGTCCATCTCTCTCATTGACTCAGTCCAATTGTCTCACTGGCACACTGCATCTCACTGAAACACCCTATCTCCCTCACTGGGTACAATTATAATATTTAGATATTTAGACAGGTTCGTGGATAGGAAAGATTTAGTGGGATATTGGCCAAATGCAGTGCAAGTGGGACTATCTTAGGTAGGCAACTTTATTGGCATGCATGAATTGTTCCAAAGGGCCTGTGTCCGTGTTGTATAACTATGTGATCACAGGAGATAGACCATCGACTGACATCTATTATAAACCTACCGACACCCACTGCTCTCCAGCATACACTTCTTCCCACCTGTCTCCTGCAAAGACTCTCTCCCCTACTCCCAATTCCTCCTCTACGCCGCATCTGCGCTCAAGATGAGGTGTTCCGAGATGTCCTTATTCTTAAGGGAACAGGTGAGGCCCTCACACAAGTCTCCTCGATGTCCCACAGCTCAGCTCTTGCCCCCCACCCCCCCCCCCCAGTTGCAACAGAGACAGAGTCCCCCATGTCCATAGCTCTCACCCTATCAGCCTTCATACACAACACATAATCTTCCAACATTTTTGTCACCTCCAACGGGATCCCACTACTAGCCATGCCTTCCCATCTCTACTCATTTCTGCTTTCCGTTGAGACCATTCCCTCCATAACTCCCTAGTTAACTCATCCCAACCCACCCAAATCACCCACTCCCCAGGTACTTTCCCCTGCAACCACAGAGATGCAACACCTGTCTCTAGACCAACTCCGTCCAAGGACCCCGAAAGTCCTTTCGGGTTAGGCAGAGGTTCACTGGCACCTCCTCCAATCTCATCTACTGTATGCGCTGTTCCTGGTATGGAATCCTATATATCGGCAAGACCAAGTGCAGACTCGGTGATCGTTTCGCTGAACACCTTTGCTCAGTCCGCCAAGCCCTACATGATCTTCTGGTTATTAAACACTTTAACTCCCCATCTCATTCCCATAATTACCTTTGGCAGGGCCTCCTCCAATTCAATTCAATCAATTCAATGAACTTTATTTTTCCAGTCGGAACTTCATTTGTGCTGAACATCAGTGCGTGTACAGTTCACAAACCCAACAACACAACACAATATACCACACACATCACATACCGACAGTCCAACAATGCTCAGTGGGTAAAACTTGCAGAGCACAATACGTGAAGAATAGGCAATAAAAACATTAAAATGTTAAAAATGTATATATAAATAAATGAATAAATAAATAGATGAACTATTTATGAGTCTAATGGATGTAGGCATGAAACTCGACATGGCTCTCTTGGTCCTGAGTGTGAGTTACCTGTATCTCTGGCCTGAGGGTAGAAGACTGTATTGGCTGTACAGTGAGTGAGTGGTGTCTGAGGCTCCACTGTCAGAGGCCAAACACAAATTGGAGGAACAGCACCTCATATTTCATTTGTGCAAATTTACAACCCAGCAGTGTGAATATAACAGTCATACAATGATATAATGTGGAAACAGGCCCTTCAACTCAACTTGCCCGCATTTGGTCCATATCCCTCCAGACCTGTCCTATCCATGTACCTGTCCGTTTCTTAAATATTGGGATAGTCCCTGCTTCAACTACCTCCTAGTAGGGATCTCCTATAATGTTGCTGGCTCTGGATCTGCACCTGCTGGCGTATAGGTCCTGCAGGGGGGCGAGTGTAGTTCCCATAGTGCGTTCGGCCAAACGCACTATTCTCTGCAGAGCCTTCCTGTCCTGGGCAGAGCTGTTCCCAAACCAGTTTGTGATGTTGCCGGACAAGATGCTTTCTACAGTCACAAATGCTGCCAGGCATTCCGTATTCTGTATTTCTAGAATCTTAATACAAATCGATGTGGGCTCTGCCCAGTCTGTGTGCTGTGGTGTACATCAACATATAATCCACATCCATCTATCACACTGGTGCTTTTATTTTGGGTTCATGCCAGAAAGGGAGGCGGATAGGTGTGTGGGAAAAGGAAGAAGCCATCGGGTGGGCTGTGAGATGGGGACGAGGTAAAATGGCAAGAAGCGAAGTGCACAACATGGTGAAGGGACAACTTGCATTTCCAATTCCTCTGGGTTGAAAACATTTAGGCTACTCACAAGAGTCATTAACTGGTGATCATAAAGTCATAAGTGTTAGGAGCAGAATTAGACCATTTGGTTCTGCCATTCAATCATGGCTAATCTATCTCTACCCACTAACACCATTTTGCCTTCTCCCCATAACCCGACACCTATACTAATCAAGAATCTATCTTTGCCTTAAAAATAACCATTGACTTGGCCTCCACAGCCTTCTGTGGCAAAGAATTCCACAGATTCACCACCCTCTGACTAAAGGAGTTCCTCCCTTCCCAAAGGAATGTCTTTTATTTCGGAGGCTATGACCTCTAGTCCTAGACTCTCCCACTTGTGGAAACCTTCTCTCTACATCCACTCTAATCAAGCCTTTCACTATTCGATAAGTTTCAATGAGGTTCACCCTCATCTACAGTCGTATAGGTCAAACGTTCATCACATGGTAGCCCAATCATTCCTGAGATCATTCTTGTAAACCTCCTCTGGACCCTCTCCAGAGCCAGCACATCCTTCCTCAGATATGGTGCCCCAAATTGCTCACAATACTTTAAATGCGGCCTGACTAGCAGCATATAGAGCCTCAGCTTTACATCCCTGTTTTTGTATTCCAGCCCTCTAGAAATAAATCCCAGCATTGTGTTTCCCTTCGTTAATACCAATTGGGTGATAATTATGTCACAATGGTATTTAGGCCAGCAGTGCCCTTAATGGCCTTTTGCTGATTAACATATCATCATTTACACCATCCCTGTTGCTGGAAACAACGGTTTCTTATTTTTATTAGTCTGCAGACCACCAAAGACTGTCACGTGACAGTCCCCATTCTGCTGACGAGGGTTTGAATATAAGTGGTCTCATGGGAGGAAATCGTTTTCGAAACGTGGGGGGGACATGATTGCCTGGCGGCCCGTTGACAAGTGTGCATGACAACTAACAATTTTATCTCCTTCCATCAAAAGTTTCTTTATATATGTTTTTGTTAGTTTGTGAAAAGTTTACATGTGTTGTTTTCTCTCTCTCTCTCTCTCTCTCCAAGGTTAGTTCTGTTTACCTTTAATTGCTTCAGTTTTATTCAGTGTTATTTGGAACTTTTGAAGGACTCCCCTTAACTCATGACGTTACATGCCCCTCAAAGATTGTCACATGTCAGTCCCCATTCTGCTGAGGGTTCGACAGTAAGTGGTCTGACTACCAAGTGGCGCCACACAGTGAATTAAAAGATATTGAATTAATGGAGGGTAAGCAAGGCAGGAGGGCACAAACTTGCCTTGCTTACCCTTGCTTACGCTGAGATACTGATAAGTGCAGTGCTAGAGGATATGAAGCCCATGTCCACAGATCCCTGTATTAAGGAGCAGAGGTGGAGAAGATGGTTAAGGCTCCCAAGATACTTATCCTCATTGGGTTAATATTTATTTCATGGAATAGTGAGAGAAATATGTACAATATAGTTAGCACATTTAGACATGAAATCATCGATTAATACATCTAATTTTCGGAATGGACAATATCATTGTGTACTGAATGGGCTACATCCTTCGAAAAGCAAGATGGTCCAATGGTAAAGTAGAGGTGATGAAGTGGAGGGTCTACTGGACTCTCGTTGCTCCCATCGCTCTTGCAGGTGGATCTCAGCCACTAGCACTTCCTCACCTTCCTGGAAAGTGATGATTCATCAGCAGTCAAAGTTATCACATTAAACACTTCTTGGAGCCGAGTTCCAACAGAGTGAACATTTCAGGAACAACACTCACCCCTCCCCATCGGAACCAAAGGGAGACTATTATTTGTCAACTAGTTCGACCAATTGGTTTTCCGGTCACTATCAGCGAGCATAAGAACATAAAATGTACAGGAGTAGGCTCCCTAACCCCATTATTAATTGATCAGCCTCATTCTCTGGAGGTTCCACACTTAGCCATCCATTTACTTTTCATATATCCATAGAAACTCTTACTGATATAGCCGACAAGTTTTCTCTCAAAATCAAATTTCTCTTTTCATTTCAAGTCTTTTATTCTTCAGCTGCTGGTCAGTTGACGGCTGAGGATTTGAAGATGTTATACAGAGGAGCAGGGCCTTGCGTAAAGACAGCGTGGAATGTGTAAATAAGGTGAAGCCTGAACTGTTCAGAGGATGAGAACATTTGAGCTTCTTGGGGCTGGACTGGAATGGTCATCTGTTCAGGTGTTCTTGGTAATCTGTAAATGGATGTCACATGTCAGAAACTTTCTGAACAGTTATGTCAGGCTATGTATTCATACCTTCAGCTGCCCACACTGTGCATTGAACAAAGATCAAGAAAATATAGATGACATAAACCTGAAAACAAAAACTGAAAATGAGAGAAACACTCAGTGGGTCACAGCATCCATAAAAAGTGATAAAAGTTTAAACGTGAAGATTATTTGGCCGAATGGTTCTGACAAAAGATCTTCATCATGAAACATCAACTCTGTTTATCTTTCCACAGAGTTGTCCAGCTTTGTCTATTTTATTGATGCATTGAAGGACAGACAAATTTACCACTGTCCATTGGACATTCTTGATACATTGTTTTTGACAATCCCTGCTTCTTCATCCCACGATTATGCTGCATGTTGAGTCAGAGACACATGACAATATATCGCAGTTAGAAGGAAGAGAAACAGAAAATGGGTAACCAACATAATAATGGAGGACAAAAATGCTGGAGAAACTCAGCGGGTGAGGCATCATCTATGGAGCAAAGGAATAGGCGACGTTTCGGGTCTCGATTCGAAACATCGCCCCATCAGTCTGAAGAAGAGTCTCGAGACCCGAAACGCCGCCTAGTCTTTTGCTCCATAGATGCTGCCCACCCGCTGAGTTTCTCCAGCATTTTTGACTACCTATGATTTTTCCAGCATCTGCAGTTTCTTCAGCATAGTAATGGAGGATACTAAGTTGAAGAGAAAAAGTTAAGGATACCAAAGTTAGTGATAGGCCTGAAAAATTGGGAGAAATTTAGAATCTATCAAAGTACAATAAAGATAAAAACAGAAAATATACCTCGAGAGCAAACCAGGAAGGACTGTTATAATAGGAGTTGTTCCAAGTAGATAAAGGGAAGACAGTGGTCCATGTAAACTTTAGGTACTTGAAAAATATGCTGGGTAGTTTTATGAAACAAGGAAACGACAAGGGGTAAACAGATATTTTGCATTGGCTTCACAGTAAGTCACATGCTGTGAAACAGCAAGTACTATGAAAATCTAATTAATCCAATTCATACTGATCATGGGGTGGGAGATTGCAACCTTCATAATCAACCCGGCGTGCACAATCAATAAGATCAAATAGAACAAGTTGTTGAACAACTTTAGGCTGTGCACGCCATAACCAAGAAGATACTGAATCATGCTTGGGGATGAATTAATATCATCATCAATAAAAATGTAGTCCTGGGTAAACTAGTGGGCCTAAAAACAGAGATGTCCTCTGATGGCTTGTGTCTGGGATCCTGAAGGAAGTGGCCATTGCTGAGTGGATGCATTGTTTGCAATCTTCCACAAATCCTTACATTCCGGAGAGGAACCAGAGCATTGGAAAAAAAATCAATGCAAAGCCAGAAGGAGGGAGAAAGCAGCTCACTAGAGGTGGATAAACATAGCATCTGTTGTTGGAAAAAATGGTAGAACCAATTAATTAAGGAATTAATAAGCTGAGAAATAGACAACAGACAATAGGTGCAGGAGTAGGCCATTTGGCCCTTCGAGCCAGCACCGCCATTCAATGTGATCATGGCTGATCATCCCCAATCAGTACCCCGTTCCTGCCTTCTCCCTCTATCCCCTGACTCTGCTATTTTTAAGAGTCCTATCTAGCTCTCTCTTGAAAGCATCCAGAGAACCTGCCTCCACTGCCCTCTGAGGCAGAGAAATAATTTAATCAAACAAAGGTAAAATTATATGTGGCAAGTATTTAGTTTTTTGAGTATTGTTGATGCATTCAGGGAAGATGAGATCGCAACAGAGAGACGACAGAGATGTACGTGGATGTTGACAGGAATGGAAAATTGTATCTATGAAGAAAGATTGGATGAACAAGATAGCTCTCTTTGGAACAGTGGAGTCTGAGGGAAAATCCAATTGTGGTATAATCTCAGACCATATACATTAATATAGAGTAAATACGCAGGACCTATTTTGCTCAATCACCAAATCATACATAATAAAATAATTAACAGGTGACCCCAGGTTTAGAAGACTGATGTATTGGAATCAGAAATTACACAAATTTACCTGTAAATAATTAAATAATTTTTCGAAATAATGAAGTCAAGTTACAGAAATGCACACATCTCCAGTAGTTATATAAAGGCAGCAGCGACCTAATTCAAGACAACCTGTCTTCAAACAAAAACAGTTTCTACATTGTCTCCCAAAAATAATCAAATAGCCAGTGAGTTGGATGTTGTTGGTTGCAACCACCTCAATGCAAAGACAATTACAGTGGGCTGTGATAAAAATGAAGCCATTACAACCACATCAATAATACTGTGAGTTACTGATTTTTCCTAGAACAGAACCTGACAAAAAGGAAAGGTTTGAAGCAGAACATTCTCACCATTGCTTTCCCTAAAACAAACTACCAGTCAGCATGTAAAAAATGGGAGATTTGGTTGAGGCTCAGAATGTTGCAGGTACTGCATCCCAACATGCTATCCAGCTATAGAATACAGAAAATTATTCAACTTGCTGTGTGAAGTATTTGAGATGTTACTGGAATATACTCACTTCAATCTCTTTATACTAAGGCTGCTGGTTATTTGCTAGAGGTATTGTTGTTGGATCAGATGGATGCTCATTGATGTTATTACCAGCTGTAGATGGTCTGTTACCCTTGCCAATCTGTAGAGATGGACACATTATGAAACTTGCAAGTTTGTAAAATTACATTTTTAAAGTGATTTACTTGTCATTGTTTGACAATGAAAGCAACAGAATATTTACACCACAATGTTTGGCACTGACTCTCATTCTTTGGTTAAATTGTCAGGACATCTTTCATGGCACTCTCCATCTTCACGTTGAATGTCAAATGTTGTCCATAGGCCACAAGACTATCTATAGTCCTCCTCATCAGCCCTGGTACTGCCGCCCTCACTGTGCAGTACTGGCTCCCCAACAAACTCCCTGCCTCCCACATTTCACCTGATCACTTGAACAAACCTCTTGCCCCCCACAACATCACAGACATTACATCATCTCAAGTAGTTTGTAATTTCCTTTCCTCATGCTCACCGCTGATATCCAATCTTGAGCTGTTCTTCATTGCCTGAATAGCTTCTCTTTTGTGACCTTACCCTGAGATATAACGTACACCAATGCTGATGACACCTCTGCCTTCAAGCACACTAGATCATTTAACGATGGCAGGGTGTGGATCTATGGGCATCCCTAAGATGACGATCCTTGCTGTATTGCTTGCAACCTGGAATACTGTATTTAGTGTTCATATTGTAGCCTCCTCCACATTGGAAAACACAAATGAAGATTTGGTCACAGCTCTCAGTCTACAGGGGTAATTCTGAACTTCCCATTATCTGTCACTTTAATCCTTCATCCCAGTCCCACTCTGATCTATTTGTCTGTGGCTTCCTGCATTGTTGTAACAAGACATAATGTTAGCTTGATTAACTGCATCTCATCTTCCATCTCAGCATGTTGCAGTCTTCCAGTCTACGGAATCTTCAGGTAACTCACTTTCTCTGCCTGTATCAGAACTGACCATTGACTATGTTATCCTTCTTTGATCTTGGCAGTTTCACGATATTTTAAATGTCTCTGGCTATATCATCACTCTCTCACTGCCGCAGTAAACCTCAAATTCTCCCTGTGGTATCTATGATCTCCAACAATCACAGTTATTCCCTTTGACCTATCTATTCGACCTGCTCAGATCGATCTCCTCTCCTGCCAGTCAGCACCGCGCGGATTAATCTCTTCTCCTGGCACTTCACGGGACGGTACGCCCCATCCTGCGCCATCGTGTCTTTACTGGAGCTGAGGATGGCCGGCGAAGGTCTCCAACCGGACACCACTTTCTGAGGGACCAGAAGCAGCCTATCCCAACCCAGCGTTGCCGATGTCGCCAAACGGAAAGCGGAAACTCTCATCCAGGTGGAGAACGACCAGTGCCCTCTGTGAATCCCCATTGCATCGTCAGCTCCAGCCCCTACCCCTCTGGTCTCCATCGCTGGCTCCTGCCCCCCTCCCCCGTCATACCCTCCTCTCCCCCATGGCTCTTCCTCCTTCTTTTCTCCGAGCTCTCACTCCCCTCCCCCAACCCCCACACCGCCCACGCATACCCGCTCCCTAACACCCCCCCCTTCCCCCCTCACACATCCCTCCTCCCCCTCCCACACCCCTCCCGCCCATATAGACATCTCCCTTAACCACCCCACACCCTCCCGCCACACACCCCACCCCACTTCCCGGGAAATACAATTTAATTTAATACACATGACCTTTAAATAATGGTGAGATATTATGTACTTACCCCATTCTTTCGTCCTTTAGAGAAACCTATCAGAAACAAAAATGTAAGGAGGTTTTCAGTATAAATACCGTGAAATTGGTTTAGCATATCTTTAGTCTCTCATGTTTAAATCAGTGATTTACAAACTATTCTGCCAGTTATATGCCACAACGGTTCTCTTTGGCTCTGATCAGCGTGACAGAAGATCCCATTGTAGCCAGATGGGGTTTACTTTAAATCAATTATCAGTGTTGTGATAATGCTGGGAGTGGGATATACAACAGCTCAGGGTGTATATTGTCTGAAGTCTGACGGCAGCACCACAGCAGCAGGACCAAACAGGCATGAGTGGCCGAAGCAGAATTCTTCAGAACCACACTCAGGCAAAAGAATAAGTAGTTGTTAATCAGCAAGCAGAGCAGCAGAATAGAGAGGTGAAAAAGTAGCAAAGGCATGGCTGAGGATTTCAGTAAAGGAGGAGCTGATGCACGACAGAGGCAAGTGCAGGAAGTGAAAACAGGCCGTCTTCATAGTGGTGTGAATGTATGCAGAAAATCCCAGTTCTAGGTCAAAGACAACATCGAGGTGGAGAATGACTCCTTCAGTGGAAATAATGACAATTAACAAAACTGGCAATTTTAGGTCTTTTAGTACAGCGAGCAAAAAGATTGGTTCAATTCAGTCGAACAATAATTTGGTGATTGTAAATACCAACATGAAAAAATTGATAATCACTTCCAAACTGGCTAAAAAAAAAACATTGGATTCAGAAAATGATAACAGAAAGATGTAAACAATAAATGAATAACATACGTGGTCTGTGTTTATGATGCCTCCAGAAAAAAATTGCCCCAATTACAATCAAAGCGATAACCACAATTGCGACAACTGAAATGAGTATATGCATTAATCTGGAATTTTGTGCACACTTTACATCAGCTTCACTGCTTCCACGTTCATCCAGTTGTAGATTGAGCTTTTCACATCTGGATAATTGACAGAAAAAATAAATGAATACAAGCATTCCCAAAGGTTGCTTTGTTCAAGTAAAATGAATCAGTTACAATTAATCTATTATTGAAATGTCATTGATACGCCAGCTTTCTGAGGTTTACCACTTTTGGCATTATAAGGACATCAGGAATAGGTCAACCACTCATCTTCAAAACAGTTCTACAGCATATTTACGTTTCACCAGCGTGAGCAGACATGACCTTGGTTTAACACCTGTCCCTGGGCAATGCACTGGGATGTCAGCCCTGATTCTCATGGATCACATCTTTCCAACTCAGGTGAAATGCTTTGTGCCACACCCAGCCCCTGCTCTTGTTAAGCACCGTTATTATAGACGTCCCTTTAACGAGGGTGGGGACCTCAAGCTGTTGTTGTGTGAGGTTGAAGATTTCCATGAAACCTCTAGCCAGTTGCTTTGCACAGGTTTTGAGAATATAGGTACACCAATAGGGTCGTTTGCTTTCAGAGGTTCACAATTGTAAAGTATGTTTTGAAGTTTGCCTTGGAGACTGAGATCACCGGGTCATGTGGGACTGCACGGGCTCATGATGGCACATCATTATTCTCCCTTTCAAAGTCAGCAGAGAAAACATTGAGCTCGCCTTGGAGTGACACGTTACTGTCACTTGCGCTACTCCATCTCACGCTGATTGAAACATTGGAGTGAAAGCCATGCCATATTTGTTGAGTGTCCATTGGAGCCACTAGTTTAGCGCAGAAGAATCACGTCACATTCCCAGTCTTTCTACTCTATTCTTTCACACCTATATCAGAGCTCCCAGTTGTTTCCATTCTTAAGTTTACAATGACAACAAAAGAATCAAATCTCATTACCCATCAGAGGCACATGGAAATAAATGTGGTTATTTTTGATTTGGTTGAGGGGATTAAACATTTTATGGCCAAGTTTGCAGATTATATGAAAATAGGTGGAAGGGCAGGTAGTGTAGAGAAAGCAGGGACTCTGGACAGTTTGGGAGAGTAGAATGGAATATAGTGTAGCAAAGTGGGGAGTCGTGCATTTCGCTAGTAGGAAGAAAGGCGTGGACTATTTTCTAAATGGGGAAAGAATCCAGAAATCAGAGGTGCAAAGGGACTTGGGAATGCTGGTGCAGGATGCCCAAAAAGTTAATTTGCCCATTGAATCGGTAGTGAGGAAGGCAAGTGCAATGCTAGCATTAATTTTAAGAGGCTAGAATACAAAACCGGGGAAGTAATACTGAAGCTCTATAAGGTGTTGGTCAGACTGCATTTGCAGTAGTGTGAGCAATTTTGGGCACCATATCTGAGGAAGGATGTGCTGGCTCTGGAGAGGGTCCAGACGAGGTTTACAAAAATGATCCCAGGAATGAATGGGTTAAAATATACTGAGCGTTTGACAGCACTGGGCCTGTACTCACTGGAGTTTAAAATAATGAGGGGGGAACCTCATTGAAGCATACAGAATAGTGAAAAAGTTGGAGAGGGTGGATGTGGAGAGAATGGTTCCACTAGTTGGAGACTCTAGAACTAGAGGTCATAGCCTCATGAATTAAAGGACGTTCTTTTTGGAAGGAGATGAAGATAAATTTATTTAGTCAGAGGGTGGTGAATCTGTGGAATTCTTTGCCACAGAAGGTTGTGTAGGCCAAGTCAATTGATATTTTTAATGCAGAAATAGATTCTTGGTTAGTACAAGTGCCAGGGGTTATAGGCAGGAGAATTGGGTTAGGAGGGAGAGATAGATCAGACAGGATTGAATGGTGGAGTACTTGATGGGCTGAATGGCTTAGTTTTGCTCCTATCACTTATGACCTCAGTTAGTCTTGGATATAATTCTAGTTACAAAGCTATACTTAAACTATTATGACAGTTAAATTAAATGATAAAGTAGAGATAGGAATTTTATTTTTATTTTAAAGCTTAGTAATACTCACAACAGAAAATGCATCACCTTAATTGAAAGTAAATATGCAGGACTGCTGATATTTTTACCAGTGTTAAGTGTGATTGACTATGTCAGAATTATCCAGCATTATCTAATAGTTGTAAAGTTTCAACGTTTAGCTGAATTAAATTATGAGGGTATTACAGGAATCTGAAACTTCTCTGTGGTGTGGTGGTTATTTTGAGTATGAAGAAAAGTACTTCTGGTCTTTCTAAGCTCTGAGGACCCAGTAATCTCTGAATTAAATGTGACAATCATTATGATTGTTCTAACTGGGATTTGCTGACCAAATGCTAAAGGTTCCCAGGTGTGCCTGAAGGGAAGATCCACAATGCAACAATTCACTGTCACCAAGGGCAAGATAAGAAGGAGGGAGATACTTTGCAGATGTACTACGTAACATGGGTCACGAGGATTATTTTATTACAAAGAAAGAAGCACAGATCACGGAGATCAGAGAAAGCACAAAACAACATTTTGAACAAGGTTCCAACTTGTTAACATTACATTGGAGTAAATGATTAATTGTTTCTGAAAGGCACATTGTGAATGTCAGGAAGATGGGAACAGGACTTTGTGACGTGAGAAAAATCAACAAGAGGTTGAGTTTCCTGAACATGGATCACCATGGATTTTAAAAGTACTCACACTGTCCAGTTCTTGCACGCTTCAGTTGATGAATCACTGCCTGAAAATGTTCCTACAGGACACTCCTCACACACGGTATCTTTTACCGGTGTTCCTGAAAAATAAAATAATAAACATCAGGTAATTGTGGAGCCTGTAAATACTGGTGTTGGAAAGCTCTTCTCACTTTTCCATGCTCTCCAATTAAAAATAATTACTTCTCATTGCACCAAAACTAGTTTAACATTGAACAAAATAAACTTGCAGTTTTGTACCATCATTTCATCAATTATGAAGTTGTCGGCTTTCTGAAAACCTGACTTCACTGAATAGTTCTAGCGTTGCATAGGTGCAAAATTACCTGAACCCGTTTTATTTTACTTTTAACTTCCATGCAGCAACATTTACAAATATCTTCAGTCAGCTACTAGGGCCAAGAAATTCACCCATGCTCGCAGGGCACACTACTGCACACATAACACTTCCAGCTACTGTGTGTACAGTGAACCCAGCAGTGAACCCAGCATAAGTTTTGCAATAACAGTGTGAGGAGGAGGTAGCCACAGGAATATCAAAATGGGAATAAAGATATTAATTTTTATTTAGATTTACTTTCATTTATTATTGTCATGTGTACCGAGGTACAGTGAAAGGCTGAACAAAGAACTAGTGCTAATTAAGAAGTAGGGGATTTTAAGACATTCTGTAATCAGGAGTGCAGAGAGAGAGAAGCAATAAAATGGACAATAGTGACCGACAGTCAACACTGCTCAATAATGGATAAAAATGGTCAGTGGGACAAAGTTTTTTTAGAACATAAATCTAAAGACTATTCTATATTTGTGCAAAGGACTCATTGAAATAAACCCAACAAGGTGTAGATGCTACTTGGACTCCCCATGCAACGATCAGCTTGGAGCAGGCTCCCTTTTGTGCCAGTAATTTCAACGTCTTTGTCCAGAATTTAACACCACAGGCCAGTAAAGAATCACATGGTATTTCAGCGCAATTCCTTGGCAATATCCTGACTTGGTCAATTTTTCATTTACTGATTCTGTTATGCTGCTCGATTTTGTGGAGAGGATGGTCACGGTGATTACCACTTCTCACAGATAGCATTTAGCAATGGAACACATGGCACTCTAACAACCCACCTTTCCCTTTAACTCCTTGACCTGGTGGGCATGTTGTGTGTTTATTGGCCATCTGACAGTTTTCAATGCAGTAATATCCTTTTTTGGGCTCACATTTCGTATTGCGTATATAGGTACATTCTTCCTTAATTTGAAGTCCCAAATCTGTAAATAAAAAGTATTTGTCAGGTCCTAGGTGAATCAGTTTGAACTACTTTCTATTTTAATCCAAACAAAAGAAGCAGGATTTAGTTGTTTAACATCTTGTTCCTGCTCTGCCATTGGAAAGACCTTGTATCTCAGCATCTCCCTCAACACTAACCCCATATCCCACAATTCTCTCAAAACTATCATACAATTCCAGACACCTCAGCACGGGGAAATGTCAGATTCATACAAGCCACGTAAGAATGTTATGATTTCACGAGATTATCTCTCAGGCTTCTTTCTAAACTCAGTAGAATAAAGAGCCGATTTGCTTCATCTTTCCCCTCAGAACAATTTCTTATCCCAGGAATAGTTCTACCCCCTATCAAAAATATATCCATCCTCTACACATCATTCCAGATCTAGTCTCATCGTGGCTCCACCAACACAATACTCCTCTCTTCCATTATTTTTCTATCAAAGTGGATATCTGCACTTGTTTCCACATTATATGCCATTGTCCAACTCTCACACATTCACTTAGCCTGTCTTTTTTCCTGAAAGCTCTCCACATCCTCCTCTTGCCAACTACTTTGTTTCTGCATCAAACTTTAATCTGTTACTCTACAAAGTAAAAACATAGAAAATAGGTGCAGGAGTAGGCCATTCAGCCCTTCGAGCCAGCATTGCTAATCAATATGATCATGGCTGAACAGTTTTCCTCATCTCATTCCTAAATGGTCGACCCCTTATTCTTAAAATGTCACCCTCTGGTTCTGGACACCCCCAACACGGGGAACATTTTTCCTGCAACTAGCCTGTCCACTCCCTTAAGAATTTTATATACTTCTATAAGATCCCTTCCCATCCTTCTAAATTCCAATGAATACATGCCCATTCTTTCATCATATGTCACTCCCGCCATGATGGAAATTAACCTCCCCCTCATTTCCCTCCCTCTCCCCTCCTCCCTCATTCTCCCTCTCCTACCCCCTCCCTCTTTCCCTTCCTCCATTGCCTTTCCATCCCTCCATCATCTCTCCCCTCTTCTCTCGCTCCTCCCTCATCCTTCACTCCCTCTCTCATTCCCCTCAATTATCCCTCCTCCCTCACCCATCTTCCCTCATTCCCACATCTCTCCCTCTTTCCCCTCTATTATCTCACACACACATCCCCCCCTATCTCTCTCCCTCAGCCCACTCTGACTCTCCGCCTTCCCCCGGGTTCCATCTTTCAAGATGCCAGGAAACAAATAAAAGCTGGAAATGTAAATATTCAGCATATCAGCAGCATCCATCCAAACTGGCACAACCCACTTAATGTTCCTGCCAGCTGAACTTCTATCTCTCCTATCTTTGTTATCCTCTATTAAGATTAAGGTTTAAAGCAGATTTATGAAGTACATTATTCACACATAAAGTAGTTGGTATCTGGAATGAGGTGCCAGAGGAAGAGGTGGAGGTGGGAACATTAACACCATTTAAAAGGTATCTCCACAGGTACTTGAATGAGTAAGTCACAGAGTAATGTGGAACTAATTCAGATTCAAACTTTATTGTCATTGTGCAGTGTACAGTAGAGTACAGTACAGTGTACAGTACAGAGACAACAAAATGCAGTTAACATCTCCCCAGAAGAGCGAACATAGAATATGAGCAATAAATATATATACGTACATACAGACGTTGTAGTGCAATTTTGTTTTCTGGGATAAGGAGTATCTGGGGGGGGGGCGTCCGGCAACGGAGAGACCTGTAGCGCCTCCCGGGTGGTAGGAGGGTCAACAGACTGTGGCTGGGATGAGAGCAGTCCGTGACAATGCTGCTCGCCCTTCGCAGACATCGCTTGCTTTGGACAGACTCAATGGAGGGGAGTGAGGAACCGGTGATGCGTTGGGCAATTTTCGCCACCCTCTACATTGCTTTCCAGTCAGAGACAGAGCAGTTGCCTTACTGTGATACAGTTGGTAAGGATGCTCTCGATGGTGCAGCAGTAGAAATTCACCGGAATCTGAGGAGACAGATGGACCTTCTTCAGTCTCCTCAGGAAGAAGAGACGCTGGTGAGCCTTCTTGACCAGAGTTGAGGTATTGTGGGTCCAAGAGAGGTCATCGGAGATGTTGACCCCCAGAAACCTGAAGCTGGAAACACATTCCACCTCCGTTCCATTAATATGGATGAAGGCGTGCGTGCCGCCCCTAGACCTTCTGAAGTCTACAATGAGCTCCTTGGTCTTCTTGGAGTTAAGGGCCAGGTTGTTGTCAGCGCACCATGTTGCTAGGAGCTGTACCTCCTCCCTATAGGCTGACTCATCGTTGTTGCTGATGAGGCCAATCACCGTTGTATCATACTTGATGATGGTGTTAGTACCATGTACAGGTGTGCAGTCGTAGGTGAAGAGGGAGTAGAGGAGGGGGCTCAACACACCGCCCTGTGGAACGCCGGTGTTTAGGGTGAGGGTTGAAGAGGTGTGCTTGTCTAACCTAACAGACTGGGGTCTGTTGGTTGGAAAGTCCAATATCCAGTTGCAGAGGGAGGGGTCGATGCCCAGGTCGCTGAGTTTGGTGATCAGTTTTGAGAATATAATGGTGTTGAATGCTGAACTATAATCGATGAACAGCATTCTTACGCAGGTGTCTCTGTTGTCGAGGTGCGAGAGGGCGGAATGATGTGCCGTTGAGATGGCATCCACCGTACTCCTGTTCTTGCGGTAGGCAAACTGATAGGGATCCAATGTGGGGGGTAGGCAGCCTTTGAGGTGTGCCAGGACCAGCCTCTCGAAGCACTTGGTGATGATGGGAGTAACTGCAACTGGGCGGAAGTCGTCGAGGCTCGCTGCAGTGGAGTGTTTCAGGTAATTCAGGTAATATCCACGTGAAGTACAATGGACTACTAAGATTGCACTAAGTTTGCTTGCATTAAGATAGTTGAGTTAACTAAAATGTAGTGAATATTGGCACTGGAGGAGATGCCAGGCAGCTTACCCCGAGGCGTTTATCACCATAGCCAGGGACTTCAAAAACCAACCTGAAAAATAATCACTCCCAAACTTCCATCAACATGTATCCTGCAGCACCAGAGGATTAAACACCCTCGACCACTGCTTACGACCGTCAAAGATGCCTATCGCTCTATCCATCGCCCTCACTTTGGGAAATCTGACCATTCAGCAGTGTTGCTTCTTCCTGCATACAGGCAGCAATTGAAGAGAGCACCCCCAGAGGTGATGACTGCACAGAGCTGGTCTGGGGAGGTAGTTCTCCCCTCTAATATCTCTCTCCCCCTCCCTTTCCCCCCCCCCCCCCCCCCCCCTCTCTCTCTCTCTTTCCCCTTCTCTCTTCCCCTCCTCCCCTTCACTCTCTCCCTCTCCCTCCACCTCCACCTCTCTCACCTCCGCCTCTTCCCCTCCCCTCTCTCCCACCCTCCATCCCCTGTCTCCCCTTCACCCTCCCTGCTCTCCTCCCCTCCCCATCCTCCTCATCCCCCTCTTCTCCCTTCCCCCCCCCTCCCCTTCCCTCCCCCCCTCCCCCTCTCTCCCCCATTTCTTCTGCCCCTCCCCTCCATCCCTCTCCCTTCTCCCCCCCCTCCTCACCTCCCCTCATCTCTCTCTCCTCCCCATCCCCCCACCCCTTCTCTCCCTTTCCCCATTCCCCCTCTCTCCCCCATCCTCTTCCTGCCTCTCCACCTCCACCTCCTCTCCATCCCATCTCCACCCTCCCTCCACACACCTCCCTCTCCTCATCTCCCTCCCCCTCTGCCCCACTCTCTTTGTCCTTCGAGATAGGGTGGGAATGTGGTAAAAGGAGCCAATGAGTAATATTAATATAATATCAAGGGGGGTGATCAGTGTGTGTGTGTGTGTGTGTGTGTGTGTGTGTGTGTGTGTGTTAGTGTGTGTGTGTGTGTGTGTGTGTGTACAGTGTGAGTGTGTGTGTGTGTGTGTGTGTGTGTGTGTGTGTGTGAGTGTGTGTGTGTGTGTGGGGGTGGGGGTGTGTGTGTGGGTGTGTGTGTGTGTGTGGGGGAGAGTGTGTGTGTGGGGGGGGGGGGGGGGGGGTGTGTTGGGGTGGTTGGTGTGTGTGTGTGTGGGGGGGGGGTGGTTGGTGTGTGTGTGGGGGGGGGTTAGTGTGTGTGTGTGTGGGTGGGGGGGGGGGTTAGTGTGTGTTTGACGCCACAACCTCCCCCCCACCCCCCCGCAACCGCACGTTGAATGGACGGGACTCTCTCTCCCTCTCCCCACCCTTCCCCCCTCCCCTCTCCACCCCTCTCCCCTCCTTCTCTTCTCCTCCAACCCCCCTCTCCCCTCCCCACTCACCCCTCTCCCAACTCCAACCTCCCTCTCCCCCCCTCCTCCAACCCCCTCTCCACTCCTCCACTCTTCCCCCCCCCCTCCCTCCATCCCCCCTCCTCTCTCTCCGCACCTCCCCACTCCCCTCTGTTCTCTTCCTCCCTCCTCCTCCCTTTTCCTCTCTCTCCCCCCCCCCCTTTCCCCTTCCTCTCCCCCTCCCTCCCTTCTCCCCTATTACTCCTCATCCCCCTCCCCATCCCCCGTGTGTGGGAGGAGGTTAGTGTGCATGTGAAGCCGCAGCTACCCCCGCAACCACACGTTGAGGGGTCGTTGAGCGGTCTCCCCTGCCTCCCCACTCCTCTCCCCCTACCCCCTCTCACCCCCCCCTCTACCCTTCCAAACCCCATGTGTGTGGAGGTGGTTAGTGTGCATGTGAAGTCGCAGCACCCCCCAACCGAGCGTTGAGGGAACAGACCCAGCGGGTCAGCACTTGGTCTAGTGTACAATAAAACTAAAAGTGCTTTCCTGTGAACTATGGTGTTCTAGAACAAACAGTGAGACTCAAAATGACGATTTAAAATCAATGAAAGATGATAAAATCATTGAAAATCATTGAAAGCAACTTTAGTTTAGTTTAGAGTTCAAAGATACAGCGCGGAAACAGGCCCTTCGGCCCCCCGAGTTCGCACTGACCAGCGATCCCAGCACACTAACGCTATCCTACACACACTCGCGACAATTTACAATTATACCATGTACAAGGAATTGAAGGAAATTCCGAACCTTGACGACTTGATCAAATCAGTAACTTTTCAGTCATATATATACAGATATATACCTCCATCACATGTCTTGCACTTAAAACATTTTTCAAGCCCATTAGGATGTTCAATATATTCTCCAGCTGTACATGGATTACAGACTGTGCCAGACAGAATAGTGCAGTGTTGAGCGACTACAGTCCCTGTAATAAAACAAAACGTGTACATTGGAGAAAGCCGACATGGAATCACAATGCTTGTCCTGCTATAAGGAAACCAGTTACAATGCAGTTTATTGCAAAAAAATATCTATTTATAAGCAGGGATGGCAGTATTTAGTCAAAGAGCTATATAGCATTGAAACAACCCTTCGGCCAACCTTGTCTATTCGAACAAATTTGACATATCGGGTTGGTCTCATTTTTATTTACTTCGATAGCTTTTTCTGGAAAAGTCCTCAGGGAGGTTGTTACATAAACACATCAAGGTGGGGTCTTTTTCTTTTGCAGTCACTGGGTATTGTGAATCACAATTAAAATCTGGTTGTGTTGTTTCGGTGGCTGCTGAGGTCAATGTAAAATTCACAGGGTAAACACCTAAGGCTCTCAATCCTACCTTGAATGTGTTTCCATTTTTAGTGGACAGAGATTCCCATTATCTAATAAGGCTTCACAAGTTTTTGAAGAGGCTTTGACTGGATCCTTTTGTCTGTCCATCTGGTAATTACCTACTACCACGGAGTGCAGAACAATTTGCTCCAGGAGTCTGCTGTTATGCCTGCAAATGACATGCCCATCCCATCAAAAAAACTGACTGTGATTATGGAGCTGTTGCCCTGGTAACGGTTGGTGATGTTGGATTGTTTATCCTACCAGTTGATTTGGAGGATCTTGCAGACACAGTGCTTTCTGACGTGGTGGGTATAGTTAGTGTTTGCCATTGAAGAGGCACCCATCACTACTCCCTTGTGGTTTGTAGTGTTAATCATCAAACACTCTTTTCCAGAGGCAAACATTATACTGGAGTACTGAAGGTGATGGTCAGCTTTATCACCGAGGTCTGCTTTCATGGAAAGATGGCTCTATATTAAACAACACCAGAAGTCTGAGTTGCTGTAATGTGGATGAAGTAATGTTTTCAAACCACTTATGATAAGTGATAACTTTCATAGAAGCCCCGACGCCAGGGAAGTTTACGTTACGTGTTTCTTCCACTGGTGCTGCATTTATGAAAAGGAGATATTTTCTTATTTCCCTGTAGCTTTCTCTCCATGCCCTTGCCCTTCCAATCTTTATTTTGCTGCTGCTGCCTGTCGTGTTGGATCGCATGGTTGTAGACCACTGGTCTGATTCAGAAATCATGAACAAAGTGCAAGCAGCAGGAGTCAGTGCTTTATCTCAGGGTTGGAGTTAATAGTGATGGCCATGCCTATTTTCCGGATTACCCAATTTAACCACCCGGGGGCCTCAGTGAGGATTCCACCCTGCTGTGTTCCTGCTCACAGCTTTGTAGAAGGCACTTGAATGAATCAAACACCCGCCAGCAGCAATTTTCATTCAAAAGCCTGTTCTGTCATGGGAAATATGTAGAAGAGGCATGGAAATGTGAACCTGCCAGAGAGCATCTTCAACATCATTTAGTTTGATCTAAAACAATATACCTGAACATTTATGTTCCAAAGTATACTTTGCCAAAATCTTGCAAATTTGTGAATCGAAAGAAAAAACATTATTAAAATAAATAACTAACAATATAAAACCATTAAAAATACAGGTTCTGGTCCGGCAGCAACCCTTGGTCAAGCATGTTTTGAATCTGGCGCCATTGGTTGGCAGAGCAGCCATAAGTGCCACCTTATTTACATTTCTATTTGCAAAATGTCTGTACATAAGAATTGTTGAGAATAAAAATTCAATCTGAAGGAATCTATGTGTAAAAAACAATCAACACAAAATTCATGCAGAGAATTGAAAGTGTACCAAGGACAAAGGTCCATGGGCTGCTGGATCACAGCAGGAGGCCATTTAGGAGATGTGCAAAATGGACGAGCAGGCTTAGGGGCTGGACATAGGTTTACGTAGTGGGTTCTCATGCGGTGTTCTTAGGTCTCTCGGGCTGGATTAGAGTGTTTCAACATGTATAACCATTAAATCCTCTGAGAATTGGCCATATATATATATATATATGAGAAACTTAACTGATGTTTAAAAATATTAAACCAAAACTTTCAATATAAACAAGATTATATTTTTCTATATAGCTATATTTTTCAATGGATAAAGTTAACTTTATTGATTAAATAAAAGATTATTCATTCCACATTTCACTTCAACAAAATCATGACTGCAGCACTTACGAAAGCTAAAGGAAAATAACCATATAACCATATAACAATTACAGCACGGAAACAGGCCATCTCGGCCCTACAAGTCCATGCCGAACAATTTTTTTTTCCCCTTAGTCCCACCTGCCTGCACTCGTACCATAACCCTCCATTCCCTTCTCATCCATATGCCTATCCAATTTATTTTTAAATGATACCAATGAACCTGCCTCCACCACTTCCACTGGGAGCTCATTCCACACCGCCACCACTCTCTGCGTAAAGAAGTTCCCCCTCATATTACCCCTAAACTTCTGTCCCTTAATTCTGAAGTCATGTCCTCTTGTTTGAATCTTCCCTATTCTCAAAGGGAAAAGCTTGTCCACATCAACTCTGTCTATCCCTCTCATCATTTTAAAGACCTCTATCAGGTCCCCCCTTAACCTTCTGCGCTCCAGAGAATAAAGACCTAACTTATTCAGACTATCTCTGTAACTTAGTTGTTGAAACCCAGGCAACATTCTAGTAAATCTCCTCTGTACTCTCTCTATTTTGTTGACATCCTTCCTATAATTTGGCGACCAAAATTGTACACCATACTCCAGATTTGGTCTCACCAATGCCTTGTACAATTTTAACATTACATCCCAGCTTCTATACTCAATGCTCTGATTTATAAAGTCTAGCATACCAAAAGCTTTCTTTACCACCCTATCTATATGAGATTCCACCTTCAAGGAGCTATGCACGGTTATACCCAGATCCCTCTGTTCAACTGTATTCTTCAATTCCCTACCATTTACCATGTCCTATTTTGATTTGTCCTGCCAAGGTGTAGCACCTCACATTTATCAGCATTAAACTCCATCTGCCATCTTTCAGCCCATTTTTCCAAATGGCCTAAATCACTCTGTAGACTTTGGAAATCCTCTTCATTATCCACAACACCCCCTATCTTGGTATCATCTGCATACTTACTAATCCAATTTACCACATCTTCATCCAGATCATTGATGTACATGACAAACAACAAAGGACCCAACACAGATCCCTGAGGCACCCCACTAGTCACCTGCCTCCAATCTGATAAACAGCCATCCAACATTACCCTCTGGCTTCTCCCATTCAGCCACTGTTGAATCCATCTTGCTATTCCTGCATTTATACCCAACAGTTGAACCTTCTTAACCAACCTTCCATGAGGAACCTTGTCAAAGGCTTTACTAAAGTCCATATAGACAACATCCACTGCTTTACCCTCGTCAATTTCCCTAGTAACCTCTTCAAAAAATTCAAGAAGATTAGTCAAACATGACCTTCCAGGCACAAATCCATGTTGACTGTTCCTAATGTCTTTAGTTTAGTGCAAGCAGCAGGAGTCGGTGCTTTATCTGTCCTTCAGCCCACTATGTTTGTACTGACCAGCGATCCCCGGACATTAACACTACCCCACACACACTAGGGACAATTTTACATTTATACCAGGCCAATTAACCTACAAACCTATACATCTTTGGGGTGTGGGAGAAAAACAATGATCTTGGAGAAAACCCATCCAGATCACAGGGAGAAGGTACAAACTCAGTACAGTATTAGAAACATAGAAATTAGGTGCAGGAGTAGGCCATTCGGCCCTTCGAGCCTGCACCGCCATTCAATATGATCATGGCTGATCATCCAACTCAGTATCCCGTACCTGCCTTCTCTCCATACCCCCTGATCCCCTTAGCCACAAGGACCACATCTAACTCCCTCTTAAATATAGCCAATGAACTGGCCTCAACTAACCTCTGTGGCAGAGAGTTCCAGAGATTCACCACTCTCTGTGTGAAAATAGTTCTTCTCATCTCGGGTTTAAAGGATTTCCCCCCTTATCCTTAAGCTGTGTCCCCTTGTCCTGGACTTCCCCAACATCGGGAGCAATCTTCCTGCATCTAGCCTGTCCAACCCCTTAAGAATTTTGTAAGTTTCTATAAGATCCCCTCTCAATCTCCTAAATTCTAGAGAGTATAAACCAAGTCCATTCAGTCTTTCTTCATAAGACAGTCCTGACATCCCAGGAATCAGTCTGGTTAACTGTCTCTGCACTCCCTCTATGGCAATAATGTCCTTCCTCAGATTTGGAGACCAAAACTGTACGCAATACTCCAGGTGTGGTCTCACCAAGACCCTGTACAACTGCAGTAGAACCTCCCTGCTCCTATACTCAAATCCTTTTGCAATGAAAGCTAACATACCATTCGCTTTCTTTACTGCCTGCTGCACCTGCATGCCTACCTTCAATGACTGGTGTACCATGACACCCAGGTCTCGCTGCATCTCCCCCTTTCCCAATCGGCCACCATTTAGATAATAGTCTGCTTTCCCGTTTTTGCCACCAAAATGGATAACCTCACATTTATCCACATTATACTGCATCTGCCAAACATTTGCCCACTCACCCAGCCTATCCAAGTCACCTTGCAGTCTCCTAGCATCCTCCTCACAGCTAACACTGCCCCCCAGCTTAGTGTCATCCGCAAACCTGGAGATATTGCCTTCAATTCCCTCATCCAGATTATTAATATATATTGTAAATAGCTGGGGTCCCAGCACTGAGCCTTGCAGTACCCCACTAGTCACTGCCTGCCATTGTGAAAAGGACCCGTTTACTCCTACTCTTTTTCTGTTTGCTTTCTGGCAAAGACAGTATAAAATATTGGCTATCACTTACCCGCGGCGCACAATGAGCAGCAAGTACCACCATGTTCATACTCCCCTCGATCACACGCAGTTACTTGTGAAAGATGACAAATCAGTAATAGAACGAAAAAAATCTGTAATGATATAATTACATTTAGGGATTAATAACTGAAAAAATATATATTTAGAAATAGTATCACTGTTTTAAAATATCATGGATTAAAAAAAAATATTTTATTTCATTCTAGTGTGCAGCTCTATGGCAGTACTGCTTGATATTAATAAAGAGCAGTGCTGTTTTCCATGGGATGATCAGCAACATTTACTGGCAGGTTTTCAACAGAGTTTGAAGATTTTTTTTTAAATAATGCAAAATACTATTTATAGGCTGGCATAAAATTGTAGCTACACAAATACTTGTGTCCTTTTACAGAAAATGCTGTACATGCTTGGCTTGTCAAGCAGAATATCTGGGAAATAAATAGAGTCAATGCTTCTGGTTCATACGTTCCAGGAGCAGAATTATGCTAAATGGCCCATCAGGTCTACTCCGCTATTCAATAGTGGCTGATCTATCTTTCCTTCTTAACCCCATTCTCCTGCCTTCACCCCATAATGAGCAGCAATACTAATTAAAAATCTGTCAATCTCCGCCTTAAAAATATCCATTAATTTAGCCCCCACAGCTGTTTGTGGCAATGAATTCCACCAGTTGACAAGCAAAACATGGCAGATACTGGAAATTTCAAATAAAAACATAAAATACTGGGGATACTCAGCTGGTCAGGCAACATGGAGAGATGTTGACAATGGCTTCTGAAACAAGAAATGTTTCAAACTAGAAATGATCTTTGAAAGGAGTGAAATATACATGTAAATAAAAAAATATTGTATTTTACAAACATTACTTCACATCTGTAACTACAATTCTTTTATAAAAATCTGTTAATAGAGTAATTTTCTTCGATGACAGCTGTGTAGAAACTGAAATGTTGTACTCGGCAGAAAGACAGGGTCGACATGCACCAGTTGGATGGGATGGAGCGCCCCGCGATCCAGGAAAGCCCAGGATAGCTCCATGCTGCTGCAGGGCCTCCTCGACCGGCTCGGCTCACAAACCAACACCTCTCTTCTCGCCCAACCGACATTCTATCCAGAGGCACCTCCAGCAGCGGTCTTTGAAGACACTGTGGGCAAAACCCTGGTCCCTTCCCTACCGTCCCATTCCTCACATCCGTTGTATCCAGTCTGAAGAAGGGTCTCAACCCGATACTTCACCCATTTCTTCTCTACAGAGATGCTGCCTGTCCCGCTGAGTTACTCCAGCACTTTGTGTCAACATTCGATTTAAACCAGCATCTGCAGTTCTTTCCTGCCAAATTTAACTTGTAGGTCGGAATTATTTCACCAACAGAATAAGAAACTGAAAGCTAAGACTATATTTTGGCTTAATTATCTGAAATATTATTTTCACTAAAAATGCAATGATCCTCCTACCTTTTTCAACTCTTCACCTCCTGTACCTGAAAACAATAGAATAATATAAGTACATTTCTCTCAGGAATCTGCGGAATTGACATACAGTTGCTTACACCGGCATATGTGCAATTACTGAAAAACAATCCTGAACAGAACTTGATCAGAGATGTCCTAGTTTATTAGTTTAGACATCAACAGATTTCCCCGGGATTTATCTTTGCTGCTTTCCAACTCAAACCAAGTTTTATCCGTAGAATTTTCCCTTTGTTTCACCTGTCACCAGTCGTGAAAAAGCATGGAAATATTTCTATACTATTATCCCTACCAAGCTCATCTCCAAACAGCCAGCTGTAACTGGATTGTCGGACTCCTGTCCAACAGACCACAATCAGTGAGAATAGATAACAAATCAGACATCCACAAGGATACATTTTCAGCCCGCTATTATACGCCTTATACACTCACAATTCTGCAGACAAATACCAAACCAACTCAATTTATAGGTTTGCAGATGCCACCACCGTAGTGGACCAGATATCGAATAATAAAGAGAGGGAGTACAGAAAGATTGAAAACCTTGTAACTTGATGCCAAGGCAACAACCTCTACCTCAACGTCAGCAGGACGCTGGGTGGCACAGTGGTGCAGCGGTAGAATTGCTGCCTTACCAGAGTCCTGGGTTCGATCCTGACTATGTGTGCTGTCTGTATGGAATTTGTACATTCTCCTTGTGACTGCATGGGTTTTCTCTGGGTTCTCCAGTTTCTTCCCACATTTCAAAGATGTACAGGTTTGTAAGTTAATTGGCTTTGGGAAAAATTATAAATTGCCCCTCGTGTGTAAGATAATGCTAGTTGTACGGAGTGTTTGCTGGTCGGCGCGGATACAGTGGACCGAAGCGCCAGTTTCCACGCTGTATCTCTAAGCTAAACTGATCAGGTATATCCGGGAACACTGTGGGAAACTAGAGAGGAAATTGCAGGAGCTCTGGTTGAAATTAACAAGTCGTCATTAAATACAGGGGAGGTGCCAGAAAACTGGAGGTTGGCAAATCTTGTGCCTCTATTCAAGAGCTGCAGGGAAAATGCTGCTGAGCTAAGCTAAGTGAGCTTAACATCTCTAGTTGGAAAATTACTAAAGAGTATTTTGAAGGATAAGATATGCATGCATTCAGATGGACAAATTAGACACAAAGTGCTGGAGTAACTCAGCGGGACAGGCAGCATCTCTGGACAGAAGGAATGGGTGACGTTTCGGGTTGAGACCCTTCTTCAGATGAACATGGGCTGATTAGGGATAGTCAACATGGTTTTATATATGGGAGGTCGTGTCTCACAAATCTGATTGTTTTTTTGGAAGATGTGACGAAAAAGGTTGGAGGGCAGAGCTGTAGATGTTGTATCTGTGGACTAGTAAAGCATTTGACAAGATTCCACATAAAGGATGCACTGGAACATTAGATCGCAAGGGATCCAAGGAGAGATAGCAAATGGATAGAAAATTGGCTTCAAGGAAGGAAGCAGAGAGTGATGGTGAAAGGTTGCTTCTCCGACTGGAGGCTTGTGGCTAGTGGTGTGCCTCAGGGTTCAGTGCAGGCCCCGGTACTGTTTGTCATCTGTATCAATAATTTGGATGAGAACGTACTGCACTTGGCATGATTAGCAAATTTGCATATGATACAAAAGTTGGTGGTATTATAGATAGTGAAGATGGTTGTGAAAAATTACAGCAGGATCTTGATCAATTGGCCAGGTGGGTTGAGGAATGGGTGATGAAATTTGCATTTTGGGAAGTCTAACATGGGCAGGAAACAGTGAATGGTAGGGCTCTGGGGAGTGTTGTAGAGCAGAGGAATCTAGAAATCCGGGTGCATAGTTCCTTGAAGGTGGAATTGCAGGTAGATAGGGTGGTCAGAACTCTTTTGGCATATTGGCATTCATCGGTATAGAAATTGGGAGGGCATGTGCAGTTATATAACATGTTGGCGAGGCCGCACTTAGCGTATTGGGTTCAGTTCAGGGCACCACGTTATAGGAAATATGTTGTTAAACTGGAAAGGGTATAGAGAAGATTTACGAGGATGTTGCCAGGACTCATGGGTCTGACCTATAGGGAGAGGGTGAATAGGCTGAGACTGTATTCTTTGGAGCGTAGGAGGATGAGGAGTGATCTTATAAAGGTGTTAAAAGTCATAAGAATGAGAATCATGAGTAGATGGACAGAGTCTCTTACCCAGAGTAGGGGAATTGAGGATGAGAGGACATAGGTTTAAGGTGAAAAAAATTAATAGGAATTTGAAGGGTAACTTTTTCACACAAAGGGTGGTGGATGTATGCAATGAGCTGCCAGAGGAGAGTTGTGTCAGGGACTATCGCAACATTTAAGAAACAGACGGGTACGTGGATAGGACAGGTTAGAGGGAAATGGACCAAACGCAGGCAGGTGGGACTAGTGTAGCAGGGACATGTAGCTGGGAGATGAGAATTTTTTTTTTCCCACAGAGTGTGGTGAATCTGTGGAATTCTCTGCCACAGAAGGCAGTTGAGGTCAGTTCATTGGCTATATTTAAGAGGGAATTAGATGTGGCCCTTGTGGCTAAAGAGATCAGGGGGTGTGGAGAGAAGGCAGGGACAGGATACTGAGTTGGATGATCAGCCATGATCATATTGAATGGCGGTGCAGGCTCGAAGGGTCGAATGGCCTACTCCTGCACCTATTTTTTATGTTTCTATGTTGGCCGGTGTGGGCAAGTTGGGCTGAAGGGTCTCTTTCCACACTGTATGACTCTAAACTAAAAGGAGATTGTGATTGACTTCTGGAAACAAAGCAGTACACACACATATGGTTTACATTGATGGTACCCAAGTAGATAGTTGAAAGCTTTAGGATCCCAGGAACATCATCAGCAATGTGTTTTTGACGAGCCACATTAAAGCTATGGCCAGGAAAGCATACACATGTCTCTATTCCTTAGAAGACAAAGTTGATGATGCTCGGTTCTCACCTTGCCCCTCTTTCACCCCAGACAGATAAGATATTTGCCTGGTCTTCACCTTTACCCCACAAGCCGAAGCATTTAGCACACCATTCTTCGGCATTTTGACGAACATCAAGGGGGTCTCACCAGATCTTCCCCTCTCCCCCACTTTCTCTTTAACTCCCTGGTCCCCTTATCCCTTCCCTTCCAACCCACCGGCACATTTCGAAGTGGGAGAGAGGTCTCAAGAAGGGTTTCGACCCAAAACATTGCCTATTTCCTTCGCTCCATAGATGCTGCCTCACCCGCTGAGTTTCTCCAGCATTTTTGTCTACCTCCAGCACATTTTCCTGCTTCAATAAGAGGCCCAACATTTGTCCCTACACCTTTCTCACTACCATCCAAAGAGGTGTGCAGCCCATCCAGGTGAAGTAGGAGCCTCCTCTAACCAGGTGTAATGCACTGAGTGCTCGCGATCGAGATCAAGTGTAGACTAGGCGGCCGCTTTGCAGAGCTTAGCTCTGGATGCACGTCATTTCAACTCCCCATTCCATTCCCACAGTGGCTTGTCCTTGGGCTTTCCCACTGACACTATGAAGCCAAATGCAAACTGGAGAAAAACCTCTTATTCTGCTTGGGTAGCCTGAGCATGATCACTGAATTTTTGGTGTTCTTTTCCCACACCCACCAGAGTCTCTCCGCCCCTCTCCCACCTGATACCATATGCCCATCATTTTTACCTTATCTTGTTCTCCTCTTACCCACCAGTCTTTGTCTCTACTCTTTTCCCTCTCATCTCCACACACTCGATATCTTCCCTCTACACTCTTAGCTGCTGGTCAACCTGCTGAATTACTCTAATAGTTTATTTATTGCTGATATTTCCCTCCTAACTGCACCTTATCCAGAGATGTACGTCTATTGATATTCTGAGTCTAAATATTGTAATTCCATAGCCAAGATCGGCACCTACTGATCAGAAAGACTTCTGGTGATGCTCTGCATATCCACTCCAGAGAGGAGGAGGCAACAACATGCTGGAGTCTGGTTTTTTATTACCTGTTTTTTTTAATTATGTGGCCAGGGTTAAATTCAGTTAATTGCATTAGAAAACATAACAAATAGTATTTACATATATGGGGTGGTCTGGTAAGCTTACAACTATATTTCTATTTCTAACACAATAGAAGGGTCTCAACCCAAAACGTCACCCATTCCTTCCCTCCAGAGACGCTGCCTGTCCTGATGAGTTACCCCAGCTTTTTGTTTATCGTTGAAAATTATTGGCATTGATTTATTATTGTCATATGTAGAGATAGTGATTTTTTTTGGCATGCTATTCAAATACTATACATGAATATAATCAAGCCTTATACAACAGGTATTGCAGAGTGAAGAATACCAGCCTGAAGAATATATTTTTCAGCATAGCATCATACCAGTTCCAGAGAAAAAGTCCAATGTTACAATGAGATAGGTTGGGAGGTCAGAACTGATACCTAGCTTATGAAAGGACTGTTCAGAAGTCTGATTACGGAGAGGAAAAAAAACTGATTAACTCTGCTGTTATGTGTTTTCAAGCTTTTGTATCTACTGCCCAGTGGGAGTGGGGAGAAAGGAGAATGTCAGGAATGAACGAGGTCCTTGATTAAGTTGGTTGTTTTCCTGAGGCAGAGTGAAGTGCACATGGACAGTTTGATCTGTGTGATGGACTGGGTTACATCCACAAGTCTGCAATATATCGTGCAGTTTTGGGTAGAGCTATTCCAAAACAAAGCTGTGATTTTACCCGATACTTTCCACAGCACATCTGTAGATAGACACAAAATGCGAGAATAACTCAGTGGGACAGGGCTTTCCTTCCTACGTGCATCTGTAGAAGTTGGTAAGAGTCATTGGAGACATGCCAAATTTTCTTGCTCTCCTGAGGAAGTATAGGCATGGTGTGCTTTTTAGCTATAGCTTCAATGTGGATGGTCCTGGACAGATTGGTGGGAATTTTAAGCTCTCAACCATTTCCACTTGGCATTAATTTATGCTTATTGGGCATGCACCACCTTTCCCAAAATTAATAACTGGATGCTTCGCCTTGCTGCCGAGGGAGACATTGTTGATGAGGTTAAGAGGAAGTTAGATGTGGCCCTTGTGGCTAAGGGGATCAGGGGGTATGGAGAGAAGGCAGGTACAGGATACTGAGTTGGATGATCAGCCATGATCATATTGAATGGCGGTGCAGGCTCGAAGGGCCGAATGGCCTAGTCCTGCACCTAATTTCTATGTTTCTATTAATTAGTTAAGATTACTGTACATATATGGAATTTATTTGTTATGACAGGATGTGTGCATTAGTTTTTACAGACACATGATACTCCCATTTATGCCAACCTTCCACTTGTAATGCACAATTTAATATTTCCTTTATAACCATATAACAATTACAGCACGGAAACAGGCCATCTCGGCCCTACAAGTCCGTGCCGAACAACTTTTTTTTCAATTAGTTCCACCTGCCTGCACTCATACCATAACCCTCCATTCCCTTCTCATCCATATGCCTATCCAATATATTTTTAAATGATACCAATGAACCTGCCTCCACCACTTCCACTGGAAGCTCATTCCACACCGCTACCACTCTCTGAGTAAAGAAGTTCCCCCTCATATTACCCCTAAACTTCTGTCCCTTAATTCTGAAGTCATGTCCTCTTGTTTGAATCTTCCCTATTCTCAAAGGGAAAAAAAGCTTGTCCACATCAACTCTGTCTATCCCTCTCATCATTTTAAAGACCTCTATCAAGTCCCCCCTTAACCTTCTGCGCTCCAGAGAATAAAGACCTAACTTATTCAACCTTTCTCTGTAACTTAGTTGTTGAAACCCAGGCAACATTCTAGTAAATCTCCTCTGTACTCTCTCTATTTTGTTGACACAATGTAACGGAAATGTAATGTGTTCCGATGATTACATCAGAAATATTAACTGTTTTTCTTTATACAGATCTTCAATAATTCAATGTTTTATTAGTTAAATATCCCAGTTTCAATTTTGATTTAAAAGTTTTATTGCATAACCATCACTGAATGCTCATGGTTCAAACAGCGAAGACGTTGAGTTGTTTAATGAACTGTCAGTTGTTCAATGCTTGTAAATGGCTCAAGATGTAAATGCGATCAGTCATGATCAAATGTTAACACTACCATCGTTGGATGTCCATCGTCAGGACTGATGGAAGGAGACGTAAAAGGGTAAGTTCGTCAGCAGTAGTTGTCAATGGCGTGAGGATGATCTGATGGCTGAGCAAACTGGCTACGAGTGTTATCAAAATAGACTGGTGTACATTATCCTTGCCAGGTGACTTGTGAATCTCAGCTCGGGCTCTTTGGTGGCTCTTCATGCTGACTGTAGTGGTCTTGAGCTGGTTTCTCCAAGCTGAATAACCATGGTCTGGATTCACCAGTTATCAGTGTGATGGCTGAATATTGTGAGTCATTGTCACTGCACTACTGTAAGCAGAAACTGAATATTCAGACAATTTACCTGAACGACAATCAGTGGTAAATGAGATGGAGCACCATTAACAATATTTATTTTATCAAAACAAATACTAGAGATAATCACAATTGTATTAATTATACAAATAGTCTTCTGACACAAAATGCTGGAGTAACTCTGCGGATCAAGCAGCATCGCAGGAGAAAATGGATTTGGTGAGGTTTCAAGAAGGATCCCGACCTGAAATGTCATCTATCGATTATCACTAGTGCTGCCTGAACCGCTGCGTTACTCTAGCATTTTGTGCCTACCTTTGGTATAAACCAGCATCTGTAGTTCCTTTTTACTACAAAAGTAACACTCCACTGTTTGTCAAAAAGCACGCTTTCCTGTTTTTCTGGTCATGTATATGTCTTTTATTTTGAAATGTGTGGAAGAAATGTTGTACCTGAAAATGATAGGAACTGGTCTTCACAACTTGCTTTGCACATTGTACAGGTACCAATCAAGATGATCAAAAGCAAGACATATGGAGTTGGGGCTGCTGTCTTTAGTTTTTCAGCTCCAATTGAAATTTGGATCATCTGTTGATACCTGTGGAAGATGTATGGTACAGTTTATAATCAATGAGACACTCCAGTAATAATTACCACACACAATAATTGGATATTTTTTGCAAACATTCACCCAATATGTGCCCAATTCCACTGTCTTGACATTTCCCCTCATCCTTGGAATTCATTCCTTCATTTAATCAGTACTTTTTAAAAATTACAATAGTTTTTTCCCCTACCTTGTGCTTTAATTTGTTTGTTAAAACACAATCCCTCGTGCCACCCCGCTCCCATTTGTACTGTTTCAAGTGACAGCCACGTCAAGAGAAAGGTGAACAATTATTGAGCTTGCTACTTTGATGCAAAGTTAGTTACTAATTATAGTCTTTTTTAAATATAAATTCCAGACAATATTTCATTCACAGAACTTAAATCCACCAGCCATTCAAAGACCAATAAAGATACTCTGGAGGGACAAAAATAAACTTGATAATGCACGAGATAAGGAACTATATGGAGTCATACAGCATGGGAAAAGTCCTTTCAGCCCAGTTTGTCTAAGTTGGTCCCAATTGGTTTCACTAAGTCCATATCCCTCAGATGAATTGAACAGGTACTTTGGATCTGTCTTCACTAAGTAGGACACAAACAATCTCCCTCATGTACTAGTGGCCAGAGGATCAAGGGTGACGGAGGAGCGGAAGGAAATTCACATTAGGCAGGAAATGGTGCTGGGTAGACTGATGGGACTGATGGCTGATAAATCCCCAGGGCCTGATGGTCTACATCCCAGAGTACTTAAGGAAGTGGCTCTAGAAATCGTGTATGCATTGGTGATCATTTTCCAATGTTCTATAGATTCAGGATCAGTTACGGTGGATTGGAGGGCAGCTAATGTTATCTCACATTTTAAGAAAGGCAGGAAAGCGAAAACAGGGAATTATAGACCAGTTAGCCTGATATCGGTGGTGGGGAAGATGCTGGAGTCAATTATAAAATATGAAATAGCAGCACATTTGGATAACAGCAGCAGGATCAGTCAGAGTCAGCATGAATTTACGAAGAGGAAATCATGCTCGACTAATCTTCTGTAATATTTTGAGGATGTAAATAGGAAACTAGACAAGGGAGAGCCTGTGGATGTAGTGTACCTGGACTTTCAGAAAACATTTGATAAGGTTCCACATAGGAGATTAGTGGGCAAAATTAGAGAACATGGTATTGGAGGTAGGGTGCTGATATGGATAGAAAATTGGTTGGCAGACAGGAAACAAAGAGTAGGGATTAAGAATTTTAAGAATGGCAGGCAGTTACCAGTGGGGTACCGCAAGACTTGGTGCTGGAATCGCAACTATTTACAATATACTAGATTAAGTGGGACCCATTGGGTACGTTAGTGTGGGTGTTGTGGGCAGAAGGGACAGGTTTCCAGAGGGCTAGTACGGACATTGTGGGCCAAATGAATTCTTGGGCTGGCAGCTCAGTCACTCAAGCCTGTTGTGCTGGCAGCTCACTCACTCACTCACTCACTCACGGCTGGTGGGCTGGCAGTTGGCTCACGGCTATTCATTGAAATTCCATTTCAAGCAGGGTGCAAGACCACCAAATTCAAGTGCAGTTTCATACCATTTCAAGCAGGGTGCAAGGCCACTAAAGACAGAGAGTCGTGTCCTCTCCCTCCCCCATCTTGCAGAGACTGAGCCACGCCCACACTTCCGGGTTTTAGAGTCCCTCTCCCCCTCCCACCGGAAGATGCGTGGCCTTCATGGCGTGATTGACAGGAGAGAGAAGCTCAACATTTTTTTTAACTCGTAGGTACTCGGGGCTCTTGTGGATATTTTTCAACATGTTGAAAAATCTTCACGAGTCTTCACGAGCTTACCGCGTTTCCCGAGTACCTGCCGTTAACGTTACGAGCCACTAAGAGACGTCTCGAGCTCCGACGTACACGCTACGTACTTACCACAGGTTTGATTATTTTTTTAAAAACTCGTGAGTGCTCTTGAATTAGCTCGTACAGTGGGACAGCCCCTTAAGATAGAGCGCTTAAAGATAGCGGAGTCAAGGGATATGGGGAGAAGGCAGGAACAGGGTATTGATTGTGGATGATCAGCCATTATCACATTGAATGGCGGTGCTGGCTCGAAGGACTAAATGGCCTATTCCTGAACCTATTGTCTATTGTAAACTTTCCCATTCCATGTATCTGTCCAAGTATCTTCTAAATGTTGCTACAGAACCTGCCTCAACAACCTTCTCTGGCAGCTCATTCCATATATCCACCGAGTGAAAACGTTGCCCCTCAGGTTCCTATTCAATTTTGCCCCACAGGTCCCTATTAAACAAAATTAATCCAAACCTTGCTGACTATCACTAATAAGCCCCTGTTCATCTTCCTACAATTTTACAGGGCTCAATGGGAACACACCTAAGTATTGTGTGTAATTTTGTTCTCCTTACGTGAGAAATTATATACAGGTATTAGTCCTTTTACAAAAGGAACATACTTTAAAGTAAAAATAAATGTATCGTTCTTATTTGACTCAAAACCTCTTGTTGCATTCCACAGAGGAAGAATTTTGGTCAAAAAAACCTGAAGCACTTAAAAACCTGCAAACATCGATTTTAAAATGTAACTGTAAGAAAAAAAGAAATAATGTATTTATTCAGGCTACATACCAAATGACAAATGTTAGCGAGGGGATCTTGACAGTAGAACCTGAAGAGAATATTTCCATTTTGTGGATGAATCTGGAACAAGTGGTAATTGGCTCAGAATATGGGGTCACTTATTTCGAGCAGGAGGAGGCAAACTGTTTTCTGTTGGAGGGTTGAGAGTCTTTAGATACTTAAACCAGACAGTAGAAGCAGCTTCTTCTTTAAGGCACATTCTTGGTGAGCAAGAGGGGAAAGGTCACTGTGGTTAGGAGGAATGCGGGTTTGGGTTATAAATTGGATCAGCAATTACCTTATTGATGTTGGAGCAAGCTTGAGAAGCCTAATGATCTACTCCTGCTCCTAACTAATATGTTTGTACATGAGTAGTAGTGGCAGGGTGGGTGACAGACAATAGTGACTGGTGTTCAGGTAATGAAATGGAGATTGATGGAATTTGCCATGTTGCTGGGAAATGTTCTTCTTGCGATAGTCTTGGGTAGCTGATGAACAAAGCTTAAAGATGATGTTGGAAAGCTAGACAACATTTTTCATCTGATAAAGTTCCTTACAATAAAAATGCAACATTTTCTATTGCACAGCCAAATCTGATACTCTGCTCACTGCTTGGGATGGTTATCTTGAAGATACCTGTTCCTTTCGCAATGTTTGAGAATGCCTCTCAAAGCCTGACCTAGTGATCAAGAAAGAACTGCAGATGCTGGAAGATCGAAGGTACACAAAATTGCTGGAGAAACTCAGCGGGTGCAGCAGCATCTATGGAGCGAAGGAAATAGGCTCCTTCGCTCCATAGATGCTGCTGCACCCACTGAGTTTCTCCAGCAATTTTGTGTACCTCCTGTCCTAGTGATGTTTTGGTGGCACTGGTGCCACTAGATGGCTTTTCAATCCTTCTAAACTACAATTCCGGAGAACTTTCCAGCATATCCTGGTGTGCTTCATCAGATGCAGCTTTATCTGCCAATTTGACAAAGTCTTTGCAAAGCCTTTACAGGTTCATAATGGAAACACTCTGGCCAATATTTCTTCCATAGAGTGTTCACTGTTGCATGAGTTTTGCTATCCAAAGTGGCATTGATGTTGTTTATGGCTAACATGACAGTGTTTCAAATTTCCAGATTTTCCAAGTGGTGGGTTTGTTTTTCACTCAATTCCAAAATGACGTTAAATGCTGCAGGTTGTCAGTCTTGATCATAATAACAGCAACCTGTAACAATGGTATTAAGAAGAGCAAAAGCACCACCTGGATTTTGTCAGCCATGTCTTCAGTCAACCAAATTTACAGGGGCATTCTTGATAAGCAAAGCTCTTTGGGGAAGAGATCAGAGTTTGGGGAAACTGTCCAAGTTTTTTCCTGCACAATCGTGTTTGAGAAAAATAACATGATAGAATTTTGAAAGAGCAGCACCAGCATTTAGGCAATATTGGGTGATAGAAACAAAGAAAATAGATGCAGGAGTAGGCCATTCTGCTCTTCGAGCCAGTACCACCATTCAATATGTTCATGGCTGATCATCCAAAATCAGTACCTCATTCCGGCTTTCCCCCCCCATATCCATCGATTCCCTTAGCCCTAAGAGCTAAATCTAACTCCCTCTTGAACACATCCAGTGAATTGACCTCCATTGCCTTTTGTGGCAGAGAATTCCACAGATTCACAATTCTCTGGGTGAAAAAGTTGGCCTTGGATTATAATCTCAGAACCTCTGGGTTTTCTGAATGATAGATTGAGGCACATTTAATTTAATATGACCAACATCATTGCCTCAAACAAGCCTGGAATTATTTTCTCATCCCTCAAGATTAATTATCATAATCATATTAATCATGTTTAAGAAGGAACTGCAGATGCTGGAAAAATCAAAGGTAGACAAAAATGCTGGAAAAACTCAGCGGGTGTGGCAGCATCTATGGAGCGAAGGAATAGGTGATAGACAATAGGTCCAGGAGTAGGCCATTCGGCCCTTCGAGCCAGCACCGCTTCGGGTTGAGGCCCTTCTTCAGATTGTTAATCATAATCATACTTTATTAGCCAAGTATGTTTTGTAACATACGAGGAATTTAATTTGCCATAGTCAATAAAAAGCAACAGAACACCCAAAATACATTTTAACATAAACATCCACCATAGTGACTCCTAAACATTCCTCACTGTGATGGAAGGTTAAAAAATGTTCCTGGATTGACGGGTCTGTCATATAAGGAAAGTTTGAGTTAGCCAGACATCTCTAAGCTTAGACAAAAGAGAGCCAAACTCATTGAAAAAGTACAAAGCTGAAGGCGCTCAACAGGGGGGGGGGGGGGGGGGGGGGGGGGGGCTGGATGTTTTCGTCTGGCCAAGAAGTCTGGAACAAAGGGTTACAGTCAGAATAAGGGGCAGGCCATTTCATGCTGAAATTAGAAATGTCTTTATTTAGAATTCTCTCCCCATTTAGACTGTGGAGTGTCCGTCAGAAAATGGAAATCAATAGCTTTCTTGATACTGAATGAGTGAATGGAGGGGATGGGTGAGGACAATGTGGTTAATATTGAAGATCAGCATTATCTCCTTGAATGGTGAAGCTGAATGTCCTACACATGGCCCTATTTCAGATGTTCTTAAGATGTCTTGAACGGCACTGAATTTTGATAATAGCATCCAACTGTAGAATAATTGTTTACCTATTTCTTTGTTTGAGAATTATTGAGTTTTCGATGAATTCCAATCCATGCCACCTAGAATTCAGCACGGGATTCTTGTCATTTGCTGCAGGAAGATGGCAGAAATACAAAAAAAAATTGTTGTTCAGTCCAGTGAATTATGTTATTTTGATATTTTCCCAAGCATACTTGACTTTCTTCCATTCATCTATTTTACTTCTATGTATTTGGTGTTTCAATGCAAAGCTGTGTTCTTATACCACTGATTCTTTGCACCGTGGTTACCAGCAGGATTCACCTGAATAGCATTTCAGTGCTGCACTTATCGTTTATTAACTAATGACATATTTTAGCACCTAGGTGCATACAATATAGGGATATTCGTCTCTTGATAAATTCTTAAATGGTAAACTACCAAATCTACACAAAGCTTCAGAAACAAATATTCTCATCCTATCTTTCCACCACTTTTCTCTAACTCTAACCGATTGAGGTTTATAAACATTTTATAGCTGAGTCTCACGTTGCTAGTTGACACAAGAGGTACCCCGAGTTAAAACTCGTGGTAATAACGTACGATTAACGTACGGAACTCGTGGACGCAACGTAGAGACTCGTGGCGCTAACGGCAGGTACTCGTGAAACTTGTCAACTCTTGCAAAAAATCAAACATGTTTAAAATTTTCCACGAGTCAATTTTACTCTTGTGGTTAAGAATTGAAACATTTTAACTCGTTGTAAGAACGTAGTGGTCTGTGCGTTTACCTTAGTGTATCGTGAATCTACCGTGGGAACTCTTTAACTCCTGTCAGGACCAACGGGACATCGACCCCCAGGCCCACCAGCTCGGGTTTTGGGCGAACTGCCACTTGTCGCCGTAGCGGCCCATCAGGGAGCGGATTCCTCTGGAGTTGGAGCCGGGCTGGGCTGGAGTTGCTGTTGGCTGTGGGTCTCTGGGTTCTCCGTGCTTGCAGTAGGCCTGGTGGGCCTGGGGGTCAGTGTCCCGTTGGTCCTGACGTCTCCGGCCACCCCCCTGGACAGGAGCCGAGACTGGGAACTGTACCGCCCTTGCCCCCTCCCTCTGTAACTGCAAACAACCCCACTCACCTGCTCACCTAACCCCCCCATCCCCCCCCCCCCCCCCCTCCACCTTTCCCTCCCAATTCCAGTCCCGTCCCGACCCCCTGGGAAACTGAAGGGAGCGACTGCCCCAGGGCGACTGGCACTGACCTGCTGGCATCGCCGACGTGAAGACAGTGCAAAGCCCCCGCACCGGTGCAATGGGCGGGGAGCTGGAGAGGGGAGGGAAGGGGTCACACACATGGCCGAGAAGCAGAGGGGTGTAGGTAGGGGTGGTGACAGATAGGGCCAACAATGAGTGAAGAAAGACAGAAACACCGACGTGCAAAGGAGACCTACAATACTGCATGATCTCTCTCACGTTATGGCAGGTGATTGTCTCCTGCCCGCTGTTCCTGACGCTAAAGCCTTGGGATCGTTGCCCTTCGTGTTGGCATGGACGGAGAGGGGGGTATTGTGCTGTTTGATCGCCCCATGCTATCCCAGGGACAGGGAGACACAGCGGCTTTTGAGACTGGTGGGCAATCACTTCCAAAGTGTCTGCCCACACAGTCCGTACACCTCTCCTACACTTGTCTCCCGCACTAAGATCATACCGCAGAGAATGATCCCAGCCTAACCCAAGAGCCATGTCACCCCAGACAGATTAATGACGCCCATGCATGCCTGGGCACCAAAGCAACTCAGGAGGCGAACCCTGAGCTCCGTCTCACAACAATCTGATGTGCACATTCGTCCACATTCAAAGATTTAATCTCCTGTCTCCCCGCAGTGTGTAGACATGGCAGTAAATTCAATTAAAACATATCAAACCTGTGTGTTTCAAACAAATCATAAGTATAACTGCTCTGGTACTGGATGGTGCGCGTTTTCCCTTTGTAGGTCACATCAATAGATGCGGCCACGCTGAATTCTATCTTTAAAACAAAGCCACAGTATGGAGAAGTCTTCTTTAACACTGTTGCTTATTAAAACAAACCTTCAATCCGGATTGGCTCAAGAGTAACTCGGGAGACGAACTTGGAACATCGTAGAAATGACAAGTAAACGGCAAACTTGTCATACCCGTGGGAACTCGGTTAAACTCTTGATCATACACTTGGAATCTCGTACACAACCACGAGTCTTTCACTCGGGGTACCTCTTGTGTCAACTCGCAACGTGAGACTCAGCTTTAACATCTCCATGCTTTCCAACTATGGTATGCACAATTTTCTGATGCTTGCCATGTACAAAAGCAGACACCTACAGGGTTAGAAAGATGTCCTGTACACATTGTAGGAGACCCATTCCACTATGTCATTTACGGCAATGTAATTGAAATACTGGATCTTCTTATGACTCATTGTATTATTTTGATATTTGTCATAATTCTCCTGCTACAAAAATAAGTTCCTCTCACCTTTAAAAATATGTAGTTATATTCCAGTTGTGTTATATTCTTATCCTCTTGCTCCCTCCTTGCCCTTCCTCCACCCTAGTCGTTTTACCAGTGCCAAGGTTTTCTACTTTGTTTCTCTTGGGATCACCTTCCCTTGCCAACAATGGACCTACCAAGCACTACCCTGCCTGAGGTCATTTTTGGCTGGCCCTGATTGTTCCTGGACTTTCCTCACCTCCTCTCCACCCCCTACTTGCAGTGGAGATGGGAAATACGATTTGTAGTGGGATCCTGTTGGAGGTGGCGAAAATGTTGGGGGATTATGTGCTGTTTGTGACGGCAGATGGGGTGAAAGGTAAGAACTAGGGGGTCTCTATCCCTATTGCGACAGAGGGGAGGGGGAGCAAGAGTGGAGCTGTGAGATATCGAGGAAACCTTAGTGAGGGCCTCCTCTATGAAGAATGGTTCCCTCCGCAACTCTTGTTCAAGATGTGGACTCTTATACATCGGTGAGACCAAACGTGGACTGGGTGATCATTTTGCTGAACACCTTCACTAACTTGAAGTTGATTTATTTAACTTCAAGTAACTCCTGCATTCCCCCTCTCTCCATCCCTCCCCATCCAAGTCGCACACCTTCTCATTCTCCACTAGCAAACAGCTAATAATGGCCTGTTTCCTTTATCATCATTACTTCTTTGCATATCTTTTATTCATTTGTTCTATCTCTTTCTACATCTCCATCTATATGTCTAGTTTCCCTTTTCCCTGACCCCCAATCTAAAGAAGGGTCTCGACTCGAAAAGTCACCCAGAGAATTCCCTCCAGAGATGCTGCCTGTCCCGCTGAGTTCCTCCAGCATTTTGTGTCAGTTGTTTGTTTCTTTATTAACTACTGTTGTGTCCTGAAATATTTTACCTTATATAAATCTGCTTTATTTCATACAAATATAAAATTATCTGGATTTATCTCAATGCTGTCACTGAATATTTTATCTTGGCATTGTCAGCAATTTGATTCTACTGCAATTTTTCTTGATTCCATTTTTTGATGATATCTAGGAACCGTCTTTTACTTCATGACTTTTCAGAATGAATCCAGACTCATATTTATGCCAGGTTCCTCGCCTAAAGTAACAAGTCCACAGTTGTATCGTCAATAGTTTAGTTTAGACACCGCCCGGAAACAGGCCCACCAGCGATCCCCACACATTAATACCATCCCACACACACACACACAAAGGACAATTTACACTTATACCAAGCCAATAAACCTACAAACCTGTACGTCTTTGGAATGTAGGAGGAAATTGAAGATCTCAGAGAAAACCCATGCGGGCGAACGTACAAACTCTATAGACAGCATCCGACAGGATCAAACCCGGATGCTGACCGCTTCCCAATCTCCGCAACATAAAACGCACTTATATATTCACTTTTCTAGTTCTGACACTGACCTGAAATTATAAACTACTTTTTTTTAATCCATAAATGCTATCTGACCAATCAAAATTAGTCTATTAGGAATACCGATCACGTAAAAATCAAATGCATAGAAGCACTAACCTGAGCAAAAAAGCACATGTCGATGATGATCAATAGATTTCCATCCAATGATAAGAAATACTGTGAACAGTGAGACGTTTAGGATGACAGGCAATGCTTTCCATTTCTCAATCCTCATTGGATTTTCACACATCCTTTGGTATCTGCAAAACATGGCCACACAGTGAGGTATTTAATTAAGAAGTTTCATCATTTCACTACTTGGTCAGTCAGTTAAGCAATCACTCCAAGATATCCTCTCCACGCAATTATTGGAAACTCATTTAATGAAACATCAAATAATACGACTCAAATTCAATTTTTGACATACATGTTTCTTTAAAAATATTATCCCAAAAACACTGATCAGCACATATTTTGCCACTACTGTTTCCAGTTCCAGTAAAGCATAATAAACGGAGACTAGCCAAACTACAAAACTTACATCTCTCTTTCCCACTCATGAAAATTCCCTTGTCACGGGTTTCTTTCATGTTCTTGACATTTCCTAGGACCCAGTATTTTCTCACAGCTGGGACTTCGTCACTATGCCCTTTGCAAAAGCGTGTATCAGTTAATGGATTTGTGAAATCACACAGCCTCCGTTTTTGCATATGCAGTAATAGAAGAGGATTAGGCTGGATTTTTAGACCTTGATATGTCAATATACCAGAATGCTATCACTGAACCGTTACAACTAAAAGTGAAGTAATTTAATAAAGTAGAGAGTTAATTTCATTCTCTGAAACTTGATTATAAAGCTAAAACTGAGGATACGGCAGGTTCTGTAATCTGAAGTTGAAACAAACTGCTAGATTACCAGTAACTCAATGCGTCAAGCAGCAACTGTGGAGGAATTTGCATTCATGGAATCATCGTTTGGGTTGGGACCCTGAATCAAGATGGCCTGATGCAGTGTCTCTTCGTGAAATATTGACATGTTTCTGCCTCCACAGATGCTGCTTGACCAGCTGAGTTCCTCGGGCAGTTTGTTTTTAGCTCCAGATTATAAAACTATCTGAATTAAACAATACTTTGTAGCTCCAGGAAAACACCCTGCTGTTGGATGCATTCATTTCTATCCACCAAAACTTAAAGCATCAATAACAAGAGGAAACTTAAGTTTTAAAAAGGTGGTTGTATCACATAAAAGTAAGTTTGCAAAGTTAGAAATTGTGCATTACTTACTGAAGCATGGCATAAAATGTTGAAGGTGCTATGTGAATAAAGCACGGATGTTGTTGTAATAAATATTATGATATTTTTTATATCAACCATAATTTTTTCCATTATCTTTACTTGAAAATTTAGAGATTATCTAAACCTATACCACTGGTTTAATTTAGTTTAGTTTAGAAATACAGCATGGAAACGCGTCCTTCAGCCCACCGAGTTTGCACCAACTAGTGATTCCCGCACAATAACACTATCCTACACACTCGGGATAATTTACATTTATACCATGCTAATTAACCTACAAACCTGTACGTCCGGGCTTGTATACTCTGGAATTTAAAAGGATAAGAAACATATAAGATTATTAAGGGTTATTGAAACATAAGATTATTAAGGGTTTGGACACGTTGGATGCAGGAAAATGTTCCCGATGTTGGGGGAGTCCAGAACCAGAGGCCACAGTTAGAACGGAGATGAGGAAAAACCTTTCCACACAGAGAGTTGTGAATCTGTGGAATTCTCTGCCTCAGAAGGCAATGGAGGCCAATTCTCTGTATGCTTTCAAGAGAGTTGGATAGAGCTCTTAATGATAGCGAGGTCAAGGGATATGGGGAAAAGGCAGGAATGGGGTACAGGTGCACAACCTTTTATCCGAAAGCCTTGGGACCAGACACTTGTCTGATTTCGGACATTTTCGGATTTCCGAATGGAAGATTTTTAGTGTGGATTAGGTAGGTAGCGCGGGCGGCTTGAAAAGTCTGGAGCGACTGCCTCCTCCCCATTGTAAATCATAGTACAAATGTTAGTCAGTTAGTTTGGAGGGATTTTATGTGGTGGTGGTGGGGTGGGTGAAGGGGGAAACTTTAATTCTTAGTCCCCTACCTGGTCGGCGACTCCCAACATCGCGGAGCTGGGGGCTCCGTCCGGCCGCGGGCGGCGCCGGTTGTAGCTCCGACCCCGGCAACTCTACCCCTGGCTCCGAGGCGCTCCAAATCCAGCGCCGCCCGCGGTCGGACGCCCGCAGCCCCAGCTCCGCGAATGTTGGGAGAAGGCGGCCTCCGCGCCCTGGAGCTTACCGCACAGCGACCCGGTAAGGCATTGCCCGCTTCCCGCTGGTATCCCAGCGCTGCGACGCCGCCGGCTCCCAACATTTGCGGAGCTGGGGTGGGGGGCGTCCGGCCGCGGGCGGCGCTGGATTTGGAGCGCCTCGCAGCCAGGGGTAGAGTTGCCGGGGTCGGAGCTACAACCGGCGCCGCCCGCAGCCCCAGCTGGGAGTTGGCGGCCACAGCGCTGTGGAGCTTACTGCACGGCGACCCAGTAAGGCATTGACCGCTCCCCGTCTCTCCGACCAGGTAGGGGACTAAGAATTAAAGTTTACCCCTTCAACCCCCCTTCACATAAAAGCCCTCCAAACTAACTGACTAACATTTAAGCAATGATTTACAGATGTTTAAGTGTCTCCCCGGTCTCCGGGGAGGAGGCAGCCGCTACAGTAGGACAGACCTGGGTTGACCGTGGGTCGTTTCGGGTCAAGTTTGGCGCCAAACGCGAGCTTTGGTGTGCAGACGACATCCTGGAAAAAATGGCCGGTTTTCGGAGTTTTCGGTTTCTGGAACACCGGATAAAAGGTTGTGCACCTGTACTGAGTGTGATCAGCCATGATCACAGTGAATGGTGCTGCTGACTAAAAGGGCCGAATAGCTTACTCCTGCACCTATTGTCTATTTCGCAGATAACCCACACGGTCATGGGGTGAACGTACAAACTCCGTACAGACAGAATCTAACAGGATCAAACCCGGATGCTGACCAATTCCCTTCTCCGCCACATAAAACACTCATATATTCAGTTATTTATTCACTTATTCACCATTCAATTATGGCTGATCTATATTTCCCTCCCAACATTCTCCTCCCCATAAATCCTGATACCCAAATTAATCAAGAATCCATCTCTGCCTTAAAAATATCCATTGACGTCCTCCACAGCCTTCTGTGGTAATGATTTCCATAGATTCACCAACTATCAATCAACTTTTATTGTCACACTCTTCACCTTCTGGTTACAAGTTCACACTAAAGTAGAGCTATGCTTATTCATGTATTTGAATTATATTTACCTAGGAATCAGATCTTTACGAAGATTAAATGTCCGTTTCACGATCCTTTTGCTAAGCATAAAGTAACAATACTTTATAAAATATGACAAATTTGTATGAAATTATATCCAGTTCTTCACATCAAGAAATCCTGAAATAAAAGGAATATACATTAAGGCTTATCTAGGGCATGTTGGTCAGTATGGGCAAGTTGGACTGAAGGGCCTGTTTCCGTACCGCATGACTATATAGGCTGAACACCAATTTTCCGACACCCTCTGTTTCAGGGCCTTTCTGGATTATTAGTTTTCTGGACTAAGAGATCATGTGATAATTAAACAGCAATACACCCCGGCCCGCTAATGACACCCCTCCCATGTCTCTAAAGCACCACAAAGTGCCAGAAATGTAAATAAAACAAATATGAAATGTAAACTGAATGTGAATGCAATGACCTGCCGACCCATCCCGGCTCCCACCGTCTCCCCAGCCATTTAGAGCCCCCGGGTTTCCGACCCCGCTCCCGGCACACAAAGTGCACCAGCGAGCCCATCTTCACCGGTTCACATGGCTGTTGTAGTGGCTCACGTTGCAGTCCCTGGAGAACCAACCCCTCCTCCTCACCCTGGCCCCTCCTCACCCCACTGCTGTTGCGTCCTGCTTCTCCTCCGCAGTCGCAGACATACTCCACCTTGGAAGCGACAACAGGTGAGAGGAGAGGGTGCCCCCACGGTGACCGAGCGTGTTCTGTCGGCGGGGGCACACTGAAGGCAGTGAATCCAGTCGAGGGCTACAATAGCCATGTGAACCAGTGACAAAAGGCTCACTGGTGCAGACCAGGGGCACCTAGTTTTAAATTGAAACGACACAAAGTCCTGGAGTAATTCAGCCGACTGAATCGGCCTGAAGGGTCCCGATGTAAACTTTCAGTGTTCTTCAGAGTCAGTCACTACAGGTGATCTATAGTTAAGTCTCTTGTCAATGATGACACTTTGACAAGAAGGTTGGTGATGGGAATGGCTTTGAATCTTGTGCTAGATCTCCTTTCAAATGTGATCTTAGTGTTGCATGCGCAAATATTATTTGCTACTCATTAATTCATATTAGCTTATGCATCCAATTACTTGATTAATTATTACTATGAAATTGTTTATCAATGAAAATCATAATTTATGACAGAATGCTAGAAAACAGCACAAGACACTGGACAGAGAACATTGCCTAGTGAAACTCCTGCATTGGTGTCCTAGGGCTGAGGCAGACATGTATCTGACTTTGATCAGCAGGGTTTTTGATGACAAACTGAAACCTCAGCATAAGAACCCAAATACAGGATAAAGTGTTTGTTTAAGAACAGGATGAGGAAATATTCTTCATTCACTCTTGGATTCATGGAGGAAATGAGCATCCTTGTGGGCTTGACAGGTTAAATGCAGATATAATCACACCCCTGGCTGAAATGCCTTGGACCAACAACAGTCAGATCTGAAAATAAGGTCAGTCATTCAGGACGGAGGTAAGAAATGTCTTCATCCAGAGGGCATCAAATCTTTGTAATAAGTTCATAAGTTATCAGACCAGAATTAGGTCATTTGGCCCATCAAGTCTACTCTGCCATTCAATCTTGGCTGATCTTTCATTCCCTGTCCCATTTTCCTGCCTTCTCCCCAGAACCCGGACTAATCACGAATCTGTCAATATGTGCCTTAAAAATATAATTCATAAGGCCTCCGTAGTTGTCTGTGGCAATGATTCACCACCCTGTGATGAAATAAATTCCTTCTCATCTCCTTTCTAAAGGGACGATCTTTTATTCTGAGGCTGTGGCCTCTGGTCCTAGACTCTCCCACTAGTGGAAACATGATCGCTATCCAAGCCTTTCACTATTCGGTGAGTTTCACTGAGGTTCCCCCTCATCCTCCAGCAAGTACATGCCCAGTGTTGTTAAATGCCCATCATAGGCTAACCCACTCATTCTTGGGATTATTCTTGTAAACCCCCTCTGGACGCTCTCCAGAGCCACCACATCCTTCCTCAGATATGGAACCCAAATCTGCTCTCAATACTTCAGTCTGACCAGTCCTTATAAATTGAATTGAATAGGATTGAATAACTTTATTAGCCAAGTATGTATACATACAAGGAATTTGCCTTGCTTTGCTCACAAATAACAACACAATATACAGTAGACAATAAAAATATATAATTTAAACATCTGAAGAATGAAATAAAATACCAGAGCAAAAGGAGGCTGCAGACTTTTGGCTGTTGAGTAGCGACTGCTCGTGGAAAAAAGCTGGATTTATGTCTGGCTGTGGCGGCTTTGACAGCCCGGAGTCACCTTTAGCATTCGCATTAGGGATGTAAAGCCTCAGCATTACACCCTGCCTGAAGAAGGATCTTGAATCTTGACCCAAAACATTACCTGTTCCTTCTATGCAGAGATGTCCCACTGAGTTACTCCAGCTTTTTGTGCTTATCTTTGGTTTAAACTAGCATCTGCAGTTTCTTCCTACACACCCATATTGTAGCCCTCTCTAAATAAATGTTAGCATTGCGTTTGCCTTCCTTACAACTGATTCAACTTGCAAATTAAAGTTTTGAGAATCCTGCGCCAGCACTCAAAAGTCGCTTTGCACCTCCGATTTCTCAATTCTCTACCCATTTGGAAAATAGACTATGCCTTTATTCCTACTACAGGTGCACAATCTTTTATCCGAAATTCCAGAAATCGAAAAGCTCCGAAAATCGGACATTTTCGGTCCTGGAAAAAAGGGAGGGTATATTGCCCGGGTGAGTAGGAATCCCTAGACCTAGTACCGTGAGTGTCCACCGAGGGTCGCCCGGAGAGGTTCCGCGGTCACCTCTCCGGGTGACCTTCGGTGGACGCTCACTGAACTAGGTCTGGTATTCACAAAAATGCTGGAGAAACTCCGCGGGTGCAGCAGCATCTATGGAGCGAAGGAAATAGGTAACGCTTCGGGCCGAAACCCTTCCTCAGACTATCCTACCAGTCCCCCCTATCAGTCTGAGGAAGGGTTTCGGCAAAGGGAGGGGAGAGAAGGGAAAAGAGAGAGGATCTGCCGGTCTGCTGTGTGTGTGTGTGTTTGTTTGGCGGAGTCTGAGGGGAGAAGGAAGCGAAGGGAAGGGAGGGAGAGGTCCAGCGGCGGGAACGGATGCTTGGGTCCGGGCGTGAGCTGAGTCCGAGGTTTGTAAACGTTGCTGCAACCCCCGGCCCGGCCCGGCCCTCCGGTGTATTGTTCACCGCGTCTTCCTGGAGAGAGGGGGGAGGGCGGGATCCGGGGCTGTGTGCGTGAAGCACGGCGACTAGAGGGACGGGAGCGTGAGGGCACCTCCCCCTTCTCCATTCCCCCTCACAACCTTCCTTCCCATCTACCCCATTCTTCCCCCTCTACCGTTCTACTCTCTCTCGGCCCGCAGCGATCTGCCGGACATGCTGTGTGTGTGTGTTTGGCGGAGTCTCAGGGGAGAAACGCCGGCACTAAGAGCGAGCGAACGCGCGGACAGACCGGACAAAAGCAACGATCATAGGTCGAAATAGGTGATCAAAGGTCTTTGTAGGTGACATTTCAGGTCGAGACCCCTCTTCTGACTGACTCAGGGGAAAGAGGAGCAAGAGCTATGGACGGTACTAAGGACAAGTGAATGGAAGATATTCCGATATCTCCAGTTTCCCTTTCCCTTGACTATCAGTCTGAAGAAGGGTCTCGACCCGAAATGTCTACCAACGCCGCTCTATGAACGTTGCTTTCGTCCGTCTGTCCACGCTTTCGCTTGCTCTCGATGCCCTCATGGCAGCTATTGAAAAAGTCGACCCGAAATATCACCAATAGGGTGATTTCACTAAAGGTCACTGGAGCGTGGATCCCCACCCACGTGACCAAAATTCTCAGGTGGAGGACACATACGGGTCCCGGTACATGTTAGTGGATGGGAAAAATCGCATTTTCCCACCCGTTAAAAACATAGAAAACGGCGAGGTTGAGAGCTGCAATTATCTGTGCCAGTCGGGGTGACCGTGAGGCACAGCTACCTAGATTTACAGGGGAAAAAAAAAGATAGCAAGTAAGGTAAATTCAAGAGGGAACTGAAGGTGCCTATCCACCGGAAGTCAGGAGCCGACAATTGCCGAGGATATTTAAAGGTCCAAAATATCGGGAAATATCGCGTTTTCCTGCTGAATTTCATCAAAAGCAAGGCATTATATACTTTTTTATCTTTATTCATTTGTTAGATGAGAATTTTTTAAAGTGAAAAATCACTCAGTAAAAGTTCAAAATCGGCCATGGTTCTCAGGTTGGTTTTAACATGCAAAATCAAAACGCTTCTGAAGCTGCATTTACCATTTAAATAATGATAAACTATCAATGCATTTTTAAATAAATTTCACTCAGATGCAAGCTAAGGAATGTGATAATTATCAGCTGTCAGTTGGACAAAATTAGGACATTTTATTATTTGCCAAAATATGTTTCTCAATGTTTCTTGTTTAAAGCCTGCACATTCACCCAATTAATACATAAGTAGTTTGGGTGAATGTGCAGGCTTTAAACAAGAAACATTGAGAAACATATTTTGGCAAATAATAAAATGTCCTAATTTTGTCCAACTGACAGCTGATAATTATCACATTCCTTAGCTTGCATCTGAGTGAAATTTATTTAAAAATGCATTGATAGTTTATCATTATTTAAATGGTAAATGCAGCTTCAGAAGCGTTTTGATTTTGCATGTTAAAACCAACCTGAGAACCATGGCCGATTTTGAACTTTTACTGAGTGATTTTTCACTTTTAAAAATTCTCATCTAACAAATGAATAAAGATAAAAAAGTATATAATGCCTTACTTTTGATGAAATTCAGCGGGAAAACGCGATATTTCCCGATATTTTGGACCTTTAAATATCCACGGCAATTGTCGGCTCCTGACTTCCGGTGGATAGGCACCTTCAGTTCCCTCTTGAATTTACCTTACTTGCTATCTTTTTTTTCCCCTGTAAATCTAGGTAGCTGTGCCTCACGGTCACCCCGACTGGCACAGAAAATTGCAGCTCTCAACCTCGCCGTTTTCTATGTTTTTAACGGGTGGGAAAATGCGATTTTTCCCATCCACTAACATGTACCGGGACCCGTATGTGTCCTCCACCTGAGAATTTTGGTCACGTGGGTGCGGATCCACGCTCCGGTGACCTTTAGTGAAATCACCCTATTTCCTTCTATTATCACGTATTCCTCATCAGAGATGCAGCCTGATCCGCTGATTTACTCCAGCCTTTTGTGTCTGTCTTCGGTTTAATCAGCATCTGCAGTATGTGCCGTTTAAAAAGTACAAGGCATGTGTCGTTTAAAAAGGAAGTGATAAAAAACATTTAAGAACACCTAAACTGTTTCCCCACTGAAGTCGGGTCGGGGTTACTGAAATGACGGAAGTTACGCTCCGGTGCGGACTACGCGTCAGTTCATTGGATTTCGCAGGAGTGGACCATCTTGCGCGCTATAAGATCTTTGCTCCAATTGATTTGATTACTCTAGCGCGGGGCCCCCTTAGGCACTGAGGTTTTTTGTCAGTCTCCCTACCCTGCTTCCACTGCCTGCAACCTCCGGCAACCTCCCAAGAACCGCACGGAAACCTTGGGTGGGGCGTAAAGTCTCCAGAGGTTTCTGTTCAGGTTTCTTAAGTGGGACAGGGTTTGTCTCCATTTCTCTACCTGGAGTCTGGGAGGGAGATCATCACCAAAGATTATAGCGCAGAGCTCCTCTATAATCTTTGATCATCACAGTCTGGCGCTCCGTTCCCCAACATCCACCTGCGTTGGAACTTCGAGCGGCGGTGATCAACACTCTTCCCCGCCGCCAGGGAGAGACGCGCCCAATACTCCTCCACGCCGCCAGGGGGCAGCGCCGTCACGCCAACACCCCCCTCCCCCCCGCCGCCAATGGCGCCCAACGGTCAAGATTTAAAGCCAGACTAAACGGAGGAGGTGGGACTGAGGTAAAACCCGATCGTATTTACCGAGAGAGAGTGAGAGAGAAAAAGAAAAAAGAAAAAAAACCAACACGGACGTCATACATGGGCAGGCAGCAAAAGGTAAACAAGTGCGGGCTGGGCGGCCTCTGGAGAAGATCTCCTCGCCCCTCCCTCCCTGTGTGTTCCTGTGCCTGTCTCTCCCCCCGGTCGTCATGGCGCCCGCACCCCGATACCGAGTGACTTACTGCGGGGAGCGCGCATCCTGCAGCGGGGCGACGAGGCGCTGATGGCGGGAGACCCGCTTCACAGCGGCGTTGGTGCTGAACACGGATCCATGATTGTGAACGACGCCATGGACATGGAGGCTGCAGCTTTCACTTTGTGACTGATTCCGCAGTGGGCGGGAGTACGCAGTTAGTGCGCCTCCCCACAGCCGTGTCTCGATCTCAGTGGCTATATAATCCCTCTGGGATTTCACCCCTTTCATGCAAAGATCTTTGTTCATGCATGTGAATGGAGCTGCAACCAAAGATCCTATAAGATCTTTGGCTGCAACATCCCACTCACAGTGCAAGCCAGGCCACTCTTATTCTACGCATGAGTCACATTGTATCATCAGCATCTTCTCACACTTTTGTATAGTTTTGGCCATTCCTCGGTTCAAGTCGTCTCTCTGCGGCCCATCCCAGTGCCAAGCCGTGGATTTCTCCTTGAAATGCTTGTGGCTGCGCCGCGTCTGTCCAGGGCAGATGCAAAAGGAGATTAATGACCACAAGACAGCACCGCGCCCGCCTTCAATGCGGCATATTTTGTTGATAAAAATAGGAGGTAGAGACCAATTGTCTGCAGAAAAGTTTGCAAACCAAGTTTGCGATCAAAACTTTCTTGCTATTGAGGGAGTGCACCGTAGGTTAATGTGGTTAATTCTTGGGATGGAGGGACTGTCGTATATGTTGAAAGAATTGCGCAACTGGGCTTGTATACACTGCAATTTAGAAGGATCAGAGGGAATGTTTTTGAAACATAAGATTATTAAGGGATTGGACGCGCTAGAGGCAGGAAACGTGTTCCCGATGTTGGGGGAGTCCAGAACCAGAACAGTTAAGGAATTAGGGGTAAGCCATTTCGAACAGAGATAACCATATAGCCATATAACATTTACAGCACGGAAACGGGCCATCTCGGCCCTACAAGACCGTGCCGAACAACTTTTTTCCCTTAGTCCCACCTGCCTGCACTCATACCATAACCCTCCATTCCCTTCTCATCCATATGCCTATCCAATTTATTTTAAAATGATACCAACGAACCTGCCTCCACCACTTCCACTGGAAGCTCATTCCCGATGAGGAAAAACTTTCACCCAGAGAGTTGTGAGAAGGCAGTGGAGGCCAATTCACTGGGTGTTTTCAATAGAGTGTTAGAGCTCTTAAAGAATGCGGAGTCAAGGGATATGGGGAGAAGGCAGGTACGGGGTACTGATTATGGATTATCAGCCATGACCACAATGAATGCCGGTGCTGGCTTGAGGGGCCGAATGGCCTGCTCCTGCACCTATTGTCTATTGAGAGCAGAACTAAACAACACAGAGAACTACGGGTTTTAAATAAGTTACATCGGCACGGACTAGAAGGGCCAAGATGGTCTGTTTCCGTGCTGTAATTGTTATATAGGGAGTTTTCAGGGCAGTCGGGTCACGACCCATGACCCGTACTGTTGCTACGCTACTCCATCGTTACTACGCGATGTACTGCAGGTAGGCACTTACCATTGTTTCCAGCGTAGCGGGCCCGTTAAAACCCGCTGAAATTGTCAATTTTTGCATTGTAAAAAATTATGGAAATCGGGATAAGCGTGTGAGACATTTAGCTTACTTCATAATTCCAAATTTCTTGATTCCTTTGGCATCTAAAAAGTTTCAGGAGTGATAAATCTGGCTGTATTTTTTTTTAAATCGCCCATGGTTCTCGTGCGTTTTTACATACGAAATGAAAACGCATCTGAAGAAAAATTTACAGCCAGATTTATCACTTCTGAGAATTTTTAGATACCAAAGGAATCGAGAAAAAACACAAATAATGCCTTACTTGATGAAATGCAGTGAGCAAACGCGATAATTCCCAATATTTTCAATGTTTACTTTAGCTGCTGTAGTCCCTTCAGTTCTTGCTTCTCTATACCTTCATTTCGCTTCACGTTTGGAATTCTAAAGTTGGGTACATGTCTCTCACACTTAACCCGACTCCCACAATTTTTTTCAGCGCACAAATTCAACATTTTGGCGGTTTTTAACAGGTGGGAAAGTACGCGTTTCTAGCATTAATAACATATTCCGGAAGTGACGGATGTCTTCCAGTTGGATTTAGCGGCACCGTGCGTCGAGCCTTATGACCCAGTGACCTTTCGTGCAACCCCCCCCCCTATGGTTATAGGGAGGTATCACAGCAGTCGGGTCACGACCCATGACCTGTACTGCTGTTAGGCTACTCCAAATGGATTACACGGGATGAACTGCAAGTAAGCACTTACGATTGCTTCCAACGTAGCGGGGCCCGTTGAAACCCACTGAAATTGTCAATTTTTGCGCTGTAAATAATTATGGAAATCAGGATAAGCGTGTGAGACATTTAGCTTACTTCAGAATTCCAAAAGTGAGGAGAAATTAGGGTAAATAAAAACGAGAGCTGAAGGGACAACAACAGACAGTGTGCTTGGCGAACATTGGCCGTTTGCTCACTGCTTCATCAACAGTAAGGCATTATTTGTGTTTTTTCTTGATTCCTTTGGCATCTAAAAAGTTTCAGAAGTGATAAATCTGGCTGTAATTTTTTTAAATCGCCCATGGTTCTCGTGCGTTTTTACATACAAAATGAAAACGCATCTGAAGAAAAAATTCCAGCCAGATTTATCACTTCTGAGAATTTTTAGATACCAAAGGAATCAAGAAAAAACACAAATAATGCCTTACTTGATGAAATGCAGTGAGCAAACACGATAATTCCCAATATTTTCAATGTTTACCAAGCAATTTAGCTGCTGTAGTCCCTTCAGTTCTTGCTTCTCTGTACCTTCATTTCACTTCACGTTTGGAATTCTAAAGTTGGGTACATGTCTCTCACACTTACCCCAACTCCTACAATTTTTTTCAGCGCAAAAATTCAACATTTTGGCGGTTTTTAACAGGTAGGAAAGTACGCGTTTCCAGCATTAATAACATATACTGGAAGTGACGGATGTCTTCCAGTTGGATTTCGCGGCTCCGTGCGTAGAGGCCTATGACCCAGTGAGCTTTCGTGCAACCCCCCTATATGAATGCTTCCCAAGATTGCTGCATTTTCTTGAGCTAATGCTTGCAACATTGCTTTTAAACTGGAGGATGGTTTGTTCACAATGCTCACTGCAACGGATCACACCCATTTGCAGAATTACCTCTGGGAATATTGCTTAATGCGCTAATGCACGCTTTAATTGCAAATACGTAGAAATAAGCAACTGCGGGTGCTGGTTTATTACAAAAGGTGCTGGTGTAGCTCAGTGGGTCAGGCCACATCTCAGGAGAAGGGAAAGTTGACATTTTGGACTTCTTCAGACTGATTGTGTGCTATGGGGTGAGGGAGATGGCAAAAACTGGAAGAGGGGAGGGGCAGGAGAAAGCCTGGCAGATAATAGGCCGACACAGGTGAGCTGGGTTATTTTATAGGCAGTTGGTTGGATGAAAGCCAGAGATGAAAAAGCAGGTGAAAAGGATTGAAGAGTTGTGAATTGTAAAACTAGAGGAAGGAATGTAGGGGGAGGGGAAATAAGTACGTCCAGGTGAGGGACATGGAGATCAAGACGGATGTTATATTGTGGGGCTGGTGGGGAGGGTTATGTAAGAACCTAAATCTAGATAATTTAATGTTCATGCATTCGAGTAAGTGACACAATCAGAATTGGACTCGTGTGCCTAGCTAAAAGCCACTTAAATGCCACGTACGTATCTTCACCATATCCTTGCCTTATGTTCCAGGCACCCACAACTTTCAGTGTAATTAAAATTGTCCTGCACATCTCTCTTAAACTTTTACCATCTGACCCTAAAGCCATACCCTCTAATCTTTGATATTTTCACCCTGCTATCTACCTGATCTATTCTGTCCATAATCTATATTACTAAATGTCTGATCTTGACTGCTTTTGGCTCGCTGTGCTGCGATTTCCGAGAGAATGTCGCGACCTATGGCCGTCATTTTTGGCCACCTCGCTCAGAGGCCCCCTCTCCCTTCCGGGACCAGAGGATTTTTCCCATCGATGACAAATCAGAGAGATATTAATGTTTTTTTTTCTTAATCACCATTCTCTCTGCTGCCCCTGCTGGAGGGAGGGACTATAAAACCAGGAAGTGGTGTGCCTCACTCAGTCTCTGCAAGATGGATGAAGCCAAAGGGTCACGTATTTCTGAGCTCTGAATAACTGAAATGTCTACTCAACTGTGAGTCCCCTTAATTTGGCTTGAAAATGATAATATGGTTTGTTTGAAGTAAAAAGACACTGCCTGCAAATGGTTGTTTGGGTGCTTGAAGTTAAAAGGCACTACTTACTGCAAATGGTCTCTGGGTGCTTTGGCGTGAAGTTAAAAAGCACTACTTACTGCAAATGGTGGCTTGGGTTCTTTGGCTTGAAGTTGAAAGGCACTACTTACTGCAAATGGTGGCTTGGGTGCTTCGGCTTGAAGTTGAAAGGCCCTACTTACTGCAAATGGTGGCTTGGGTGCTTCGGCTTGAAGTTCAAAGGCACTACTGCAAATGCACTTACTTCCTGTTTGCACTGTATATTGATTTTAGATAAAACACTACCACTTACGGCTGTGATTTTTGGCCATCTTACTCAGTCCCCCTCCGCTGAGCAGGTGCAGAGAATTCTTCCCATCAATGAAAAATAAAAGTGTTATTAGTGTTTAAAAAATGTTGAGAATCTCATGTCAATCACGCCATGAAGGCCACACCTTTTCCGGTGGGAGGGGGACGGTTTATAAAACCTGGAAGTGTGTGTGTGGCTCAGTCTCTGCATGATGGGGGAGGGAGAGGTCACGACTCTGTCAGAGCTGTGAATCAACTGAACACACTGAATGTCTACTGAATTGTGAGTTTGGTATTTTGTGTGGTTTTATGGTGGTTTCACCCTGCATGAAATGGTATGAAACTGCATTTGAATTTGGTGGCCTTGCACCCTGCTTCAAATGGAAGGAAACGGCACTTGAATTTGGTGGCCTTGAATCCAGCTTGAAGTGGTCTGAAACTGCACTTGAATTTGGTGGCCTTGCACCCTGCTTGAAGTGGTATGAAACTGCACTTGAATTTTGTGGCCTTGCACCCTGCTTGAAATGGTAGGTAAATGGATTTGAATTTGGTGGCCTTGGAATAGCCATGAGTCAACTGCCAGCCCACCAGTTGTGAGGTGCCAGCAGATCAGGCTTGAGGGACTGAGCTTCCACCTCAAGAACCCACACCAGCACTCCAGAAAGTCCCCCCCCCCCACTGGCCACCAATATTGGAATAGGTGGGGAGGTGGAATATTGCGTTGGTGGATCAGCCCTCCCGTGTGAACATGGGACCCAACGAGTTCCACTTAGTCTAGTTTTACATAATTCTATCAGGTCTCTCCTCAACCTTTTGCGTTCCAGAGAAAACCATACTACTTTGCCTAACCTCTTATTATAGCCAATATCAATTAATACAGAGAGCACACTGGTAAACCTTTTCTGTCCCGTATGCAATGCCTCCATGTCTTTCCTGTTATGGGAAATCGGAACTGCACACAATACCCCGAATGCAGCCTAACCAAAGTCCTGTAAAGTTATAAAGTTACTCCAGTAATTTGTGTCTACAGTTACTCTAGCACATTGTGTCGATCTTCAATGTAAACCAGCATCTGCATTTCTTCCTACACACTGCCTGTCCCATTGAGTTACTCCAGCATTTTGTGTCTATCTTCCTATAAAGCTACAATTGTTTGCATCTGCAGCGAAGGTCACAAGTGTACCCTATGTTCGTCAATAAGATAAAACAAATGAATTAATCTTTTGTCCTGCAGTGTGTTTCACATGCGATAACTTAGAATGGTTAAAGATTAAAAATGAATGTGCTTGTTTATTAAAAACAGATTATGTATGAATGAGGAGCCATTGAATGCAACTGAAATATCATCATGTAGCTGATTGTATGTGGGAAATCATTGAAACACTGTTACTGTAAGCTAATTAGAAGGGATGGGAAAATTCACAAGACTGTGTTAAGCACCATCTTGTTGTAGTAAACATCCATGCAGAGAAACAAAATTTTTGACTCAACTGTAGGCCCTTAAGCCCATCAATTCTTTGCCGTATGAAAAGATCTATTTTCTCTAATCCCATTTCCCAGCACTCAGAGACACGACCATCACAGCTATAGTTCAAGCATACAGCCAAGAATGTTTAAATTATTATGGATTTCTACCTCTATCACAATCGCCACTTTGGTGAACAAAATTGCCTTCATAGCCCCTCTAATCCTGCTACAAATTACTGTAAATGTATGTTTAAGAAAGAACTGCAGATGCTAGAACAATCGAAGGTAGACAAAAACCTGGAGAAATTCAGCGGGTGAGGAGGCACCTATGGAGAGAAGGAATGGGTGACGTTTCAGGTTGAGACCCTTCTTCATTGTAAATGTATGCCTCAATATTGACCTGAGTCTATCCTCTCAAGTCCCTTTTATTCGAAAGAAATTTGCTCTAGTCTTTCCACATTGCCAAATGTTTCCAGCCCTGGATACAGTTCCATAAATCACGTTTGTGCTTTCTCCAGTGTAATCACATCTTTTTTGTAATGTGTTAAATGGAACTGTACACAATTCTGAAGCGGTAACCTATTAAGACTGATCTACAACCCTAGCATAATCTCTCTGCTCTTGTCCATGCCTCAACTAGTACAGGAATTATCTAATTTATCGATTTTAGAATGGGTTTCCTCCCACATTCCCAAGACATGCGAGTTTGTACGCTAATTAGCCGCTGTCATTTGCCTCTAGTTTGTCGGGAGTGGATAGGGAAGTGGGTGGAACACATCCGGTGTGAATGGGTGATTGATGGATGGTGTGGACTCACTTGTAAACCCACTGACTCCCAGGGCTATCTGGACTACACTTCTGCCCATCCTGCCTCCTGTAAGGACTCCATCCCCCACTCCCAATTCCTCCGCGTACGCCGCATCTGCTCCCAAGATGAGGCGTTCCACACCAGGGCATCTGAAATGTCCTAATTCTTCAGGGAACGGGGATTCCCCTCCTCCACCATAGATGAGGCTCGTACCAGGGTCTCTTCCATACCCTGCCACGCTGCTCTCTCTCCCCATCCCCTAGTCCTCACCTTTCACCCCACCAGCCGTCACATACAACAAATAATCCTACGTCAATTTTCGCCACCTCCAACGTGACCCCACCACTCGCCACATCTTCCCATCTACCCCAATGTCTGCCTTCCGCAAAGACCGCTCCCTCCGCAACTCCCTTGTCAATTCTTCCCTTCCCTCCCGTACCATCCCTTCCCCGGGCACTTTCCGTTGCAACCGCAAGAAATGCAACACCTGTCCCTTTACCTTCCCCCTCGACTCCATTCAAGGACCCAAGCAGTCGTTCCAGGTGCGACAGAGGTTCACCTGCATCTCCTCCAACCTCATCTAGTGCATCTGCTGCTGTAGATGTCAGCTGATCTACATCGGTGAGACTAAGCGGAGGTTGGGCGATTGTTTCGCCGAACACCTCCGCTCGGTCCGCAAGAACCTACCTGACCTCCCGGTGGCTCGGCACTTCAACTCCCCCTCCCATTCCCAATCCGACCTCTCTGTCCTGGGTCTCATCCATTGCCAGAGTGAGCAACACCGGAAATTGGAGGAACAGCACCTCATATTCCGCTTGGGAAGCCTGCATCCAGCGGGCATGAACATTGAATTCTCCCAATTTTGTTAGCCCTTGCTGTCTCCTCCGCTTCCTTAGCCCTCGAGCTGTCCCCTCCCAGCCCTCGGGCTCCACCTCCTCCCTTTTTTCCCCTTCCAATTCCCTGCCACCCCCTATCAGTCTGAAGAAGGGTTTCGGCCCAAAACGTTACCTATTTCCTTCGCTCCATAGATGCTGCTGCACCCGCTGAGTTTCTCCAGCATTTTTGTGGACCTGTTTCCATGCTCTACTTTATAGCAAAATTGGCAACACACACAATAAAATTGGAAGGATACTGAGAAGATCTTCTTGGCCCCTGTGCAAGGGTGACAGGCAAAATAAAAAATGCAGACAATTTACATTTGTGGCCCCTCTCAATCCTCCCTCTTCCCCAGTAATCTCCTTACTTTTTAGTTAGATGGTATTTCGGATTCTTGTTGAATTTTTTACTCTGGCATTTTTTTCATGCCCCCTGTTTACTTCCCTTTATTTCCCTTTTCATTTCACCACAACACATTGTGTACTCTGCAAAGTATATTGTGGAATGAAGTTCTCCACCTGACTGAAATGAATTATAATCCAGGGAGCTCTAGATTTCGTGGTATCGCCATTTATCTTTCTTGAACATCAATTTCTCGACTCATCTTCCTGAATACAGTTTCTCCCTGAATTAATAAATTTCAATGACTCGCTTCCAAAGATTCCCGTGAAAACCTCCGCTTGATAATTTCCTTGAGCTTTCAATATTTGCCTTTTCAATCCGATGATATTGGAAACATTAGGGATTGTTGCCGTAATTTGCATCAGTATGGTCATAAGATTGGAAAGGTCAATAAATTAGAAAAGAGAACTCTTTAGAATTGTATGGTTTAATTAAATAAGATGCAGAGTAATACAAAGAGTACAGATAATTACTGACATTCCCTATGCACCACAAGGAAGTTTGGGGCTTCTACTTGACTGCTGGTTGTTTCCCAACTTTGTTCTAATGTTGGTCTCTTCACTGAATACATTGGCAGAATATAAACTTCCAGTGTCTTTCCAATAGCTCTACTCAATAATTTTTGATTAATTAATTTTTTTCATTTAACTATTGCATAATTGTTTTCAGTTTTGAAATGATTTTTATGGGTTTCAACAATTTTGAAAATTAATCATTAGACATTTGCTCGTATTTAAAGCTTTTTGACAATTTTTGATAATTGTTGGTCAGGGACAGGGTTTAGCTACTTTTCAAAATGCCTTTAGCCTTTTTAGTTCTTTAGTTCAATTGGAAATACAGCATGGAAACACGCCTTTCGGCCCACCAAGTCCTTGCCGACCAGCAATCCTAGTGCACTTCAGTATCCTACACACACAAGGGACAATTTATAATTAACCAAGCTAATTAACTTACAAACCTGTAGTCTTTGGAGTGTGGGAGGAAACCTGAGAAAACCCACACAGATCACGGGAAGAACATATGGACTCCGCACACACAAGCGTTCGTAGTCGGGATGGAACCTAGGTCTCTGGCACTGTAAGGCAGCATCTCTACCGCTGCACCCCTTTTCTATGTAGCAGAATTCCTTGGGAAGCCCTTGGCAGTGAAGATTGGGTTGACTTTGAAAAGAGAGCTCTTGCTGCAAACTAGATAAGGGTAGTGGCTCTGCAGCAGCCTGGGACTCGACTGGGTTGGGCACCTCTCCATGAGGCCCAGCACGCAGACAGGCATCTGGAATAGTGGCAAACCTGGTGACTCAAAAAAAAATTCACTGTGTGCTTGCACATGTGCCAATAAAGTGTCATTGACAGCAAAGGTGGCTCACCTTTGCCAGGAAATTCAGTCGAAATAAATTATAAAAGAGACAATGCAATATATGGAATGTAAACGGGGAGAATGCCCTTTCGTTGACACACTGGGTAAATACATCCCAGTTACACACAGTGGTAGTAAAGGAACTAGTAAATGTTCTAGTTCCCACCATTTGATGCATGAGAAAATATGTGTTATTTTGCTGTCTTCCTGGTAACTAAAACCGAATGTTTATTAACAGGCAGATTTTCCAATAAAGAGATCGTAATTATCCAGTCACTCAGACAAAGCTTTGATTTTATCTTTTCGGAAACATCATTAAACTCAGCAAAATCGAAACTGAAACATCTTAGAGTCTGATTCAAATTGACTCACTTATTTCATACCTTTTGTCCTTTCATTTCCCGCCGTTGTGCAATCATTTACCTATCAACCCCCCCCCCCCCCCACCCCCATATAACCACATATCACTTACCACCAGGCTTCGTCCTTCCCTTCCTCATTTCCAACTTTCTCCTCCCACCCTCCACCAAAATCAGTTTGAAGACGGGTACTGATCTAAAATGTCACCTATCCATGTTCTCCAGACTTGCTCCAGCACTCTGTCTTGTTTTGTTTGTTGTAAAGCAGCATTGCAGTTCCTTCGGACTACAGTTTAAATTAACATTCCAATTATTCCAAAATAGTTTCTAATTCAGTTTGTAACCCAACTTTTAATATGCTCAGTGATAATTTGGGCTGTTTGGCTTTTATTTTACATGGTTAACTGCTCCCGACAGTTTACAGCATCTTTTTATAATCCAGTTAAATCAAGAAAATCTTATCAAGCATTTAAAGTAAGCTTATACTTTAATCAAACAAAGTCAGCAACTTTATCAGTCATGTGCTAAAACCTCAAAAAAAAACCACAAATCATAACCATCCAAAGTAAAAACTGAAACTTCCAGAAAGACCCAGTAGGTGAAGCAGGATTTGTTGAAAGAGAAACAGATTTAATGTTAACATGTTCTCCTTCTGTAGACGCTGTTTGACCTGCTGAGGTTCACTTGCAACTCCTCCAACCTCATCTACTGTATCCGCTGTTCCAGGTGTGGACTCCTATATATCGGCAAGACCAAGCACAGGCTTGGCGATTGTTCCACTGAACACCTCCGCTCAGTCCTCTTAAACCTACCTGATCTCCCGGTTACTCAACAATTTAACTCCCCCTCCCATTCCCACACTGACCTTTCTGGCCTGGGCCTCTTCCATTATCAGAGTGAGGCCCAGTGCAAATTGAAGGAACAACACCTCATATTTTGTTTATGTAGCTTACACCCCAGCGGTATGAACATCGACTTCTCTAACTTCAAGTAGCCATTGCTTTCCCTCTCCATCTCCTTCCCCTTCCCAGTTCTCTGATCTTACTGTCTCCAACTACAATTTATCTCTGTTTGCCTTGCTGTTATCTTCTCCCAACTAACAATGATCTATCTACATGTACCATGATTCCCATTCCCTTGGTCTTGTTTTCGCACTTCCTTATCTATACACTTCCTTATCTATGCACTCCCCTGGCATCAGCCTGATGGGTCTCAACCTGAAACGTCACCCATTCCTCTCTCCAGCGGACTTACTGCTATGCTTTGGCTTTCATATTGAAGGAAACCTACTGGTTTAGAACTTGAGTTGAAATGCTGAATGAGCAAAGAGTTTAATTAAAAATTACTGGATTTATTTCATTGTAAGATGAAAATAATAATGGTGCTCAGAAAGTATTAATATTTGCCAGATATAAGCTGATCAACAACCTGAAACCGTATCTCTTTTTTCTCCACGGATGCATCTGGAGTATTTTCCTTTTGATTTCAATTTTAACTATTGAAGAATGAGTGTGAAGTGTGGAACAAAAAATTCCAGTGATTGGCTGGCCCACTAATGAATTTGCAGAAGCGCATGATAATTTTGAAATTGGTGTTCAGAGGAACTGAAAGTAAACTTTACTGTGGGTGAGGGACAGGTTAGGTACAGCGATACAATGCTCAGTTAATTGAAATATGAGTTAGATGAAAGCTGAAGTGTCCATTGTACAGAACAATGAGGATATAGAATTTAAAAAAATAGTAAGATAAGGATTGGATTTTTGAGTTCCAATGAGAAGATAACACATTTCTTAAATGGATGGTAAAACAATGAGAAGCAATGTTAGTTTTCCTTTCTCTTACCATCATCCAGCAGAATTCTTGTAAAGACAGCTATTGAAAGTGCTGAATGAATCTTGTGAATTTTAGGCAGACAATGTGTTGCCCATTGCAATATTCTTATATAAATCAAAGAGAAAATTGGATGAAAGAGCTGGCATTGAAACTAACTAAAAATTGACATATGCTTAATTACTGTTTCTAAGCCATGGCAGCTCTATCGGTTCCCTCATTTTAGCTCGTAACTTGTTGGCTAGAAGAAAATCATAAAAGGAGTAGTTAAGTATAGATTTCTGTTCAATACATCTACCATTTAACTTAATTAAAGGGAATTCCAGAAATCTATTATGATCCTCCATGTATTCTTAACGGGTGTCTGGATTTCCCATTAATTGATAAATGGAAGGAAAGTTGGACAGCCACTTCATGTCTGATTCTCTTTAGAAGTTTTGTCCAGGTGGTACTTGGATTAAAGAGATACGTACAGATATAAAGTAAACATCTACTTAATGCATTTGGTTTGTCATGATTGAGAACGTTTTTTTCCCCCATAAAATCACTGCATTATATCTCTCCTCCAAATTAGAATCTCTTATTCACTTCTTATTTTGCTGTTCTTGTCTCTTGGTTAACATGTTAATTCAAACAAGCAATATATCTCCAATGAATTAAAAAATCCAAGAGAATGTTATGTGGCACAGTAGATGGAGTGTGACAGTCCACCTACTGTGCTAAGTGAAAGGCCTTTACAAATATTAAAAAGTCATGACAGTCTTAACCTCTCTCTCCTCTCCCTTTTCTCTTTGTAACCAAACCATGCGCTGTTAGCATGCTAATTGTTGTTTGGACCTTTCACCTGAAGAGCTGTCTGCTTAAATGAAATCTAAGGCTCAAGATATAGACACTGAAGACTTTTCTATCCTAGGCCTTCTCCACTGTCAGAGTGAAGCCCAGTGCAAATTATAGGAACAACACTGCATATTTTGCTTGGGCAGATCTTCCCATCTCCTCCCCTTTTGGCTTTCCGCAGAAACCGGTTCCTCCAATTCATCCCTTCCTACCCAAACCACCCCCCCTCCCCTGGTACTTTCCCTTGCAACCGCAGGAAATGCTACACTTGTCGCTTTACCTCCTCCCTCGATTCCATCCAAGGACCCAAGCAGTCTTTCCAGGTGAGGCAGAGGTTCACCTTCACCTCCTCCAACCTCATCTATTGCATCCGCTGCTCTTGGTGTCAACTGCTCTACATCGGTGAGACCTTGGTGATCGCTTGGCCCAGCTTAGTGATCGCTTTGTCCAACACCTCCGCACAGTTCGCATTAACCAACCTGATCTCCCGGTGGCTCAGCACTTCAACTCCCCCTCCCATTCCGAATCCGACCTTTCTGCCCTCGACCTCCTCCATGGCCAGAGTGTGTCCTGCCGCAAATTGGAGGAGCAGCACCTCATATTTCGCTTGCAGAGTTTGCACCCCTGCTTTGAACATTGAATTATCCAATTTCAGGTAGTCCTTGCTTTCTCCCTCCCTCCCCTTTCCCAGCCCTCCCACAGCCTACTGTCTCCGCCACTCTGTTTCTTCTTCCCACCCCCACATCAGTCTGAAGAAGGGTCTCGCCCCGAAACGTCACCTATTCCTTCGCTCCATAGATGCTGCCTTACCTGCTGAGTTTCTCCAGCATTTTTGTCAACCCAAGAGGTGATAATAGGTTAATTGGTAAAAATTACCCCTAATATGTAGGGAGTGAATGACATAGAACTAGTGTGAATATGTGATCAATGGTCAATGTGTACTCGATAGGCTGAAGGACCTGTTTCCTTGCTGTATTTTTTAAACAAAAGTAAAGAACTTATCAATTGCTCCTTTTCTTTTGCTGATCTCAACTTGCTAAGCACTTTTCTGTGTCATCGCAACTTAATTTCTATCATCTGTTTTGTTTTTAATCTCCTTTCTTTATCCCCGCATTCAACGCTCAACATCTTCCAGCCTCTTTCAGGCTACTCCTTATTCAACGTGCTAGCCCATCACCCCTTTCTCCCATCTTACAAAAATATGGCTTAATGCGGTGCGGAGGCAGAAATCCAAGGAACTGAACTCTACTTGAACTGATCACCTTCTTTCCATGCCATTGTTCTACAGTTTCATGATTAATATTAAGGAGTGTTGAACGAATATGGTGAAGCTGAAATGTGTTTATTTCAATGCAAGGAATATTGTACATAAGAACAGAGCCTGGATCGGTGGTTGGGATTATGAGGTAATAAACCATATAACCATATAACAATTACAGCACGGAAACAGACCATCTCGGCCCTACAAGTCTGTGCCGAACAATTATTTTCCCTTAGTCCCACCTGCCTGCACTCCTACCATAACCCTCCATTCCCTTCTCATCCATATGCCTATCCAATTTATTTTTAAATGATACCACGAACCTGCCTCCACCACTTCCAATGGCCGTTGAGGAAACATGACAGTGAGGGATACGACTGGCAGTTCAACGTTCTGTAGTTTTGATGTTTCAGACATGATAGAGACAGAAAATGGCTTTGGAGAGTTGGATTAAAGATAACCCCAAAACGTTTTATACCTACATTAAAAACTAGAGGGTGACCAGGTAGAAGGTATGACCAGTCGAGGATAATTTCTGCTTGAAGACTGGATGGAGGTTAGATCCTAAATAAATCAGTGGTGGGGAAATTATTGGAGTAGATTCTTTGGGAGAGGATTTATTCCCAGTTGGAAGAGAATGGGCCAAATGGGGAAAGTCAGCATGGGTTTGTATGTGTCAGGTTGTTATGACTTGGTCCAATTTTTATGAGGAGGTGTCAAAGGTGCTCGTTGAGGATAGGGCAGTGGATTTTACTAATGCATTTGATCATGGTTGTCTGATCCAGAAGATTTAGATGGTGGAATTAATAATGACTTGAACATATAAATTCAGATCAGGCTTGTGGTGGAAGAACAATATTAAGGCTGGAGGTCTGTGACCAGTCTAGTTCCGCAGAGATCTGTGCTCTGACTTCTGGTTAGTGATATTTATAAATGTATTGAACAAAAACATAGACAGTCATTTTGCAGATAACACCAAGATTGCTGGGGTTTCAGATTGTGAGGAAGCCTATCAAAGTATACAGCAGGATGCAGATCAACTATAGAATCTGGGGGAGAATTGGCAGATGGTGCTTAATCTGAGCAAATTTGAGGTGCTGTACTTTGGGAGGGAGAATGTATGTGGAAAATAGACAATTAAAGGCATGACCTTTGATATTATAGAGGGATCTTGGGATAGAAGTCCATAACTCCCTGTAAGTGACAACACAAGTAAACATAGTGACAAAAAAAAGCATATAGTATGCTTGGCTCCATTGGTCAGGGCATTGAGAATAAGAGGTAGAAAATCCATGATGCGGCTTTATAGGACTTTAGTTAGGCCGCAGTTGCAGTATTGAGTACAGTACTGGTCACCCCATTACAGGAAGGATATGGAGGTTTTGGAGAGGGTGCAGCAGAGGTTTACCATAATGATGCATGGATTAGGCGATACTAGTTACAGGGAGATGTTGAACAGATGTGCAGTGTTTTCACTGACGGTTAAAGGAGACCTCCGATAGAAGTACAGTATGTAAAATTGTAAGATAGATAGATTGGGTAGAGACAGAACTTTTTACACAAGATGGAAACATCCAACTACTAGAGTGGATAGCTTTAAATTGAGAGGGGCAAAGTTGAAAGGTGGTATGGGGGCTGGATATAAAATAAAGGGTAGTGAGGGCCTGGAGTGGTTGAGGCTGATATGATAGTGACATTTAAGAGACTTTGATAGATGCAGCAAATGGAGGGATATGAATTTTATGTGCAAGCAGATAAGATTTGCTCTTGGCGTCATGTTCGACACAGACATTGTGAGCCGAAGGGTCTGTTCCTGTGCTGTGCGGTTCTATGTTCTATAAACCTGCACCTTTCTTATTTTACAGTTTATTTGTACTCAAGAAAGAGTTAATATTCTAAATTAACCACAGCTTAGTATATTTTAATGACTCAATAGCTTTGATACATTTTCCTGGAGTTTCTTGTGTCTATGTCTGTTTCCACCTCACATTCATGGGACAAATTAGATTATTGGTAGTTCCAAATAGTTTGTGATTCAGATTTCTAAAATTGTACCAAATGTTACCCATATTTTGCAAAACACAAAGTGCTGGAGGCACCATCTGTTGAGGGAAATGGACAGACCACATTTCTTTTTTTGGACTCTCGCACTATCCTGCAGTGTTAATATAGCTACGGTGGGGGATTCTGCAGTTTCATGTAGCTTGCATGCATCAGGTTGCTGTTCATAGACTGTACTGTAGCTTGGTGTTCAACACCATCACCCCATCAAATGTCACCAAACTCGGGGAACTGGTTTAAGAAGGAACTGCAGATGCTGGAAAATCGAAGGTACACAAATATTCTGGAGAAACTGAGTCTGAAGAAGGGTTTCGGCCCGTTGCCTATTTCCTTCGCTCCATAGATGTTGCTGCACCCGCTGAGTTTCTCCAGCGCTTATGTGCACCTTCTGGGAACTGATTCTTTGCACATCACTTTGCAACTGGATTCTCGACTTCCTCATCATCAGCGCACACTCAGTGTGAATTGGAACAACACTTCCTCCTTGATAACCATCAGTACAGTGGCATTTCAAGACTGCGCTCACCCCCTGCTTTGCTCACACTATACCCGTGACTGTAGCCGGCCACAGTTCTATCTCCATCTTTAACGACGCCACCATAATTGGACGAATTATGGATGATAAGCCAAAATAATAACCTTGCTCTCAACGTTGGCAAAACCAAGGAATTGATTGTTGACCTTAGAAGTGAAAGGCCGAAGATCCACAAAACTGTTCTTCATCAATATATTTGTGGGGGGAGAGTCAATAACTGCGAGTTCGTGGGCGTACATGTCTGTGAGGTTCTGCTTATTGATGCAATCATTAAGAATGCTTATCAACGCCTATACTTAGAAGATTGAGAGGATTAGGCATGACAACAAATACTCTCCTGAATTTCTACAGGTGTAGGGTAGAGAGCACATTGACTGGTTGCATCATAGCCTGGTTTGGCAACTCAAATGCCCAGGTACGAAGAAGATTACAAAAAGTGATGAACACTGCCCAGTCTATCATGGGTACTGATCTCACCACCATTGAAGGGATCTACAGGAGGGATCACAAAAGCAGCCAACTTCTTCAAGGATCCACACTATCGTGGCCGCACTCTCATTTCACTTCTGCCATTGGGAAGAAGGTATAGGTGTCTGAAAACTATTACATCAAGGTTGAGGACCAGCTTCTTCCCAAAACGATCTGCCGTTGAACATTTTGAACTCCAAGTAAACTACAAACTGCCTTTGATTGCTTTGTTTTAGTTTTGTTTTAGTTTTTTCTGCACACTATTGTTTATTTGTTTATTGGAATTTTTTTTAAGTTTATTATATTATCTATTGGGTATTTTACAAACCTGTTGTGCTGCTGCATCTAAAAATATATTTGTTCCATTTCGGTATGTATGGAAATTACACATTCTCGACTCTTTTATGAATCAAAGTGCAGACCAGTTTTGCAAAACAGTCACCGTATGGAAAACATGAAAGTGGAGGTGTGTTCCATAGACATCATCAGACCTCTATAGTTTAAAATTAGAGGTTTCAAATGAGATCCTGAGGAGTAAACAACTTTTTAAAAAAACATTAATGAACTGGGGGCATTAACATAGAAACATAGAAAATAGGTGCAGGAGTAGGCCATTTGGCCCTTCGAGCCTGCACCGCCATTCAATATGATCATGGCTGATCATCCGACTCAGAGGTAGAGGTTGGCTGAGTTCCCATTCAGGGTATTTGGCATTATGGTTCTGGTCAAATTTCGAGAAATTTTTGGATGTGTGTTCAGTCGTTCTCAGGCTGGATCTTTCTAGCTTACTACTGGGACAAAGAATATAACAACATCTTTTGGGTTTACACTAATTTTTTGTTTTGCCGTTGGTACATGATCAGCAAATCTTCCCTGTAATTCAAGGTGCAGTGTGATTGCTTTTAGAAACATAGAAACATAGAAATTAGGTGCCGGAGTAGGCCATTCGGCCCTTCGAGCTGATCATCCAACTCAGTATCCCGTACCTGCCTTCTCTCCATACCCCCTGATCCCCTTAGCCACAAGGGCCACATCTAACTCCCTCTTAAATATAGCCAATGAACTGGCCTCAACTACCCTCTGTGGCAGAGAGTTCCAGAGATTCACCACTCTCTGTGTGAAAAAAGTTCTTCTTATCTCTGTTTTAAAGGATTTCCCCCTTATCCTTAAGCTGTGACTCCTTGTCCTGGACTTCGCTAACATCGGGAACAATCTTCCTGCATCTAGCCTGTCCAACCCCTTAAGAATTTTGTAAGTTTCTATAAGATCCCCTCTCAATCTCCTAAATTCTAGAGAGTATAAACCAAGTCTATCCAGTCTTCCTTCATAAGACAGTCCTGACATCCCAGGAATTCTGAAGACCTTGCTTTTTTTCAGTGCTTGAAGTACATTTCCCGCCTCAAGTGTGATGTGAAACTGTCAATGCGAGGTGGGTTAATAGATTTTCATGCTTGGCTACTCCACCACTGCAATATTTTATTACATGCAAGCTCGTGAGGAACCTGATGGTTGCACATCACAGAGTTGAGAGGAGTTGAATGAAAAGTGAGAACCTCTTTATTAAGATTATTAAGGGTTTGGACACGCTAGAAACCGGAAGCGCGTATCCGATGTTGGGGGGGGAGTCCAGAACCAGGGGTCACAGTTTAAGAATAAGGGGTAAGCCATTTAGAACGGAGATGAGGAAAAACTTTTTCACACAGAGGGCTGTGAATCTGTGGAATTCTCTGCCTCAGAAGGCAGTGGAGGCCAATTCTCTGGATGCTTTCAAGAGAGAGTTGGATAGAGCCCTTAAAGAGTCAAGGGATTTTGGGAGAAGGCAGTGAATGTGATCGAAGGGCCGAATGGCCGACTTATGCACCTATTGTCTATTGTCTCTGTTGATGCGGCAGTGTTTCTAGCCTGAATTATTTGTGATTAACTCGGAAAGGTGAGGGTCACAGATGGTCCTTTGGAGAGTGGTAAGGGTCACAGCAGGAGGTGAGGAGATGCAAGGGGAATTAGATAAAGCAGCAGTTGCTGCTCATGGGCCAAAGGTGCATAGGATGCCACTATGTACATCAAGGCATCTCCATGCATTAATGCAGAATCTGCATGGACGACCTTGAAACAATTTGGCAATCTTCATTGTTTAGTTTAATTGAAAGATACAGCATGGAAATGGGCCTTTTGACCCACTGAGTCCGCACCAATACTGATCACCCATTTGCACTCATTCTCTGTTATCCTACTTTCTCACTCATTCCCAACGCACTAGGGGCTATTTTACAGAGGCCAATTAATCAACAAACCAGTTTGTAGTTGGGACAAGGGATGACACCTGAGCACCCGGAGGAAGCCCACGTGGTTACAGGGAGAAAGTGCAAACTCCACGCAGACAGCATCCGAGGTCAGGACCAATTTTAATATGGATTGCTTTCTCTTCCTTACTTAGCTATCAACATCTCCCCTCTTTCCCATTCACTGCATTTCTTTCACACCTCATATTACCAACAGTCACTGACAATAGGAGGAAAAAGTGCAATGACAATATAAATCCCAGTAAGGTAGGCAATAAAGTGCACTACAATGTTGTGAACTATATTCTCCGTTCTGTATCTTTCCCTTCTACCTTTTGTACTTGAGTTTGGCTAGATTGTATTTATGTATAATAATCTACTTGGCTAGATTGTATTTATGTATAATAATCTACAAATAAACACCATACGGATATTTGAAGATTTTGTAGAGAGAATGAGAATGAAGATTTTACTTCGGAGTCACGTGAGTGACTACGTGAAGAACCCACCCAGTGCGCAGGCGCGGCATTACGTCAGCAGCTCAACAGCGGCATCAGCTGGAGCCAGGCTCTCCAGCGGCAGCATAAAGACAAGACCTCAGGTAAGTGAGTCTTTTGTGTTACAGAGTCGCTAAACGGACGAAAAAAAGCCATGGCTACCCGAAAGCGACCAACAAGGAGGACTGCCTGCCCAACTCCACCCGAGGAGGGGTCAATATCTGGGCGGCAGCCACCAGCGGCGGAGGAGCTGTTTGGACGCTCCCGCACACCCGACACCGAGCCGCTCCCTGTGCCGCCGATTACGACGCCCCGCACAGGGAGAAAAGCAACCCGTAAAACAGACCGGCCGGTGGCCTCCGACTCGTCGGAGGAACGGGAACACTCTCCACCGGCGAAACGGGGAGACAGCCGCATAAGCTGCATGAGGCAGCTGCTCGAGCAGATGCTCGACGAGGAGATGCAGGCAAGGCATCTCCAAGGAGGACGGGCTATGGCCTCCTCCAAACCATCGCCACACCCTTCTGTTCCCTCCTTGTTTGAGGTCAGTAAGGGAGGCCAGGACTGGGCTGGCCTATCACAAGGGCAGGCGGACGACAGCGCAAGCATGCCAGGCGAGCTGGAGGAAGAAGAGCTACTGGGTGTAGTTAGCCGGTATGCGGCGCCCCCGAGGACCGGAATGATACTACCACCAAGAATGGCGGCCAGTATCAACAGGCTCTCCAATAAGCCATTGCAGGAGAAGGTCATTCAAGAGGCCCTCGACACTTACACAGCGCCGGAAAACTGCGAGGCGCTGCGGGTAAAGACCGTAAACGGCCAAATATGGAACCAGCTGGGGCAGCAAATCAGGACACAAGAGCTGAAGATGCAGCGGATCCTGAAGCTCCACACTGCAGCCATTACCGCCTTTGCTCGGTCCACCGGGAACGCAGAGCTCTCTACACACCAGCAGGATGTGCTGGCGCTAATGTGTAACACACAGTGCGAGCTCAACAACCTAAGGCGTGAAAACATCAGGCCTGCCCTCAACCCCAAATACGCGGGCCTCTGCAAAGCTCCGGTGCCAGAAAGGGAGGCGCTACTATTCGGGGCCGACTTGGCAAAAAAGCTCAAGGAACTGGAAGAGGCGGCCAAACCTGTAGGCCTCATGAGGGCAGCGCCAGGACCGAGCAGGGTGAAGACGCCCAGTTGGCAGCACGCCTCGGCATCCACCAGCAGGTACCGAGCTGGTGAAAGCCTGGTGACCGCCTCCCACTACCCCCAGAGCTCTTTTTTAGAGCGGGGCCCAGGGCGGAGCCGTGGGAAGATACGCCGCCCCACCACAGCACCAACAAGGACACCCTCGGGCCAAACCCATCGCAAACGCTCCCAGAAATAAACATGGAGGTAGGTGGGTCTGGTTCCTGTCGACATACGCAGACAAAGGGTGTTGTATTAACAGGAGGGCGTTTAAGGTTCTTCAAACATGTTTGGTGCTCCTTTACTAACAACAAGTTTATACTCAACAGTATCAGTGGATACAAAATTGAATTTAAACCAGGCATAGAACCGCCAGTTCAGCACATACCCCAAAGGGTATTCCTTCCCTCAGAATCAGAAAAGGTAGAAGGACAAGCTGAACTAGACAGGCTCGTGTCCAAAGGCATCATAGAGAGGGCCAGACACGAGCCATTGGAATTTGTATCGAATATATTTATCAAAACTAAAAAAGATGGTGGATGTCGTATTATCATTGATTTGACATCACTAAATCAGTCTGTTGAGTATCAACATTTCAAAATGGAGACATTTGTTACTGCCAGACAACTGATCTCCAAGGGATACTTCATGGCAAGCATAGATATCAAGGATGCTTACTATTTAGTACCCATTCATAAGGATCATTTCAGATATCTGAAATTTATCTGGATGGGGCAACTATGGCAGTATAGAGCATTACCCAATGGTTTAACGACAGCTCCCAGATTATTTACTAAAATTCTTAAAGTGGCCATGAAAAAATTGAGAGAACAGAAACATTTAGTCGTGGCCTATCTGGACGATGTTCTCATATTGGGGAGAACAAGGGAACTAGCTGTCGCAGGAGTTTTAGCTACTAAACAACTCCTTGAAACATTGGGATTTATTCTACACCCAGATAAATCAATATTGAAGCCAACAACTAACATGGATTACCTAGGCTTCACTATTGACACTATCCGTATGACTGTCACTCTGCCAAGAGACAAAAAAGCTATACTAACAGAAGCCTGTAACAACTTAATCGCAAAACCACAACCAAGGATACGGCATGTAGCCAGAGTCATTGGTAGTATAGTAGCAGCTCATCCTCATCAGGCGGGCACTTCACAATACAGATGGGATCTGTCTCCGAGATATTGAACGTGCCCGACCGGCCTACACAGCCATGGTTCCCAGTTCATCACGACACGGTGGGCGAGTCACCTATGGATTTCCCTAGTGGACCATGGTTGCTGACTCAACCCAGTATCAGGCACAAGCCACCCATGCCAGGGAAACATCAAAACTCCTGGGTGCAGGTTTTGAATAGACCTTACCAGGGACTGGGATTATCCAAAGGAACCATTACCACCATGTCGGCATCCCTGCGAACAGTCACTAAAAGCTAACATGGGTAAAATACTGCCACGACGCAGGGACAACATACCGAACTATTCAACCACTGACGTATTGGAGTTCCTAGAACATCTATACCATGACTAAAAGGTGAGTTACAGTGCCGTAAATACAGCATGGAGTGCCTTATCTGCTTATCTAAAACAGTATGTCAGCAGAGCATGGGATCCCATCCACTGAAGGTAAACTTATGAAGGGCAACTATAATATAAGCCCCAAACACCCAGGTATATACCCATGTATGGGATATTGGTGTGATATTGACATATCTCAGAGAATGGCACCAGCCAGATCCCTCAGCTTGCTTAATCTATGTTTTTAAAAAACGCTCATGCTTGTGGCTCTCGTACACGCTCAAGATTCTGGTCACTCCATAAACTAGACTGGATAACATGGTGATTACCCCAGACGCATCACGTTCATATTTAGGTCTGGTAAAATCTAACTCGCAGGTATATGGGACTAGGCGAGATTATGAGTTCGGCACGAACTAGTAGGGTCGAGATCGCCTGTGTTTTCCGTGCTGCAGTCGTTATATGGCTATATGGACCAGGAACGCCCAATTCACTGGTAGGATTCCGGGCCTACCCACCAGAGTCCAGGTTGAGTGTGGTGACCCATCTACTATATATATAGACACAACCCACAATCTTAGAGGGAGAAGAAAGCCTATGGGTCAACCACAGTAACCCAAGACGGGGTACGAGCCAAACCACTCCAAGGTGGCTCAAACAGGTACTGAAAGCTGCCGGAATAGATAATAATACATTTAATCCCGTTCCACTAGGGCAGCATTGGTATCAGCGGCTGAACGAATGGACATCCCGGTTGACCACATTTTCAATACAGCAGGATGGTCAAGGGAACGGCGTTCTGAACATTTTTTATTATAAACCGTTGATAAACCTGATTTAATTGCAGGAGAATATTACAAACTGCAATATTAATTTAAGCTCAGAGGAGCTCTTTTATGTTGTTATTGTTAACAAATACCTTTCTGTTTCTTTTGAAAGCAGATCCACTGGGTGATTACGATAACACTTCCTCCCTCATAAACTTCGGCAGTGAGTGAAATAAAAACTGTTACACGGTTTGAAATCACAGACCTTTGAAGTCTTCACGGAATCACTCACGTGACTCCGAAGTAAAATAGTTAGATTAAACGAGTACTTACCAGTATGAAGTTTGATCTGTATTTTATGAGGAGTTACGGTGAGGGATTAAGTGCCCGCCGCTCCCACCCTCATTATATAGATCAAACTAATAAACTGATGTCTCGTGATCTTTACTATCTTACTTCAAATATTGTGTCTATTCTGTGATTTCACACCGCTGCTTCGAAGTATGCCGCATGCGCAGTAGAGCTGGGTTCTCCCAGGGCGGTGAGAATGAAGATTCTTAGTGCCAGGTTTGGCATTTGGCAGAAATTTGGCATTTATTTATTATGGCATCGTTGAATGAGTAAGAGAGAACAACTTACATCGCTTAGAATGACCCACCTCTTGCCTACAATGAACTTATTTTAAAAATGTTTTTCCACTAATGTATTTTGCTTTAGAAGCCTTTTAAATTTTTGTGTGCAATTTATGTGTCACTTTTTTTTCTGTGTTTGTCTGTGGTGATGCAGGTGCAAGCAAGATTTTCCATTGCACCTGCACCTCAGCATACAGATGCATATGACAAAACTGGGCTTGAATACAACTTCCATCACTGCTGATGACTGAGAGCAGACCAATCCGTTTTTAGCCTGTTTGAATTTGTCCTGGTTTTTGTGAGCAGGGCATGCTCAGGCAATATCCCATGAGCATCAAATCCTTTTTGATTCTAGACAATGCTTAAACATTAAGAGCTACTTTACAGGGGCCAATTAAAGTACCGGCATGTCTTTGGAATTTGAGAGGATACAAGAGCTGGCAGAAACTCATGCAGTGACAAATTGGGCACATTTCACACAGGTGGTCCCAGGTCCTTGAACCGTACAGTCACAGAACCACACTGCAGTGCCACTGAGCCGTTCTTTATTGGGTTAAAACGTATACAGGATTTCACTGTACTCTGCTTGCCATCAAATTTGAGCAGTGGCAATAATAGCAAAGCTAACTGGCTGCTGAGAGCCAGTAACTAATATGGCCAGGTCCACTCTTGGACGTGTCCGCGACGCTCGCCGGGAGATTCCGACAGCCCACCATGCTGCTCCGCGACACACCTCGTTGATATTCAGCTGATTCCGATTTTAATATCAATGGGTTCTGCCATTTCTGGTGTGTGATGTCTCCTGTCCTCTTATTACCCTTCTCCCCACCACATATCTCTGAACTCCCACTCCTAAGCCCACTTTATCTTTCCTCTCTTAGCCCTTTCTAACAATCTCTACCCCTTTCTACTCCTTCTCCCTTCCCTCCCTCCATATCTCTTTCCCCTATTGTCATCCTCTTTAAGCCCCACCATTTACCTTTTCTCCACTTGTCTTTTCCCTCCTCTCATCTTCCCTCCCCTCTTCCTTCCCTTCTCTCCCCTCTTCCTCCCTTTCAATGGTTCAATAGTTTATTTTGTGTCACATCAGTAGAGATACCCTGAAATGCTTGTTCTGCATGTTATCCATTAAATCATATCACACATTTTTTACAACAGATGCTGTTCTGGAACAGCGAGCAAAGAGTTGTCAAGGTCCATCGCTAGTTTGCAACATTCAAGTCTCTAAAACTTCTGATCTGCGCCTAAAAAGACATGCAATTCTTATATTTCTCATTTTCAACTCTGGTGATCTGGTGACACTGGATTGATGAAGTTGGGGTTGGCTTGGCACAGCGAGATACCATCAGCTCCTACCACCGCTCTCTGCTGCTGCCATTGACCCGTGCCCATCATAGAACTTTAGGGTGCTTTCTGAGAGTTCAGGTGTTGAGTTCGCACTCCATTCACAGTCGTTGACTTTCCCCAACACGTTTCACCACCGCCAGGACCAAGGAACCATATTTGCCGTATTCACCACCGCCACCAGTTAAACAACAAGGAGAGGTTTCTCAACCCAGAGTTAGTTCCCTGCTCCTTGGCAGCCACAGACTGGGGCCACTGACTGATGATCACCACTACCTACCTGGTAGCCCACTCGCCAGGATTGCCAACAGGGTTTTCTTTTCTTTTTCTTTTTTTTCTTTTTTGTATGGCTTTGTAAATATTTGATTAGTGTATAAATGTAAATCATTTGGTGTACATATAGTGGCTGGTGTACATATAGTGGCTGGTGTACATATAGCTGCTAAATTTGTATAAGACAGTTGAATAAGGGGTGGGAATTAATAAGCTTTGGCTTCTTCCTGCTCCTTTTCGGACACATACGATTTCATTTATTTATAGATATTGTTTATGACACTTTATAAATATTCTTGTTTTGTTTTTTTGTATGCTGTTTCACACTTGCTTTTTATTCTTTTATTCTGTTCGAAATAAATAATAATTAAAAAAAAAAAACATAGCTAGAATTGACAGCAGACCCCGCCATTGATAAGGCCTTGGGCCATTTCCGCTTCTCTTACCCTTTCTTCCCCCCCCCCCCCCCCCCCCCCCCCCCCCTCTTTCCCCCCCCCCCCCCCCCCCCCCCCCCCCCCCCCTCTGAAATCACTGTCCATTCACAATAATATGAATGCAGTAGAAATTATGTCTGTGAAGGAAAACCTATAAAAATGATTAAGAAATTCTTATCCGAACATGATTGGTAAGTAGAGTGGCGAGCCATTGTTTGTGAATCCTGACACACAAAAATCTGTATGATTTTTTTTTTTTGTATTTGAACAAGAAAGCAAGGACCAAGCAATGGTTATTAACTGTGCTATCAAGTGATAATAAAGCTGTTTAAGATGCCAAATTTAAGTTATGCTTAGGCCACTTGGTTCCCAACCTTATCACAATCTTTGGTCCACACATGGACCAAAGCGAAGAAATGAGAATAACATAAAGGCAACATCTGACATGGGTGCCAGGAGAATCCCTGCTACAACTGAAGTGAATGGGAAAACAATACCAATAGTTGGAGTGAGAGTTCATACAGGACATAGAAACATAGAAAAAAAAGTGCAGGAGGAGGCCATTCGGCGCTTCGAGCCAACAGCACCATTCATTGTGATCATGGCTGATCGTCCCCAATCAATAACCCGTGCCTGCCTTCTCCCCATGTCCCTTGATTCCACTAGCCCCTAGAGCTCTATCTAACTCTCTCTTAAGTCCATCCAGTGACTTGGCCTCCACTGCCCTCTGTGGCAGGGAATTCTACAAATTCACAACTCTCTGGGTGAAAAAGTTTTTTCTCACCTCAGTCTTAAATGGCTTCCCCTTTATTCTAAGACTGTGGCCCCTGGTTCTGGACTTGCCCAACATATAACCATATAACCGTATGGCGGCAGGCGCGGGCACACCGCGACGCCCTGTGTCTCCCTTTCAAGGGAGATGCTAAAAATGCATTTCGTTGTCTCTGTACTGTACACTGACAATGACAATAAATTGAATCATTTCATTTCATTTTTTTTCATAACAATTACAGCACGGAAACAGGCCATCTCGAACCTTCTAGTCCGTGCCGAACACATATTCTCCCCTAGTCCCATATACCTGCACTCAGATCATAACCTTCCTATGTGCTTCAACTTGCTTGTCCAGTCCTTTTATAATTTTATATGTTTCTATAAGATCCCCCCTCATCTTTATAAACTGCAGTGAATACAAGCCTAGTCTTTTCAATCTTTCCTCATATGACAGTCCCGCCATCCCAGGGATCAATCGCGTGAACCTACGCTGCACTGTATCAATCACAAGGATGTCCTTCCTCAAATTAGGAGACCAAAACTGGACACAATACTCCAGATGCGGTCTCACCAGAGCCCTATACAACTGTAGAAGAACCTCTTTACTCCTATACTGAAATCCTCTTGTTATGAAGGCCAACATTCCATTAGCTTTCTTCACTGCCTGCTGTACCTGCATGCCAACTTTCAGTGACTGGTGTACATGATAGTTAAGATTGCTGAACATCTACAATGCCAGCCCTCAGCCATCAAGCCAATGGTAATAAAAAATGTGGGGGGAGGGAGGATGTCCACCGAGTATTGCACAGTTAAAACCTACTTATAAGTTTGCAGCAGCAAACAAAGCAATATTACAATAAGCATGGACTGCATCACGCAACATTTAGGCCACAAAAATGGCATATTGAATCGAAAGATATCGCATAAGATAGAGAAGGTAAAGTTGATCATTCAAGAACGAAGGAGATTGCAACAAGTTATAGACATTGCCCAATCCGAGGCAGCTAATGTAATTGAAGACCGTTACCACAGTGGCCACACTCTCTTCTCACTATTACCATTGGAAAGCTGGTACAGGGTTCTGAGAACCCTATCTCCATGTTCAAGAACAACTTCCTCTCATCAACCATCAGATTCTCGAACCAACCCTGCACAGCCCTGAAAGCAACCCCTACCTCTTCCTACCAATCTACTACAGATGACATACTAGTTGCTCAACACTCTTTAGTTTTGCACTGTCATGGTCAAGTTTACTGAAATAACTGATAATTTATTGTACTTTTGTTGGTGTTGCACCTAAAGTATCTAATGCTGCAGCAGATATGAATCTCATTATTCCCCATTCATATCGAGTGCATGTTACATATAAACACTCTTGGAACTCTCATTGCAATGTGTTTGGAGCAGAAGGACTGCAGCCGTTCAGTAAGGTGATGCACCTGTATGTACTGAAGGATAGTTAGGGATGGGTAATAAATGCTGGCCTATTCCCAGGGCACAGTAACTGAAAACATTAAGACATTTACAGAAAATCATCTGGACTATAAATTCACAGTATGCTTATTTTGCAAAGCAGAAGTTACCCAGCAGAGAGTGAATAGTACTCTGTACAAATAACACAAATTTAGAATTTACAAACAATTGAATATAATTTATGCAAAAGTATTGAATAATACATTTGCTTCCAACCAGTTTTCTGTAAAATAGAACTGTGCTGTGAAGAATAGTTTTCTTAAAAATAGAACTGAGCTGTAAAAAATAGTTAAGATTTGAATAAAATAATAAATACACAGGTATTATAACATTTTTAACACTTCCTGTATAATGTAGCTGTCCAGCAACCAAGCCACATCAAAAGTATGTCACTTTTTGTGGCAGTGTCAAAGTCAACCAGAAAAGCAGCACAGACTTTACTCTTTGAGATAAGGAGGTATTTTTATTAATCTGTTAATGATAAACAGCATACAAGGTTAAGCTATTGTTTCCCTTTCGACTTGTAAGAGCTCAAGTGCAAGCAAACATATAAACTCTTTTAGCGTTCTGGAACAAAGAGGACACATTTCTTGTGACTTCTCCCCTGCACCCACCCCATCTCTCTTCAGATCTCTTGTTCCTGCATTCTTCTGTTTGTGCCTGAAGGAAATAGCCGGGCCTGAGAAGGGATTTTGTTGGCTCATTTGGAGCTGATTCTCCTCCCCCATTGAACTGTTCTTTTGAATTGCAGACCTCACCTCGTTTGTTGTCCTTTACTTTTTACTTTGCCAGTTTTTGGGACCTTGTTAATGTTGCCTGTTTTCATAGACTCACTGCTGACCCTGTTCAGGATATCCTTGTGATTTATCTCAATAGTAAAACTAGATGTAAAGAGGACATGAAGAGCCTACCAGGGGATATGTCACCAGGAAACAATTTGTGAAATTTGAAATCTGAAAATATAATTTGAGAAAATGTGAAATAGTGCATTAAATAAATATGCCTTCTATCTAAATGATGGGAGATTGCATATCTCTAAGATGCAAAGGGATCTAGGTGACAGAGTGATTTTCACAAGGTAGTATAAAGGTTATTCAGTTGAAAACATTAACAAAATGGTATTATTTAATGGGAGTAGAATTACTAGCGAGAAACCGTTACCTACTCCTGCGCCTTTTGCATCTGTTCATGATTCAATCACATTAATTTATATAGGCTGCAACATAGTTTCATTTATTTTCACATACACCAAGGAACAGTGAAAAGCTTTTATTGCATTCTAACCAGTCAGTGGAAAGACAATACATAATTACAATAGAGCAATCCACACTATATAGATACATGATCAAGGGAATAACATTTACTGCAAGATAAATTCCAATAAATTCCGATCAATGATAGTCTGAGGGCCTCCAATGAGGTAGATAGTACCTCAGTTGATGATAGGATGGTTCAGTTGCCTGATAACAGCTGGGAAGAAACTGTTCCTGAACCTGGAGGTGTGCGTTTTCACAATTCTATGCCTCTTGTCTGATGGGAGAGGGGAGAAGAGGGAGTGGCTCGGATGCAACTTGTCCTGGATTATGCTGGTGACCTTGCCGAAGCAGCGTGAGTTGTCAATGGAGTCAGTGGTTGGTTTGTGTGATGGCCTGGGCTGCGTCCACAATTCTCTGCAATTCTAGTGGTCTTGGATGGAGCTGTTCCCAAACCATGTTGCAATGCATCCCGATAAAATGCTTTCTCTGGCACAAGCGTAGAAGTTTCTTTGAGTTGTTGGGGACATGCTGAACTTCCTAAACCTTTTAAGGAAGTAGAGGCATTGGTGTGATTTATTGGCCATTGCTTCAATATGGGTGATCCAGAACAAGATGCTGGTGATATTTACTCCTGGGAATTTGAACCTTTCAACCATCTCTACTTCGATGCCGTCAATGCATACCGGGGTATGTGCACCGCTTTGCTTCCTGAAGTCCATCACTATCTCTGTCTTGCTGACATTGAGGAAGGTGGTTGTCTTGGCACCAGGTCAATTTCCTTCCTGTCTCATCATTATTTTATGCCGCCAGTGGTGTCGTATGAGAATTTGTAATTGATCTCAAGTTTGTACACAATTTATTCATTGTGGAAAGGTCAAGAACACCAGGTGGAATGTGGTGGAACAAGCACAGATGCTGGGGACATTCATGGGGATGTTGCTGGGGGTGAAGTAAGTTCATTATGAGGAAACAGTTTTTGAAGTTTGAAGTTGTTATTTTGGGATCAAAAGAGGCGGAAGAGATTTAATCTATATAAACATTATAAGAAGTCTACACAGGGTAAAATTATTTCCTTATTATAACATTGCATTGTATAAAGCCTAATGCCCCTGTCCCACTTAGAAAACCTGAACAGAAACCTCTGGAGACTTTGCGCCCCACCCAAGGTTTATGTGCGGTTCCCAGAGGTTGCAGGTGGTTGCCGGAGGTTGCAGGTAGTGGAAGTAGGTCGGGAGACTGACAAAAACCACCGGGAACCGCACGGAAACCTTGGGTGGGGCGCAAAGTCTCCAGAGGGTTCCGTTCAGGTTTCCTAAGTGGGACAGGGGCATAAGGATTGCAAACATTTTTGGTGAGAAGTAACTGGTTATTTCAGGATCATACTGTTTCTGATCGAGGTCAAAACTGTAGAAACAGCAGTGAATAAATGTTAGTCTTTTTGTCTCATCAATAATATGAACACGGGACGGCACAGTGACGCAGTGCTAGAGTTGCTGCAGCAGCAGAGACCCAGGTTCAATCCTGACGACAGGTGCTGTCTGTACAGAGTTTGTACGTTCTTCCCCATGACCTGCATGGTTTCCTCGCGCATTCCAAAGACGTGCGGGTTTGTAAGTTAATAGGTATCTAAATTGTCCCTAGTGTGTAGGGTAGAACTAATGTATGGGTGATTGCTGGTTGGTGCGGATTCAGTTGGCCAAAGGGCCTGTTTCCAGCTGTATCTCCAAACTAAACTAAACAAAGGACAAACTAAATAACTAATAAGTGATCATTATCACCGGAACTGAGGAACGAGAGACAGGGAACCACACAAACCTGCGGATCAAGCCCAGGTGGCACTAACCAGAGGACAGAAAGAGTCACCTTAGGAGCACTGCCTAACTTAATTTTGTTTGGCTGCACAGCATGGAGACTTCCCTATGGTGAAACGTTCAAGGGAGACAGACCGTAGGTCTGGGCAATATGTCAACACCTGGAGCAAGCATTGCTTTTGCCTGGAAATGCAACCAAAGTGCTAAGCAAGGTACCAGTTTAGGCATCTGGGAACATCTCTGCAATTCTTCCTAACTTGATTTTTCGCACCTTAATACTGGATTCAATTCAAAGAGTAAGATTGGCACATAATACAGCAGTATGTGTTCCCATATAGGACAGTACAGCATAGGAACATGCTATGCCAAATGTTACGCCAAATTAAACTGATTTCATTTGCTTGTACATGATCTATATTCCTATTCCCCGCTTTCCATGTACCTATCTAAATGCCTCTTAAATGTCACTATTGAATCTGACTCCACCACCACCCCTGGCAATGTTCCAGGCCTCCCCATCTCTAAGTAAAAGACTTGCCCTGCACATCTCCATTAAACTTTCCCCGTACATCTCTATTAAGCTTTCCCCACTCACCGAGTCTATCCAACCTGTCCCTAAAGCTGAAATCCTCTAAACCAAGCAGCATCCTGTTAAACGTCCTCTGTACCCTCTCCAAAGCCTCCACATCTTTTATGAAATGGGGCGACCAGTTAATACTCTAAATGCAGCCTAACCAACGTGTTATAGAGCTTTGTCAGCCTTACTCGTACTTGCTGCCCCTAGCAATGAAGGCAAGCATACCACATGCCATGTCTAACACGGGGTGGAAGATTGCAACCTTCACGTGATCCGCCCTGTTTCGACTAATGCAATCAACTCGGCGTGCACAAACGGAAGATCAAATAGAACAAGTTGTCCACCAACTTTAGGCTGTGCACGCCACACAAAAGAAGAAGAAGAAATCTAGCACCATATCTACTTGTGCTGCCACCTTCAGTGAGCTATGAACTTAGATTCCAAGATCCCTCTGCACATCAATGCTGTTTACGGGTCTTGCCATTAACTGTATACTTTCCCTTACATTAAATCTACCAAGAGCAACATCTTACACTTGCTCAGGTTAAACTCCATCTGCCATTTCTCCACCCATTTCTGTAGCTGATCTATATCCCATTATATCTTCTGACAGCCTTCCTCACTGTCTGCGACTCCTCTAATTTTGGTGTTATCAGCAAACCTTCACACACATCGATCTACATATACATATACATATATATATATATATATATATATATATATAAGCATATATATATATATATATATATATATATATATATATATGCATATATATATATATATATATGTGTATATATATATATATATATATATATATATAAGCATGTATATATATATATAAGCATATGTACAAGGGTGTATACATATATAAATAAATAAAAGTAATTGTACATGGTGTATATATATCATATACCCATTAAAACTCTGATCTTGGATGCGTGTGTGTTTGTTTGTGTATAATCACATCTTCTGGGAAAAAACGACGCGCTAACGGTAAAAAATGTACATACTCCGCTACAGATTTTACCCCTGGAGCCCAAAATCGCCTTATCTGAAAAATTCATGCTTTATTTCTCCAGTTATTGATGAAAATGTTCAAGAATCTGAAAAGACTTGGAAAAAAACCCGCTCATTTCTTGCTCGTGCTGCGAGTGATGTCACCACTCCCTCCCTCCCCTCCCGACCACGCCCCCCCCCCCCCCCCCCCCCCCCCCCCCCTGTACTTGGGCCCTGCCGCCTGGAGCCGGCCTCCCATGGGGGCTGCGTGTGGGAGACAGGGGCATTGGGGGAGCGAAGGAGAATTGCGTCCGGGAACCTGCCCTCCCCTGTGACATCGCGCCCCCCCCCCCACCCCGCAAACTCTACCCCGACTCCCTCTCTAACCCCCCCCCCCACTCCCAATCTGCCCCCCCCACCCGCTCCCTCTCTGCGTAGGGCGAGCAGACCCAACGAGTTCTGCACTTGGTCTAATGTGTATATGCATATAAATATGTGTGTGTATGTGTATAAATATCTATATGTGTGTGTATATATGCGCGTTTGTGTGTGTACATATACATGTAAATGTGGATGGGTATATATCGATAGAGGGAGTGAGATAATATAGAGAGAGATATATATAATAGAGAGATAGGTAGAGAGATATATAGATTAGAAATAGAGATAGATAGATTAGAGATATAGAGAGATATATAGATAATATAGAGATAGAGATAGGTAGAGAGATATATAGATTAGAGATGGAGAGATAGATAGATTAGAGATTTAGAGATAGAGATATGATAGATAGAGATGTGGATATAATATATAGATATATGTGTGGATATAATACATAGATATATGTGTGTATATAGATAGAGATAGATAGATAGATCCATATATAGATAGACAGATCTATAGATAGATAGATAGATAGATAGATAGATAGATAGATCTATATATAGATAGATAGATAGATAGATAGATAGATCTATATATAGATAGATCTATAAATAGTTTTTATTTAATACCTCACCCACATCCTCCCAGTCCAACCATAGATATGTTCCTTTATCATTGAACAGTCCTATCTTCTCCCTGGCCATCCTCTTGTTTTTAACATGCATAAAAATCCATGGGAATTTCCTTAATCCGACTCGCCAATTACTTTTGATGGCCCATTTTGCTCATTCTAATTCCTCGCTTGAGTTCTCTCCTCGCTTTATGTTATGCGATGAACTTTGCAATTGTGAACAAAAGTTTCCATGTGCTATGGGTTTTTCCAGCAATATCAATTGCTGCTGGAATATTACCCATGCAATGAGTAAGGTTCTGTAGTCCACCTGAAAACCACTAGACTTCAGGTGTAAATAATTATCCACGGCTGAGTGTTGCAAACTGGAAAGTGTGATGAAACATATTTGAGTAAAGTGTGGAAGGAAGAATGAAAATGAATGCAACCCCTCCAAACCTGCTTTATGTGCAGTATGTGGGAGGGTATAGTTAAAGCGGTATTTTCAGAATATAATCAGAATATAAATAAGTGCTTGGTCTGCACTTGACGAATGCACAAATCTGTGTTTGTTAAGTATGTAAAACAGTGTCAAGAAAAACCACTAATTCATATGGTGCTCTCCATGTGGCCTATTTTACATCGGCGAGACCAAACTTAGACTTGGGGACAGTTTCTCAGAACATTTGCGCTTAGTCCACCACTTGGGTATCATGCAACTCCAGGTAATACCTCCTGTATTTCCCTCTTTTTCCCCTGCCCCAACCCAGTGCACACGTTTTCTCTCACCACCTCGGACACCCTGCTCTTTGCTCCTCCCCCCCCCCCCCCCCCCCCCCGATTTGTTCATCTCTCTTACCTGTCCTCATATTTCCCTTTTATCCCCCTACTTTCCCCTTTCGTCCCATATCCTTCCCACTGTTTTTTAATCTCTATTCTCTTGCTACCTTTTTACCTCTGGCCTTTCTCACATTCTCCACCTTGTGCCAAGCTTTGCCCCATCCCCATCTCTCTTCCAGCTATACCCCCCTCTACTCCCAGTCGGGTCTGTTCCTGAAATGTCACCTATCCAATCCCTTTGCGGATGCTGCCTGGCGCACAAAATTACTTCAGTACTTTATTTTCTGCTCAGTGTTTACATGAATTATGCTCTTATTCTTTTATTGAACCTTTTATCTATTAAATAGGATTTTGATAAAATATGCCCCCTTCTACATTTACCTCAATTCAAAGTGTTTCATGCAGTTATCAGTAATTAAGGAAATGTGAGTGAGATTTTCAGCCAAATGAGGCAAGGACATGAGCCCTGAAATTCTATGAACCTACATCAGTTTAGTTTATTGTCACATGTACTGAGATACAGTGCAAATCGTTTGTTGTGTGCTATCCAGTCAGCAGAAAGACAATACATGATTACAATCGAGCCATTTACAGTTTATAGAAACATGATAAGGGAATAATGTTTAGTGCAAGGTAAAGCCAGCAAACTCCGATCAAGGATAATCTCGTGGGTCACCAAAGAGGTAGTAGTTCAGTACTGCTCTCTGGTTGTGGTAGGATGATTCAGTTGCACCCCTCCCCACCAACTATGCACACCAGGGGAATTTTGCAATAGCCATTTAACATACAACCTGCAAATTTTTGGATGTGGGTCTAACTCCGTGTGGTCATCAGGAGAGCATACAAAATCCAGACAGAGATCGCCCAAAGTCGGAATCAAAGCCAGGTCTAAATCAAAGTGAGCTCTAAATCACTATTAAAAACACTGCAGAGTACAGAAGAAAGATTTTATACAGTAACTTCATTGGAAACTTTTTGATATCTAAATTCTCAGAACAAATCATTGGCCATATAATTACAACTGTCATGTGTGAGGTTCACAATTGATTAAATCAGTTAATGATTTTTTACTGATTAATGTGTCACTGATTATGCTGATCCTTAGGAAGAATTCTCAGGTCATTTAAGAATCAATATTGGAAACCATCTTCAATCACAGCAAGAGCTGTGGTAGCACAGTGGCGCAGTGGTAGAGTTGCGGCCTTACAGTGCCAGAGACCATTCGATCCTGACTGCAGGTGCTGTCTGTACGGAGTTTGTATATTCTACAGGTTCTCTGGATGCTTTCAAGAGAGAGCTAGATAAGGCACTTAAAAATAGCGGAGTCGGGGGATATGGGGAGAAGGCAGGAACGAGGTACTGATTGAGGATGATCAGCTATGATTACATTGAATGGCAGTGCTGGCTCGAAGGGCCAAATGGCCTACTCCTGCACCTATTGTCTATTCTCCCCTTGACCTGTGTGGATTTTCTCTGGGATCTCTGGTTCCCTCCCTTACTCTAAAGACTTACAGGTTTGTAGGTTAATTGGCTTGGTATAATTGCAAATAGTGTAAGTGTGTGTGGATTGCTGGTGAGCACGGACTCAGTGGGCCAAAGGGCCACTATATCTCTAACTAAAGTAAACAAGTTGCTCTGAAATATCTCTTTTAGGGAGGTATGAATCATGTTAGTTTCTGTTAATTAGTACATTTCCTTAAGTATAACAATTCACTATTTCTTTTCTAATAAGCATGCTTTGGATTGCGTGCATGGCCAGACCCCACTGCAAATGAGGGGAGCAGGCACCAGCCCTGAATATTGCAGCATTTGTTAGCTACCAGATAGGGTACACCATCCAATGATCCCCTTCTCACAATCTCTACCACACTATGATGCAGAGGACAGAATGTAATCAGTTTGGAAATGGTACTTGGTGGTTCATCATGGACTCAGTGGGCCTTCTCTCCATAGATGCTGCCTCATCTGTTGAGTTTCTCCGGCATTTTTGTCTACCTTCGATTTTTCCAGCAGCTGCAGTTCCTTCTTAAACATGGTCATCCCCACAATACGTTCTCAATGAATGTAATGTTGCTAACATTTCCAAATAGTTGATGCCATACTTTTGACCATGTCTCAACTCATCCTCACTCCACCTACCACCACAACTAGTATCGGTGTCAGTAGCACCCCAGCCCTTTGTAGTGTTAGTGTGGGCTTATTAAGTACAATGAAACCTGTAAACACATATGTGTACTCAATCCACCACTGTCATTCTGATATTGACTCTGTCGTCAGCCTCATACATCTATCAAAGTGTCCCTTATTCAATTTTAGAGCAAGAACATTCTCACAATCCAGGTTTCTATAATGCATTACCCCATATTGTGTAGCTGGGAAGGCAGCTACCGGCTTGCCTATCACCCTCGCAACCTGCCGTATTCTTAAGAAAGCCTGTGTGTGCATACATCTACAATATTCTGTTTCTTATCTGTAGGTAGGGTCACAGACATATCTGGACAGTTTATGACAAAGCCTAGATATGCGATAGTTTTTGTTGGCTCAAGCCTAGACTTTCCTGGATGAATAACAAATCCTAGATCTTCTAGGAGTGTCGTGGTTGCTGAAACAGCTAACTCTGTGTCACATTTTGTCTTTCCCACAATGAACGTGTCATCGATAAACCCTACGACAATATGCCCTTCAGTTCTGAGTAGGGCAAACACTGGCTTTAGGATCTTTGTAAATAGCCTAGGGGCTGAACTCAACCCATTAGATAGAGTCTTAAACTGTCACAACTGGCCTTGCCAGATAAACTTCAGATATTTCCTGTGACTCTCATGTATTGGTACCGCATAGTGCGGATCTTTGAGATCGATTGAGGCCACAAAGCAATACTCAGTAATCAACTGTTTTGCTGACTGAAAATTATACATTTTTAAATGGTTATATTCGAATCAGATGTTCAAACTAGCCAAATCAAGAATTATTCGGTATTCTCCATTTTTCTTAGACCATATGAAGATATTTGAAATATATTCGTCTTGTTCTCGGACAGTTTGCTCAATCACACTCTTTTTGTGTAATTTCACTACTTCTACTTGGATAGCTATAGTTTCCTCTTTAGACTGTTTGTACGGGAAATTGGGCTTTTCTTGCCCAATAGGAGGAAACTGGTCAGACAGAACCTCAAACATAGCCATTTATGGCGTAAAATGAAAGGGTCTTTTCCCATTTGCTTTTGAACAGCCTCAATCTACCTCCAACATGAATATTCTCAGCACATTTCATGCAGCTGTAGGAATTATATTCACCTACTTCAACGGGCTAAGGTGGTCGGTCAGTAGCGTCCGCTGACTCTAGTTTTGTTCTGTCCCCTCCCTCTGGCTCTGGCATCGTGGCCTGCTGGGGGTCAAGACTGTGTGTGTGGAACGCAATGTCTCCATGGTGAACGCTGTGAACCTGCGCCTAGAAAAGGCATCTGACTCTAAGTTGTGTAGGCCTGGTGTTCCAACCAGCCTCAGTGCAGCAGTTTCTGCGGCTAACTTGGTAGGGATGATTATGCATGCCAGTAGTCGCGGTTCTTATCCACAGAGGGTGTCTTTAGCACACCCACGGCAGCCTTTTATTCCTCTTGCAAGTCTTTTTCTTGCTTGCTCAAATCTTCTCCGAAAAATACTTTGCACTCTGAATATTGCTTGCTTTGCACAAATCTGCATAGTTTGGCGTTATCTCATGCCTTATGCAATCACGCGAACACAGTTGAGCTCAAACTGTGCATTAAACAGCAGTGCTAAGGCGTCTTGCTGCAATTCAGACAGTTGTGTTCCATCCACTGACCTTGCAAATGCTGAAATCCCTCATGAGAGCTCTCTGAACTCGCTGGAGGTTTAGGTCTTTTGGCTTTATTTGGCCATTCAGATTGTCCCAGATGGTGGTATTAACCTTCGGTACATCAAGTGTCTGGCTGGTATCAGGACTAACAAACTTTTCAGCAGTGTCCTGCATGTTCTTCTCATTCAACTGGTATGAAGTCAAGTATACAATGCTACTCGCCAGTTCTGCCTCTAACGGTTCACCGATCCACGAGGGGGTGGCAAATTGTGTCACGAGTGCTGGCAGCTCTTTTCTAGTCGTGAGTTGAAAGGTATTAACCGCTTGTAGAGGGAATTCTAGTTCATTGTCGACTGCCACGCAGTCAGTGTCTGCCATGTAATAATCCTTAAATCTCCCTGCCTCTGAGCGGGAGATATCATAATCCAACTGTTGACCGGTATTAACGCCTCAGATATCTGAATTGAACTGCCTGTATTGGTCGCATGTGTGCGATGCACATCTCCTTCATCCAGCCTCTCTATCAGTTATTCCAGTCTTGTGAGTCGACTGATAACATCATCTTTGGATGTTGAGCCAGTGCCTCCCTGGCCAGGACAGGGAGGCACTGCCTCCTTTTGGACAGCCAGTTTCGACTTGGTTTTCTCTGAGCTGCTCGTGGTCGCCAAACTACTCCCTTTTGGAGCTTTTGCGGAGGTCGCTGTGCAGGACGTGCCCGCCCGCCAGCGTCTCCGAGCTTGATACCGACGGCCACTGACCTCGCTCGTTGCCGTCATTCTCCGCTGAATTTTCAGCTGCAGGTTTCCTCGTGTTTCCTGGTTTGTCCATTTTGGAAAACAAACCAGGGTCGAAACAAGCAAGCACAGTTCCTGTGAAAAACCTTACCTTCAACCGTTAAAGCTCTGATGGAGTATTTCATGGAAATTCCCAATATCAATTTCCCCTTCTGACTCAATCCGTATCTCGCGCCATGCGTTGACATATTGATGCGCAAGCGTACTGGCAGGTTCTTCACGTCGTCTCATCACGAGACTTCGAAATAATATCTATCTCTCAGGCAAAAGATATACTTGTGTACAATGTGACCTAATTTTATCATTGCATCAGTTACATTCTTATTTCTGTAAATTACTTCTGCAATTTTGTTTCACTTATCTGCTAATATCAAACTCATCTTGTCTAAACAAGGCCCATTAGTAGCCACATCCTTGTACGTTGAAGCAGCTTTAACTGGAGCTGTCAGGTTTCTTCTGGTGTTATTTGAACCAAATCTGTCTTAACCATATAGAAACAAGGAAGTGCAAATGCTGATTTACAAAACAACACAAAGTACTGGAGCAGGAACAAGGAACTGAAAATGCTGGTTAATACACAAAGTGCTGGAGTAACTCAGCAGATCAGGCAGCATCTCTGTGAGAACATGGATAGGTGACGTTTCAGGTCAGGATCCTTCTTCAGGTTTGACTGTGACCACTGAGGAGCCAAGGCATTTATCTTCTTCCACTGTTCTGCTTCTTAAAGCGTTTATCAGTGATCCCTTGAGAAAACAGTTTGTTGTTGCAAACTGCCAGAGTATAACGGTAGAGCCTTAAACGGAAGCCTTTCTGCTCGGAGTCTCCACAGTAGCTGTAAACTTCAATGGGTGCCTCAGCCGCTCTGACCCTTACAGGGTGGGCAGATCTGAGCATCAGTCAAGGACAAAGCAGGGTACGTCACACCACCCGACCCTCTACCCCCTCACACTGCTGCCACTTACTGTCTCTACACTTAGCAGTTCAAGCCCAGAATGTTTTAAATTAGGTGAATAAAATCAACCTACTATGCAGAGACAGTGCACAGGAAAGTGTACTTCCTGTTGCTGCAAACAACAAAGGCTGAAGAATGCTCTGTGATTAAGATGTTGAAATGAGTGAGAGCAGGCACTATTCATGTGCTTTCATGAGCAAATGTAGTTCACTCTGATTGCCAAATAGTTGATGTGGACTTTCGGCATTTCATCATATTTTTCAGAGATTATGACAGCATGTGACTGCCCCGAGAATCCGCAGAATTTCACAGTGTCAGCTCCCACTTTGTGGTGGAGAAATCATGCGCAAATCATGGTTTTAACAGAAAATAAGCTATTTGAACAAATATGTTTTATATCTTTATATCTTGTCTGATCTTTATATGTAGTTCATAACAGGCTCTGGGACTTTCCAGCACTGCTGCTGGTTGAAGGGAAACGCCCAGTGCTGAGTTGAACTTTGGTATGTGCAAATAAACCCTCGGGATCAGCTACTTTTATTTCAGAACTTAAGTAATGGGAGCCTTTCAGTCCCTCATACTTGTTCTTGCCATTCAGTAAGATAATGGCTGATCTTCTACCCCACAGCATTTATCTTGCAACTGTAAAGAAGTCACATCAACACATCGTGTCTTTACTAAATGTTTATTAACAGTTCACAAGCACTACTGCTCCAGCTGTACGTGGTCTGTCACCGGAGCTAGAGAGAGAGCACTATGGGTGGGGAGCATGCAATTATACATCTAATAGGGGGAGTGGTTAGTGGTGGTGAGGTCACTATGTTAAAGGCACATGCACTAGCCATCTATATCCTTCCTCTTAGAAACAAAGCAATACAGTAGTGACTGAGCGACCACGTCTCATGCGCTACAAGCAGGTAAACAAACAGTTAAACAACTAAGCGAAATCCCCATACCGGACAGGCGGCTTAACCAGCCTACCAGACCGGGTGCGCTGTTCGCCACCTCCTCCCCCTGCAAGAACAACAGGAGCCGGGGCCAGGGCGGGCGAGCGAACCGGGGAACGAGGAGGAGAGGCGGCAGGCGAAGACAGCAGAGTGGGCGCAGGAACAGCCGCGGGCGGAGCGGAGGGCGAACGAGGGCTGGGTGGCGGAGACGGAGGCTTGAACAACTGAGAAGGCAGGGAGCGAGGCATCCTGGACAGCAGCGGGCTGGAGAACTGTGGGTGCAAGGGACTGTTGGGCAACAGGGAGAGGGGGTCGAGTTTTGCGAGCCATCAGCCGCTGAGCAGGCGAGCCCAGGGCAGAGTCTCGGGAGATGTTGCGAAGATTAAGGAGGGCCAGGTAGAAATCGGACTTTGACAGTCGGCAGTGCTCAAGCAATTCTTTAGCACTGCGGACAGCTCGCTCCGCCAGGCCGTTGCTTTGTGGGTACTCGGAACTGCTGGTATAATGCTTGGTTCCATTTGGCAGCGAAACGCTGGAACTCGGCACTGGTGAACTGGCTGCCGTTGTCAGATTGGAGCCGAGCAGGGGAGCCGAAAGTGGCAAAGTGGCAGCGCAGCTTCCCGATGACCGCCGAGGAGGTGAGGGAGTGGAGCTGGTCGACTTCAAACCAGTTGGAATAAGAGTCAACGAGGACCAGGAAGTGTTTGCCACGCCATTCGAAAATGTCAGTGGCGACCGCCATCCAGGGCAGTTCAGGGGCAGGTTGTTGCAGAAGCGGCTGTCGTTGTTGATGTGGAGCCAGGCTGTTGCAAGTAGGGCATGCAGAGACCCACTCCCGGATGTCATGGGCCATGCTGGGCCAGTAGAACTGGCCCTGGGCGCTGGACAGAGTGGCCTCGGCCCCAGGATGACCGTTGTGGGCAGATTTAAAATAGGCGTTCCGCAGAGCTTCGGGCACCACGACCTTGTGCCCCTTCACCACCACGCCGTCGTGTAGGACAAGTTCGTCGCGGACCAGGAAGTATGGGACCACCCCGGCCGGCAAGGAGGACCGGCGCTCAGGCCAGCCCCGTTGGATGACGTCGGCGAATGCTGGGCCAGTAGAAAATAAAAACCGACAAACAGGAGGCGCGGAGTCACAGCTGAGACACCATGTAAAGAAGTCACATCAACACATCGTGTCTTTACTAAATGTTTATTAACAGTTCACAAGCACTACTGCTCTAGCTGGACGTGGTCTGTCACCGGAGCTAGAGAGAGAGCACTATGGGTGGGGAGCATGCAATTATACATTAAATAGGGGGAGTGGTTAGTGGTGGTGAGGTCACTATGTTAAAGGCACATGCACTAGCCATCTACAGCAACCACTGCGGTCACGGTGGTGTTACAGCAAATGCAGCCCCGGAGACCCGGGTTCGATCCTAATTATGGGTGCTGTCTGTACGGAGTTTTACATTCTCCTTGTGATCTGCGTGGATTTTCTCCGAGATCCTTCCACACTCCAAAGACGCACAGGTTTGTAGGTTAATTGGCTTGGAAAATGTAAAAATTGTTCCTGGTGGGTGTAGGATAGTGTTGATGTATGGGTCCATTGGTCGGCACGGACCCGGTGGGCCGAAGGGCCTGTTTCTGCATTGTATCTCTAAACTAAACTGAACCCAATGTCCCTCAATCCCTCAGCATGAAAACAACTCATTATTTCTGTTTTGAATGTACTTGGCAGCCAAGGATGCACAGGCCCCAAGATTGTGTTAACTAATCCTTAAACCTTGCCCGTATAACATCTGTCATCCTGGTTCCTCCAATTGTTCTTAGTAATCTCTAGCATCTTATCAAAGCTCTGAACTTCTGAACATTCAAACACATCACATCCACTGGTTCTTCCCTATCTCTTCTATTGGTGACATCCGCAAAAATCCTAAAATGAGTTGATTACTATCTTCAAACTGTTCATCGATGCCATCATTTAACTCAAATTCAGGATATCTCACTGTTAAATGCTTGGCCTTCCCCTAGTGAAAGAGTCCACACAACCTACTGTATTTTCCAACGTTCTTCAACATCGTAAACGTGCTCAGCTTTTAACTTTGTTGTTGTTACTTTGACTGGAATGCACATTCATGATGTTAAATATAAGAAACTGCAAGTGCAGGTTTAGAAAAAAAAGTGCTGGAGTAACTCAGTGGGTCAAGACAACATCTCAGGAGAACATGGATTGGAATCTATCCATGTTTCCATAGATGCTGAATCTTATATTACTTGGCCAAAAGCAAATTCCGATGGCAACATTATTTCAGAAAATCATCTGTGAGAAAAGTTCTGGTTAATGCAATTGCCCAGATATTATTAAACGCAAATTAAAGCACAGAGGATAAAATCCAAGTATATGGATTTCTCAATATTCAGTATAAAGAGCTGCAAGTCCCAAGCAACAGTTCAATACAGCATTAAAGATAAAGCTCTAAAAGGCCCCAACAGTGCCTTCCTGTGTGAATGTGAATCACGTACCAGTTCTGTCTTTTCACTGCTCAACAAATCATTCACCTGGGTCTCCAGGGCCATTTTCCCCGGAGACAATTGCAGGCTCCTTGTTCCGCCATGGGACTTGCACAATGAACATAACTTGCTCTCGCTCCGGGACTGCGATGGGGATCTGTGTTTAAACCTGCGAGCTTGTACTAATCAGAGTGACTCATTCTTGCATGAGTATGCCACAGAATATGGCCATCCAGCTCTTTGCACAGACAAATGTTTATATTGCAGAGGAGCTTGGCAAAGAGTTCGAGCTTGGTCCAATGCAAAATCTGCCCTGGGAATGGATCGGGAGAACACAATGCAGAATCTTTTGTCTGAAAGAGCAGGTGGCCGGCAGAGAAACAAACACTGGATTAATAACCCTCGAAATCGAATCAAAGGTTCTGCTGCTTTTTCCAGTGTGCAGTGACAAGTTGTTGCTAGTTCTTTTCATGTTTCAAAACAGAGCACAGGATGCTTGCAGTATTGTGTTCACGTCATTTTTGTCTCAATTATGTAAAAATGCACATTAGCTATTCACCTGACCACAACCGACATTGTTATTTTGATCCTCTCGATGATCGATTTTTCAGATAATCTCTCCGAGGATTTATAAAAATAATATTGCCATCTTTGGCCATCTTACTCGGAGTCCCCCGCTGCTCATCAGGTGCCAAGGATTTTTCCCATCGATGAAAAATATAAAGTTATTAATGTTTAAAAAATGTTGCGATTCTATCTCCTGTCAATCACCGCCATGAAGACCATGCCCCTTCTGGGGGGGGTGGGGGGAGGGACTATAAAACCCGGAAGTCTGGATGTGGTTCAGTCTGTCTGCAAGATGGCGAGGGAGAGGCCACGACTCTCTCTGAGCTGGGAATCTACACAACACTGAGTGTCTACTGACCTGTGAGTGCCCTAAATGTGGTTTGAAAATGTGCTATGAAAATGTGGTAAGTTCATACTGTGTTTACTGCAAAAGTCCCGCTCATTCCATGACGTAGTGGACAGGTCGCGCTGAACAACGCGTAATTTCCGGTGAGTGCAGAGGTCGTGCTGAATGCGGAAGTATTACTTACTGCGGAAGACCCATAGTGGAGAAGCCGCGCTGAGCCGTTTGAGTATTCAAAAAAGTTTAAGGTGAATGTGGTGTGATTGTGTAGTCTGTGTGTGTCTGTGTGAGTGGCTGTGTGAGGTGGAGGGTATGAGTGTGTGAGTGGCTGTGTGAGGTGGAGGGTATGAGTGTGAGGTGGAGGGTGTGAGTGTGAGGTGGAGGGTGTGTGTGAGTGTTCAATAAATAACAAATAGTACAAATAATAGTATTTTGTAGTTCAGAGCTATTCGCTTTGTTTAATAGCCTGATGGCTGTCAGGAAGAAGCTGTTCCTGAATGAGTGGTTGAGTGCATGAGTGTGCACTCTGCTTGAAATGCTGTGTAATTGGATTTGCTGGCATGCACTCTGCTTGGAGTCCTGTGAGGTTGGACTTCCTGCCTGCTCCCTGCTTGGACTGCTGTGAGATTGGATTTGTGGCCTGCACTACGCTTTGAGTGTTGTGAGATATGATTTGTGGCCTGCACTCCGCTTCCAGTGCTGTGAGATTGGATTTGCAGCCTGCACTGAATGATGACTTTTGAGGTAAATTCGCAGATTTTCTTTGTAAAAATTTGACCGCTCATTCTCTCTATATTAAAATTGTCTCTTTTTTTAATCAACAGCAAAGAGACATCAAGAGGCAGTGATCAGCAGAACACAACAAGAAAGAACTTAATAAATCTCATCTTTATCATTTAAATTTTAAACTTTAATAAATCCTTTTTTGAATGGAAACCCTGCGTGTTCTTCATCACAATGTGAACCTAATAGGCAGGAATGGCTGCGCTGTCGGTGAGCCACTAGGGGGAGGTTGAGGAGAGATGGACTGAATGTGTGGGGGGGGGGGGGGGGAATGGCAAGGAGCAGAGTGGGGCGGTGAAGGGAGGAGGGGTGACTGAGTGAACTGTCACCACAACAGCCGTGAGTGACTGCACTGCCAGCCCACCAGCCATGAGTAAGTGAACTGCCAGGCCACCAGTTGTAAGTGACTGAAGTGCCAACCCATCAGCCATGACGTTGTGAACTGCCAGCCCACCAGCCATGACTCACTGAACTGCAAGTCCAAGAATTCATTCAGTCCACAATGTCCATACTAGCCCTCTGGAAACCAGTCCCTTCAGCGCACAACACCCATACTAGCGCTCCAGAGATCCACGCAAGGATAGATTTTCCTCCTTCATTGCTATGATCTAAAAAAGATGAAAATGTCTAAAATTGATTGACCACCCTCTCCCCCTTCTCTCTCACATAGTCTGTCACCTGTTTTCGGCAGAATTTCTGGCGGTTTCTCGGCTGCTAGCCCACCAGGCCGGAGTGACTGAGCTGCCCGGCCGGAGTGACTGAGCTGCCCGGCCGGAGTGACTGAGCTGCCCGGCCGGAGTGACTGAGCTGCCAGCCCAATAATGCATTCGACCCACAGTCCATACTAGCCTTCTGGAAAGCAGTCCCTTCAGCCCTCAACCCCCACGCTGGCCCTCCAGAACCCCCCCCCCCCCCCCCCTACCCCGCCAGCAATATTGGAATTAGTGGAGAGGTGGAATATTGCATTGGGGGATCAGCCCTCCTGTGTGAAGCTGGGATCCAACAGGTCCCATTTAGTCTAGTATCCTTCTAAATCTTTACTATCCATGTACGTGTCTAAATGTATTTTAAATGTTGTGATTGTACCTGCCTCAACCTGGCAGCTTGATCCATATATCCACCACCCTCTGTTCTCATTATTTTTTCCCCTCTCACCTTAAGCTATTTCCTTTGCTTTTGATTTCCTGACCCTTGGTAAAAGACACTGTGTATCGCCCTATCTATCCCCTCATGATTTTTTACACCTCCATAAGATCACCCCTCATCCTCCTGCACTCCAAGGACTAAATTCCAAGGCTGTTTAACCCCTCGAGTCCTGTCAACATCCTCATAAATCTGTGCATCATTTCCTGCATAACAACATCTTTCCAATGACAGGATGACCAAAAGTGAACACAATACTCTAAACGTGGCCTCATGTGTTGGTTTGTAGGTTAATTGGCCGCTGTAGATTGTCTCGAGTCTAGGGAGTGGATGCAAAAGTGGAATAACATAGAACTAGTGTGAACTGGTAATCGTGGACTCGGTGAGCTGAAGGGCCTGTTTCCATGCTGTATCTCTAAAACTAAACAAAACTAAACTAAATTATTTTTATTTATGATCCCAAAGAACATTGGAAAAGATTAAGTGCTATAGACCTATCCTGATAGGTAATTGGGGTCAAGGAAAGAGCGTTCACGTCGCGGCCCTGTTTTCACCAATCTTCCCACCACCACACACAAGAAGCACAAGAAGAGCAAGACAGACACCATTGTATGCAGATGCCGAGAAGTGTGTTCAGCTCTGAGCAACTTCTAATCTTGTGTGTGTGTGGATTCGATAAGAAGATAGGTAATTGAATTAATGAATCCACACTAAGATAACAAGGTGGACAAAAACAGCAGGCTACACAATTCATTGAACTACAATGATCTATAATTTAGGAAGATAAAAGATGTAAAGTTAATGGTAAATGAGTATGTAGGTTTAGAACTCAAACTTTAGATGTTGAAGAATTCGTGGTGGGGTTATGTGCAGAGAGTGATGTGCACACTGGAGTTCAGCTATGACTGGATGGTAAGGAATTGGGACTTTGTAAGTCCATAAAATCCGGGGTGACAGGTTAGGCCAAATTGTACGTTATAACAATAGAAATGGTGATAATTGCTTATACTATTAATGGTTATATTCAATTACTCCAAAAGCAATTGAATAATTCCCTGATAACTTGAACTGGAACAAAGTTAATGAGAGACCAACTGAGAAGGTAGACACAAAATGCTGGAGAAATCGGCGGGTGAGGCAGCATCTATGGAGAGAAGGAATGGACGACGTTTTGGGTCAAGACGCTTTTTCAGACCATTTGTTATTGTGCACAAACTCTTCCTGGTCTGCTGCGAATTGTGAAAAGAGGCAAAGTGAAAGGGTGTAGAATATCTAATATGACTGCTTCTACAACTAGTTTAACAACCCTGTTCCACCCAAGCCCTTTGCCCATTCATGTGTGTCCAGAACCAGTTTGCATTAGTAGCTTTACCTGTTTCTGTTTCTGAACACAAATTTCCCTTCGTTTGCATATTTTGCCAGCAGATTTGGAAGAGGTATCACCAGTGGTATTTTGCCAGAGTATTGAGTTGTTTGCTGCAGTAGTCCATGCCTCTAAAACACAATGGAGGGTGAGAATACTGTTACCTGCTAGACTACAAACCTTGCACTGTTTGAGATCTTCTTCAGATACTCTTTTTGTCAGGTGACTGGAGATCACAGTGGATTTCCACAATAAGGTTTTGCTTCACCGAGAGGTGGCTCACAAAGTATGGAAGCAATCCGCTTATTCCAAGGTCTTTCCATGGAATGGTGCCATGCATTGGCTTCGAATTGATGGAAAACATTTGCGTTCCTGATGGTAAGTGCAAGGCACATTTCTTTGTGAGCTTCAGTTAACGAGTCAACATTAAGTTGGAGCTTGCCCCTGGGCATTCAAGTACTCATGCATGCATGGCCTGTCCCCTGCAGCTCTGAAGCTGAAGTAAATTTGATGCGGAGGCTGAACGGTTCCTTTCTCCTCCTGCAGGTTAGCTTCACCTCAGCAGGGAGCTAGTTAAGGTGATGATGATTGAACAGAGGATTGGAGCAATGACACACCTACCTAGGCCACAGTCCACACTAGGACTGGGGGCGAGGTGGACCCAAGGGCCATAATGGCGACTTGACGTGGCATGGTGGCACAGAGCTAGAGTTGCTGCCTTACATCATCAGAGACCCAGGTTCAATCCCGCCCACAGGCGTTGTCTGTATTGAGTTTGTACATACTTCCTGTGACCGCGTGGATTTTCTCCTGGTCCTCCAGTTTCCTCCCACATTCCAAAGATGTACAGGTATGTGGGCTAATTGGGTTTGGTAAAATTGTCCCTTGTGTATCGGATAGTGCTTGTGTATGGAGTGATCGCTGGTCGGCGCAGACTCAGTGGGTGAAGGGCCTCTTACCTTGCTGTATCGCTAAAATCAAAAGACTTGCATGTTGTAGCAAAGATGAAACATGATTTCTTAGGGCAACCAAACCTGAGAACAATTGTGTGGGGTAGCCCCTCATGTTGGACAGTCACAGTGCCAGGGGAAGGGAGAGATTGCATCTTTCCCCTGTGAAACTATAATCCCCGATCTTATCCTGAATTTTATCCATGTGGAGTGAGGACTGATAAAAGATTGACCAGCTGAGCATTCTTATACCCAAAGCCTTTCAGGAATGAATCCAGGCTTGGTGGAACCGCATTGGCTGTTTCTCAGTGGAGTTGTAGGTCTCAAAGTTGTAGGTCTAAACAGGCCTTTCGGCCCACCGAGTGCATGCTGACCAGCGATCACCCGTTCACATTACTTTTATGTTATCCCACTTCCTAGACCACTCCCTGCACACTAGGGTGAATTTACAGAGGCCACTTAACCTTCTGCTCATCTTTTTACGTCCTAAATATGCCCAGGCCGGAGAAGAGGAAACGGTTAGATTCCAGCCTGTGCTGGTCATGTGGTTTGCTTGTTCAACATCTTGTGTGTGTCATTGCATGAGTGGTTCTTGCCGCATTTCCTCCATCTCACATCCTGGTTTTAAAGTTCTATTGTAAGCTCCTTTGCTGTATGTTCAGAGGGGGAGAGATTAGAGTAGGTAACAGTCTGAAGTAGGGTCTCGACCTAAAACGTCATCCATTCCGTCTCTCCAGAGATGCTGCCTGTCCCACTGAGTTACTTCTGCATTTTGTGTCTATCTTCACTATACATCTGTCTGACCCTTCCCTCTAGAGCTTGGTTTAACTAATTAAATGAGATCATGCTCACAAATAATTGTCCCCAAACACACACACATTGAATGTGGGCGGACACATTCATCCTTGTCTCTGTTTATTCATCATCTATCCTCACTTATTCATCTTTTCACTTGGTTTCCCCTACTTGTTTTTTCTCACCCTTGTTTCATTTCCGTACGCAGTGTCTTGATGGCGTACACCTAGTGCGAACTATCCGCGGACTTCGCTCGAACTTCACGTCAACTCGTACGGGATCACTCGACCTCCGCGCGGCCCCCGCTTCCGGTTTGGTCGCGCTTGCCGCATGCAGTCGCATGCTCGTTGGACAGGCCCTTTACACAGCTCCAACACCATCTCCAAATCTGCAGCTGACACCTCTGTTGTTGAACGAATAACAGTTAACGCAAAGAGTACAGGAAGGAGATCGATAATCTAATGTCAGATCATTGACTTAAGGAAGGAAACGTCTACGTATCTGCCTTGCCAATCCTGCAGTGGAGAGAATCAACAGTTTTAATTTCCTGTGTGTACACATCTCTTGTTCTGTTCAGGGCTCAGACACAGACATAATCATAACAAACGCTCACCAATGCCACAAAACCAAGCTGCACTATAATCGCAACCCTTTCTCATCCCTCCACCCTACAGAAGCACTGCCATCTTCGCTCTACTCTGGTTACTCTACCTACTTTGTTTCTTACATCATCATCGTCTGGTTTACATGAAATAACTGACAATTTATTACGCATTTATCATTGTTATTGCATCCAACATGTCTGTAAAGCTGCAGCAAGTAAGAATTTCCTTGTTCCTGTTCAAATGACGAATAAACACTTGGGTCTCGAACATTGTTTTAAATTAGGGTTTTTAATGTTGAACTGGATGTCAGCGCCGCCTTGTGGTGCTTTTGCAGATTGACAACACCTCGTAACATGTCCGGGTCAGGAGGCCCTTCAGCCCATCTTGTCCACGTCGTTTCATAAAGAATTCTGCAGCACTCAATCTGTGACTCAATCCGCAGGTCATGACTCTTAAAATACATAACCAGGTTCTGTTCAAATGCAACAAGGTCTTGATTGATTGAAAGTTACAACATGGAAACAGGCTTCTTGGTCCACTAAACCCACACCGACCATCGATCAACTGTTCACATTAGTTCTACGTTCTCTCACTTTCTCTGCACACTAGGGATAATTTTAGGGAAGGTAAACAACCTACAAACCCGCATGTCTTTGGGATGCGAGGAAAAACCAGAACTGAAGGAAACCCATGCGGTCACAGGGAGAACGTGCAAAACCCACACAGGCAATGCCCAAGATCAGAATCAAACCCGGGTCTCTGGCACTGTGAGGCAGCAGCTGTCCCACTGTGCTGCCGTCTTCTGCTTTCCTGCCCTTTGAGGCAGTGAGTTTCAAATTCCACACCCCTCCCCCATCCTCTGTATGGAAGTAAAATCCTCTCTCCAGATGGGTCTCGATCCGAAAACGTTACCTTGTAGCGAGGCCAGACAGGTTGAGCAAAATGAATTTCATTTTCAATAAAAATGAAACAAAACTCGTGAAGTTCGACTGAATGAAACCATGTCTTTTTAATCACCTTATTGACAATCATCTGCAAGCTTTATCAAACCTGCTACATGAATCATATACAGAGCAAAAAGGAGTGAACCATGTACTGAAGTTTGTAGCTTCCATTCATTAAATGCATTAGACAGCGATAACCCTGTCTGCCACCGAGTCAATTTGGATCCAATTATATTGATCTCTCAATATTCAGTATAAAGAGCTGCAAGTCCCAAGCAACAGTTCAATACAACATTAAAGATAAAGCTCTAAAAGGCCCCAACAGTGCCTTCCCGTATGAATGTGAATCACGTACCAGTTCTGTCTTTTCACTGCTCAGCAAATCATTCACCTGGATCTCCAGGGCCATTTTTCCTGGAGACAATTGCAGGCTCCTTGTTCCGCCATGGGACTTGCACAATGAACACAACTTGCTCTCGCTCTGGGACTGCGACAGGGATCTGTGTTTAAACCTGCGAGCTTGCACTAATCAGAGTGACTCATTCTTGCATGAGTTCCCCACAGAATATGGCCATCCAGCTCTTTACACAGCCGAATGTTTATATTGCAGAGGAACTTAGCAAAGAGTTCGAGCTTGGTCCAATGCCAAATCTGCCCTGGGAATGGATCGGGAAAAGACAATGCTCTTTGTCTGAAAGAGCAGGTGGCCTGCAGAGAAACAAACACTGGATGGATAACCCTCGAAATCGAATCAAATGTTCTGCCGTTTTTTCCACTGTGCAGTGACAAGTTGCTAGTTCTTTTCATGTTTCAAAACAGAGCACAGGATGCTTGCTATATTGTGTTCACGTCATTTTTGTCTCAATTATGCAAAAATGCACATTTGCTATTCACCTGACCACAACCGACATTTTATTTTGATCCTCTCGATGATTGATTTTTCAGATAATCTCTCTGATGATTTAAAAAATAATAATATTGCAGGTCTGGGATTTATTTTCAACGAAGCAAACAAGAGCATTAGTGATGCCAAAATAACTACAATAAGGGCATTAAATGCTTCAAATTTGGTGGTAATACAGTGGATCAGCTGGTAGAGCTGCTGCCTCAGCACCAGAGACCCGGGTGCAATGCTGACCTCAGGTGCTGCCAGTGTGGAGTTTGCACGTTCTACCTGTGACTACGTGGGTTTACACCATGTGTACCGGTTTCCTCCACATACCAAGATGTCATAGAGTCACACAGCATGGAAGCAGACCCTTCGGCCCAACATCCATGCTGACCAAGATGCTCAAAGTATGTTAGTCCCACTTGCCTGTGTTTGGCCTAGCTATATAATTAAAAGCCTCATCTTGCCAGTTCCTGTTTGCACTGTGCTTTGATTTTACGGCTGTGATTTTTGGCCATCTTACTCAGAGTCCCCCTCCGTTCATCAGGTGCCGAGGATTTTTCCCATCGATTAAAAATAAAAAGTGTTATTAGTATTTAAAAAATGTTGAGATTCTCTCTCCTGCAATCACCGCCATGAAGGCCACACCCCTTTTGGGGGTGGGGGGGGGGGGGGGGGGGGTGTGTGGAGAGGGACTATAAAACCCGGAAGTTTGGATGTGGTTCAGTCTGTCTGCAAGATGGCGTGGGAGAGGCCACGACTCTGTCTGAGCTGGGAATCTACACAACACTGAATGTCTACTGACCTGTGAGTGCCCTAAATGTGGTTTGGAAATGTGGTTTGGAAATGTGGTTTGAAAATGTGGTAAGATCATACTGTGTTTACTTCAAAAGTTCCACTCATTCCATGACGTAGTTTACAGGTAGCGCTGAACAACGCGTAATTTCCGGTGGTTGCGGATGTCGTGCTGAATGCGGAAGTATTACTGACTGCGGAAGGCCCTGAGTGGAGAAGCCGCGCTGAGCCGTTTGAGTATTCAAAAAGGTTTACTGCCATATAAATGGTGTGTTTGTGTGTGTATTTGTGAGTGTGTGAGTCTGTGTGTGTGTGTGTGTGAATGTAGTGTGAGTGTGTGAGGTGGAGGGTGTGTGTGTGTGAGGTGGAGGGTGTGTGTGAGTGTGAGGTGGAGGGTATGAGTGTGTGAGGAGGAGTGAGTGTGTGTGGTGGAGGGTGTGTGTGAGTGTGAGGTGGAGTGAGTGTGTGTGAGTGTGTGAGGTGGAGGGTGTGAGTGAGTGTGAGGTGGAGTGAGTGTGTGTGAGTGTGAGGTGGAGGGTGTGAGTGAGTATGAGGTGGAGTGAGTGTGTGTGAGTGTTCAATAAATAACAAATAGTACAAATAATATAGTATTTTGTAGTTCAGAGCTATTCGCTATGTTTAATAGCCTGATGGCTGTTAGGAAGAAGCTGTTCCTGAATGAGTGTGTGAGTGCATGAGTGTGTGAGTGCATGAGTGTGTGAGTGCATGTGTGTGTGAGTGCATGAGTGTGTGAGTGCATGAGTGTGCACTCTGCATGAAATGCTGTGAAATTGGATTTGCTGGCCTGCACTCTGCTTGAAGGAGAGTAGATGAGGACCAATGATGAGGGTTCTGACCTTCCCACCCCACCACTAGATGCCACTACAACCTATTCCTTTTCTCTAGAGTTGCTGCCTGACTCGCTGAGTTGCTCCAGCATTTTGTCCCCATTCTTATATTCTTTGTCTCGATTGATAAAGGAAATCATGTATTTTTAATCACCTTATTGACAATCATCTGCAAGCTTCATCTAACCTGCTACATGAATCATATGCAGAGCAAAAAGTAGGGAACCAGGTACTGAAGTTTGTGGCTTCCATTCATTAAAAACGCCTTCCCTTGGATCTCACAGCCGTTCACACTTTTGGCTCATCTACCAACAAGGCATCGTGTGTAAAGCCTAGCTAAACTCAACTAGAATCAGATCAAATGCACCACCCACATCGACTCTCCTTCAAGTTATGGAGTTACACGGCACACAATGTAGAAACAAAGAACTGCAGATGCCCGTTTATAACAAAGATAGACACAAAAAGGGGAGAAGGCAGGCACGGGTTATTGATTGGGGACGATCAGCCAGGATCACAATGAATGGCGGTGCTGGCACGAGGGGCCGCATGACCTCCTCCTGCACCCATTTTCTATGTTTCTAAAGAGCGAGAGTAACTCAGCGGGTCAGGCAGCATCTGTAAAGGAAAAGGAATAGGTGATGTTTTTGGTTGAGACCCTTCTTCAGATCCTCTGACAGAGAGAGGAAGGGAACTATTCAAAGTAGGCATACCTGTGCAGAGTGCCGGGGCAACTCGGTGGGTCAGGCAACATCTCTGAAGGAAAAGGATAAGCAACATTTTGGTTTGGAACCCTTCTTCAGGCAGCACAGAAACAGGCCCGTCAGTCCACCACATCCATGCAAGCTTTTTGCCCTTCTACACTAACCCCATTTGCCCACTTTTGGTCAGTACCCTTCGTGTCTTGCCTATCTAAGTGACTGGTTCCATGTGTCTAAAATGTGGTGATTGAATCCAAATCCATCCCCTCTGACAGGATGTTCCAGATATCAACCACTCTCTGTGTTAAAAACATGCGCCTCTGATCTCTTTGAAAAATTCCTCTCATTTTAAACCTATGCCCACTTGTTTTTGATACCCTGCCATGGGAAAGATTAGATTAGATTAGATTAGATCCTTTACTTGTCATTCAGACCTTTTGGTCTGAACGAAATGTCGTTGCCTGCAGCCATACATGTAATAATAAACAACAAAACACACAATAAACACAAATTAACATCCACCACAGTGGGTTCACCAGGCACCTCCTCACTGTGATGGAGGAAAAAATCTTAGGGTGATTGTCTCTTCCCTCCTCTTCTCCCACTGCGCCGAGGCGATACCCCACCGGGCGATGGTAAGTCAGTTCCGCGGCTCACCGAGCTCCGCGAACGGGCTGGTTCAAGCTCCGCGGCCCGGGGTGGTCGAAGCTGCCGCACTCCAGTCGAGTGGACACAGCTGTTGCCGCGGGAGCTCCGGAAAACAGGCACCAGCTTGTGACCCATGAGCTCCCGACGATGTCGCCTACTGGCCCGCGGCCGAGGCCCGGATTCAGGCTGCGCCGCCGCAGAGCGCCATTCCAGCCCCGCGCCGGGCTGCCCTCACCGGAACGCCGAGTCGTGCCGCTGCCACTGGAGCGCCCGAACGCCGCCACAGCTCGAAGACGGCCAGCCTTGCGTTGGTAAGTCCTGGCTGGCTCTACCTCCGGAGCTTCGAGGTCGGTCGCAGGTTGGAGGCCGCCTGCTCCGCCATTAGGCCTCAGCGCAGACGGAGGCAGAGAAGGGGGATACGACAATAAAGTCGCATTCCCCCGAAGGGAGAGACAGAAAGCTCGGTTTCACCCCCCCCTCCCCCACACATAACACAACCTAATAACCAAAAATTTAACTAAAGACAAAAAAAAACAACACAAAAAAGTAAAAACAGACGGACTGCAGGCGAGCCGCAGCCGTTCAACAGCGCCGCCACTTCCGGATCATTACTATACTCTCACAACCTTCTTTCACCCCTCAGCCTCCTTCACTCCACAGAAATCAAGCCCAGCCTAGTCAAAAAGATAGACAACACAAATTACTGGAGTGACTCAGTGGAACAGGCGGCATCTTTGGGGAGAAGAAATGGGTGACGTTATGGACCGAAGGCCTTCTTCAGACTGATAGCCATGGGGGGAGGGAGACACAGAGATACTGAAGAGTAAGATGTGAAAACGACAGATCAATGCAGACGATGAACGAGTCTGGGCTAAAATATATGGAAAACTCTGTAGGAATCACAGAGCAGGAGCAACGAGAGAGGGTGTTGCAGAACTCGTGTCAGGAGGAGAACTTCAAAGTGAGCATACCTTGAAGAGATTTCACAATGGAGCAGACAACATGTGTATACCGTTTTATGTCTATCTTTGGTGTAAACCAGCATCTGCAGCTCCATCTTACACCAGTTCCATCTTACACCAGCTCCATCTTACACCCAGTTCCATCTTACACCCAGTTCCATCTTACACCCAGCTCCATCTTACACCCAGCCTATTCAATCTCTCACCGTACAGGTCCTCCATCCAAACATCATCCTGGTGAATCTGTGCTGCAATCTCTCCAGCACAGCCATATCCTTGCTATAACAGCACACAATACTACAATTAAAAAAATACAAACAAATATATACCTTCTTTCTGTAGCACTTGTAAACTTTGAATGCAGAGAAAAGATGTGCTGTTGCAGACAGACATTGTGTAGTGATGTCACCATAATTCATAATTCATGCCACTCTCTAACCATGGTAGCTCAACAGCGCCATCTGCTGTAGATAATGAAAAGGTCCATTATGTTTTCATCTTTACCATTACAAATAGTTTACTTTAGTATGGAGATACAGCGCAGAAACAGGCCCTTCGGCTCACCGAGTCCGCGCCAACCAGCGTTCCCCGTACACTGGCACAATCCTACACACTAGGGATGATTTACAATTTTTACCGAAGCCAAATTAACCTACAAGCCCGTACGTCTTTGGAATATGGGAGGAAACCGGAGCACCCCGGAGAAAACCACGCAGTCACAGGGAGAAGTTACAAACTCTGTACAGATACCTGTGTCTCTGATCGAACCTGTGTCTTTGACACTGTAAGGCATCAGCAATACCGCTGCGCCATTGTTGCAACAATAAAATTAACACCTCCAGCGCCTCATAGGGCCTCAGCATTACAATTCCGTGTTTGTATTCCAGTCCTCTTGATAGAAATGCCAGCATTGAATTTGCCTTCCTTACTACTGATTCAACTTGCAAATTAACTTTTTGGGAGTCTTGCACCAACATTCCCAAGTCCCTTTTCTGGAAACCCGATTTCTGGATTCTCTCTTCACTTAGAAAATAATCTACGCCTTTATTCTTATTACCAAAATGAGTGGTGGGTAAACGAGCAGTGGGAATGGAAATGAGAGGGAAGCGTGGTGGGGTGGGCGGTTGTTTAAAGTACGTGAACACCCAGGATATCCATAATCCATAAATAGAAAGATAGAAACATAGAAAATAGGTGCAGGAGTAGGCCATTCGGCCCTTCAAGCCTGCACCGCCATTCAGTATGATCATGGCTGATCATGGCTGTTCTCCAACTCCGTTATCTCCTCCAGCTCTACAACCCTCCAAATTATCTGCACTTCCCAATTCCAGCCCCTTCACTATCCTGAATGTATTGGTCCATCACTGATGGCCATGCCTTCAACTACAAAACAGCAAGCTCTCAAATTCCTTCCCTAAGTTTCAGTGGTTTTATCCTTCTTTGATTTCAAACTCTCTTTGACCAAGCTTTGGTCCTAATATCTTCTTAGCGAGTCAGCACTAAATTTTGTTTGCAACACTTCTTCGAATATTTTGGTAGATAAAAGGTGCTTTATAAATACAACTTCAGTTGTAATTGGGGATCTTGCTGCCAGCTGTAATATCAATGATAATTTGCACAATAACCCCTATTAAAAGTGAAGAAATATTAGACACCCAAACCCCTGATTATTAATCTTATCTCTCTACGGCGATCTTAAACTACTTCCAAAAAAGCCAGTTATTCTTACTGCACCACAGATAGAGGTGTAATGCATGTAATAAACAGCATAAAATGCTTTAAATAAAACAAAACAAGTGCAGGGGCTGGAATTCTAAAATCAAAACAGAAAATACTGAGCCGGTTAGGCCACATCTATGGTTAGAGAAACAGATCCTGCTTGGATTTTTTAGCATTTTTTTGCTTTACATCGATAACTTCCTGCCAGTAGTGCCAAAATCATTCTGAAGAAGTTTCCTGATCCGAAATGGTGTCTATCCATGTCCTCCAAAGATGCTGCCTAATCCACTGAGTTACTCTGTTATGCAAATAATTGAAGCAAGCATACACTAGGATATAACAAGTCAATGTATATGTTGCAGCCTTAGCTTTTATTTATTATCATTGCACCATTATGTCTTTAGTACATTATATGTACAACACTGTTCTTTATCAAGTCCTTGACACGATTTTGGATGTAATCGACCAGATTGTAACAGTTTCTGAGGATTTTTTCAACTTGATACCACAGCTGAATTATGGCCTTGATTATGCTACAGTTCTTTCCTTTCATTCTCCCCTTGATAATCAACCACCAATTCTAAATCTGATTCAGGCCAGTCCAAGGCACATACCCCCTTTTGCTGGAAAAACTGGGCCACCATCTTTAATGTGTGGCATGGTGCAAGATCAAGATCCCAGATACATTTGGAAACATCCTCACCATCTCCAGCACCACTCTTCTCTGTTATACATCGATACATTTGGGGCCATCTCATCATTCCGTCAATTGGGTGTAGTGGATCAACACACGTAGTACCTGAAACAACTCGAGAACATCAGCCTTTCAGGATGTTTGATGAACTGGTCAGTAAAGCATTCGCTCACCAACTCTCCAACTGATCTCCAAACATGTTGGCCACATTGACCCTGAACCTGGAAATAGCTTTTGTCACTGAATAACACCTTTCTCCATTCTCACCTGCCCATTCTTTATATTTTGGACCACTGGTATAGTTTCTTCTTCATCGCTGCATTTAGCTGTTTTAAGAGGTGTTCTTGTTATAGGATTGACCTCAATGAGGCGTTGGCACCCGATACTAGAGACTCCTGCTGCCTACAAATCTTTCCTCAGGGCATGGCTTGTCTTTCTCGGATCCTTCTTATGTTCATGAATCAGCAAGGCCTCATCTCCTGGAGTCATCTCCCTTTTGGTGCCACAGCTGTCTGTCTCCTCCATCATTCACAGGATGATTGGGTCACCCCACCAACTTTGGGAAGTCTCGTTGTGACTTTGACCAAAGTTGGCACGAGATTATGATCTTTGTTTGCCTCTTTGGTATAAGCTCTTTACAAATGAAGAGAAATCACTGGAAATGAATACCACTGTGGATGGCTCAATTGTAATCATGTATAGTCTTTCCGCTGACTGATTAATACAGAACAAAAGGTTTTCACTGTACCTCGGCACACATGACAATTGAGCTAAACTACCAGGTGAATGAGAAATTAGAACTTTTTCAGAGAGATTTGTTTTTCAGGAAAAATATAAGAACAAATGATAGACATAGAAACTCATCATATGAAAAAATAGCCAAATCAGCTTGTGGTTCAATTAAGTTGCACAAAGATGCACTTTGTGTCTACATCATGACAATGTGAGAAATGGCTTTGTAAATTTGGCCTGGATCGCCATCCCCTGGCATGTACTGGTAGTGCAGCAACTGTGGAATTTTCCAGAAATGCACATTTTGCTTTAAATATTGATAGACCACAGGCAAGTTTGGGAGGTAGTTGGTTAAATATTGCATATGATCAGCATGGAGAGAAAGAGGAAATATTAGGGATTTAGGATTTTTAACAGCAAGTGAATCACTAGGCCTGGATTAAATATTTCCCAGGTAGACAAAAATGCTGGAGAAACATAGAAACGTCGAAACATAGAAAATAGGTGCAGGAGTAGGCCATTCGGCCCTTCGAGCCTGCACTGCCATTCAATATGATCATGGTTGATCATCCAACTCAGTATCCTGTACCTGTCTTCTCTCCATACCACCTGATCCCTTTAGCCACAAGGGCCACATCTAACTCCCTCTTAAATATAGCCAATGAACTGGCCTCAACTACCTTTTGCGGGAGAGAATTCCAGAGATTCACCACTCTCTGTGTGAAAAAAGTTTTCCTCATCTCGGTCCTAAAAGATTTCCCCCTTATCCTTAAACTGTGACCCCTTGTTCTGGACTACCCCAAGATCGGGAACAATCTTCCTGCATCTAGCCTGTCCAACCCCTTAAGAAATTTGTAAGTTTCTATAAGATCCCCCCTCAATTTTCTAAAATCTAGTGAGTACAAACCGAGTCTATCCAGTCTTTCTTCATATGAAAGTCCTGACATCCCAGGAATCAGTCTGGTGAACCTTCTCTGTACTCCCTCTATGGCAAACTCAGCGGGTGCAGCAGCATCTATGGAGGGAAGGAAATAGGCAATGTTTCGGGCCGAAACCCTTCTTCAGACTGATGGAGGGTGGGGGTAGAAGAAAGGAAAAAAGAAGAGGAAGAGCCCGAGGGCTGAGGGAGACGTAGGAAGGGGAGGAGACAGCAAGGTCTAACAGAATTGTGAGAATTCAATGTTCATGCCACCAGGATGCAGACACCCCAAGCGGCATATGAGGTGCTGTTCCTCCAATTTCCGGTGTTGCTCACTCTGGCTGTGGAGGAGGTCCAGGACAGAGTCTGTGTGCCTGGGTCCTGGACTTTCTCACCGCCAGGCCCCAGGTAGTCAAGATGGGAGGGAATACATCGAAGTCCCTCACCCTGAGCACAGGATCGCCCCAGGGTTGCGTCCTCAGCCCCCTATTGTACTCCCTGTACACACATGACTGCGTGGCTAGGTTCAGCTCCAATTCAATAATTAAGTTTGCTGATGACACTGTGGTGGTGGGCCTGATCTCAGACAATGATGAGAGGGCCTACCGGTAGGAGGTGGCTGATCTAGCACTCTGGTGCCAGGAGAACAGCCTCCTCTTGAACATCAAAAAAACGAAGGAGCTGATCATGGACTTTAGGAGGGCACATCATCCGAGGACGTACACTCCATTGAGTATAAATGGGGATCTTGTGGATAGGGTGAACTGTTTTAAATATCTGGGAGTCCACATCTCTGAGGATATGACATGGTCATCACACGCCTCAGCACTGGTGAGTAAGGCAAGGCAGCGCCTTTACCACCTCAGGCAATTGAGGAAATTCAGAGTGTCTCCGAGGATCTTCCAGTGCTTCTACGCAGCGGCAGTGGAAAGCATCTTGTCCGGGAACATTACCATCTGGTTCGGGAATTGCTCTGCCAAGGGCAAGAAGGCTCTGCAGAGAGTAGTGCGTTCGGCCGAACGCACTATGGGAACTTCACTCACCCCCCTGCAGGAACTATACAACAGGAGGTGCAACTCCAGAGCAAACAAAATCATGAGAGACCTCTTCCACCCCTGCAACAGACTGTTCCAGCCGCTACGGTCAGGCAAACGCCTCCGTTGCCATGCAGTGAGAACGGAGAGGTTGAGAAGGAGTTTCTTCCCAGAGGCAATTCGGACTGTAAACGCCTTTCTCACCAGGGACTAACTGTACAGAACGTTTTTCCTTCTATTATTTATTATGTAAAATAATATGTGTGTTAAGAGCGTGTTTATAATTTGTTTGGTTGTTTTGTTGTTCCGCGAGCATTGCCACTTTCATTTCACTGCACATCTCGTATGTGTATGTGACAAATAAACTTGACTTGACTTGACTTGACTTGACTTGACTTGAGATGTCGGATATGGAATGGGAAGGGAAGTTGAAGTGCTGAGCCAGCGGGAGGTCAGGTTGGTTAATGCGGACTGAGCGGAGGTGTTTGGCGAAACGATCGCCCAAGCCTACGCTTGGTCTCACTGATATAGATCAGCTGACATCTAGAGCAGCGGATGCAATAGATGAGGTTGGAGGAGATGCAGGTGAACCTCTGTCGCACCTGGAACAATATTTCCCAGGCAAGGGGGGCAATGGCAGAGGCTTTAGACTTTAGAGATACAGTTCAGAAACGGCCGAACGCACTATTGGAACTTCACTTGCCCCCCTACAGGAACTATACATCAGGAGGTGCAACTCCAGAGCCAACAATATCATGAGAGACACCTTCCACCCCTGCAACGGACTTTTCCAGCTGCTACGGTCAGGCAAACGCCTCTGTTGCCATGTGGTGAGAACGGAGAGGTTGAGAAGGAGTTTCTTCCCAGAGGCCATTCGGACTGTAAACGCCTAACTCACCAGGGACTAACTCTACTGAACGTTTTTCCTTCCATTATTTATTATGTAAAATAATATGTGTGTTATGATTGTGTTTATAGTTTGTTTGGTTGTTTGTTGTTTGTCTTTTGCACAAAAGTCCACGAGCATTGCACTTTCATTTCACTGCACATCTCGTATGTGTATGTGACAAATAAACTTGACTTGACTTGACTTGACTTTGGAATGTGTGAGGAAACCGGAGCACACTGAGAAAACACACACGGGCACGGGAAGAACGTACAAACTCTATACAGACAGCACCTGTCATTAGGATCGAACCCGGGCTCTGGCGCTGTAAGACAGCAGCTCTATCATTGCGCCACCTTGCCCCTCTAGCATCATTTCACAGTCCTCTTTGATTATGCTCTGGTGCAGAAGGGGTGAAGGTACGTTTGACATTGTGTAAGCAATGAATGGTAGAGAATGAGTAATCAGCCTATTATACATGGTGGGTAACTAATTTCAAACAACATAATGGGGCATCGTTTATGATGGAGGTCCCACGTGAACTTGTGGAGAGACTGATGTGGCCTCGCCATTGAAGAAAGCATGTGTGGATTTTATGAAGCCAAGTCTCCATATAGTAGGCTGTAGGATCTAAAAGAATTTGGTAGATAGACACAAAATGCTGGAGTAACTCAGCGGGGCAATCAGCTTCTCTGGAGAGACGTTTCGGGTCGAGACCTTCTTCAGACCCTACCAGAAAATGGTAGATTGGATTCTAAATGGACTCTGTCAACGAGCAATGCTAGCTGGAATCACTGCCAAATGGCGGGCTCGTTTATAGTGCGGACTTAGCGTTCAATTCAGAGTGTACATTGGGATTAGTAGTTGTAATGCCATCCAAATGATTAGAGTGCAGTGATTTATGTTACTTAATTACTTACATATTAATCAATTACATGGTGCATAATGTTAATTGCTTGTCGATGACCTTGCGGGTAAAATAATGCAGTAGTTTTGAAGGTTGGGCGTTGCAAATGGGGAAGTTAAATTTAAATAAATTTAAATAATTAAAAATTTAAAGCAAAACAAAATCAGTAATTAATCCCACAAACTATTGGATTGTCATAAACATTTAGGCAGCGTCTGTGAGGCGAGAAACAGAGCAAATGCCCAGGTTAAGGGCCCCTCATTAGAACTGGGAAAGCGGGAAAACAAAGCACAATCGATCTGGAACATTGGCTCTGTGTCTCTCTCTGTGGATCACCCTGACCTGCTCGATACTTCCAGCTCTTTTTGCTTTTATTGGTACTGGTTGATTATTGTCACGTATCCCGACAGATGTAATACCTTGTTTCACATTCAGTCCAGGCAAGGCCTACCATACATGAGTGCATCAAGTAGTGCAAAAGAAAATCATAGCAGAGTACAGAATGTAACAGCTGCAGGGAAAATGCAGATAAAAAAATGTTCAAGAGCAGTTGTGAGGTAGATCGGAAGATCAGGAATTCGTACTTAGTAGCTGGTAAAGCTGCTGCCCCACAGCGCCAGGGACCAGGGCTCAATCCTGACTTTGGGTGCTGTCTGATTGGAGTTTGCACATTCAATCTGTTACTGTGTGGGTTTCCTCTGGGTGCTCTAGTTTCCTCCCACTTTGGGCTATACAAGTATGACCCAGGTAATGAGAGCCTGGTAGATGACTGCTAACTCCAAGCAAAGTGTTTGAATAGGACCGGGCGGCACGGTGGCGCAGCAGTAGCGTTGCTGCCTTACAGCTTCAGAGACCCGGGTTCGATCCTGGCTATGGGTGCTGTCTGAATGGAGTTTGTACGTTCTCCCCGTGACCTGCATGGGATTTCTCTGGGAGCTCTGGTTTCCTCCCACACTTCAAAGACGTACAGGTCTGTAGGTTAATTGGCTTGGTATAATTGTACATTGTCCCCACTGTGTTGGATAGTGTAAGTGTGCAGGGATTGCTGGTCGGTGCGGACTCAGTGGGATGAAGGGCCTGTTTCTGCACTGTATTTCTAAACTAAACTAAAATAAAATAAAGCTTTCAATAAGCTGGCTTTATCAAACTGTCCGCATCATTCATAGTAAAGATCAGACCAGCTTTGTTTTCAGAGACCATCTGCAAAGAATAACCACGTAGCTCCTGTGATTGTTTGACAGCTCCATAAATACCTGCATGGCCCCAATCTCCCGCCCTGCTGTAACTAGGGACGTGATCTTTTCCCGACCCTGGAAATCAATTGATCAATTCCAAAGGTGCATCTTGCCTTGTTGGCCTCTCTCGCTCTCAGGCTGTCATGGGTATAAGAGGTTTGTTCTGAGGAAGAGATTTATTGCTGTGGTGCACAGCTGAAATCTGTTCTTGCTTTGCTCGCCTCTTCACTGCACATTAAGTGGTGCACTGGGGATCAGGATACAACACTGATGATCCCTGTTGAAGTCAGTCTGGCAACTGGAATGGTTCCATGCTGCATTGTACATGGGCTGCCAGCCAAGGCTGACAAAAGACCTGCGTTTGGGGGATCCTTGAACATTATCACAGCTGGGACCTCGCATTCCATCTAAATGGCATCTTGTTTTATTCATCTTCATTCTTGCTTTGGAGGAAGTTTCCCTGTTTCGCTGCATGAGAGGTGACAATCTCAAAGATCAGAAGCAGTTTTCTCTCTTTTATCCTCGGGGAGAGTTTGCTTCATGGTCCCAGCCCAGATGATGGGAATGGAATGGAGGGTTATGGTCTGAGCACAGGTATATGGGACTAGGGGAGATTATGTGTTCGGCACGGACTAGAAGGGTTGAGATGGCCTGTTTCCATGCTGTAATTGTTATATGGTTATATGGTTATATGGTTCGTGCTGTTCTCCGAATTCCCCAGCATTTCCACGCGCTACGGCACGGTCGCGCAGCGGTAGAGGTGCTGCCTTACAGCACCGGAGACCCGAGTTCGATCCTGACTACATGTGCTGTCTGTACGGAGTTTGTACGTTCTCTCCATGACCGTGTGGGTTTTCCCCGGGTGCTCTGGTTTCCTTACACACTCGATAGATGCACAGGTTTATCAGTTAATTTGGCTTCTGTAAATTGTAAATTGACCCATGTGAGTGAAGGATAGTGCAAGTGTACAGCGATCATTGGTTGACAAGGTCTCGGTGGGCCGAAGGACGTGTTTCTGTGCTGTATCTCTAAACTAAATTAAATTAAAAGCCTTTACGTGTCGTACACTGCAGATGAACGCTATTCAGCCCATCAATAATCTTTGGTGGCACCTCTGGGCCCCCCCCTGTTGATCTAGGCTCTTTGTCTGCATATCTCAAACCTAACATCACGAACCTGGGGATTAAAGTGGACCCTGAGCTTAGATTTGACTGTCAGGTGAGGGCTGTTGTTAAATCTGTTTTTTTCCATCTGAGGCAGCTGGCAAAAATAAAGCCAATTTTGTCAAGGCAGCACTTTGAGACGGTAATCCATGCCTTTGTTACCACCCGGCTGGATTACTGCAATGCACTGTATCTGGGGGTTAGTCGGTCCTCCATCGCCCGTCTCCAGATGGTACAGAATGCAGCTGTTCGTCTCTTGACTGGCACACGAAAGCATGATCATGTTTCACACCTTTTGGCCTCTCTCCACTGGCTGCCTATTCAGTATAGGATTCGTTTTAAAATTCTTTTATTTACTTTTAAATCCCTAAGTGGTCTTGCCCCGTCCTACCTATCTGAGCTTCTTCACCCTTATTCGCCCTCCCGCTCTCTCAGGTCAGATGATCAGCTGCTCCTGATTGAGCCAAAGACTAAGCGGAAGCTCAGAGGGGACCGTGCCTTTGCTGTGTCGGCTCCGAGATTGTGGAATGAATTGCCTCTGCACGTTAAACAGGCCCCTTCTCTAGCTGTTTTTAAGTCACTCCTGAAGACATATCTATTCTCCATGGCCTTTGTAGACCAGTGAGGTGTTGAATTGTTTATTAACTTTATTTGCTTGGTTTTGCTGCGTTGTTCGTACTCGTGTTTTATGTTTTTTAATTTATTGTTTGTTTTTTTTTTGTATGTAATTTATGCGCCTCGTGTTAGTTGTATGTTCTGTTATTCTGCCTGTTTTATGATGTCTTGCTTGTTTTCTTTTTTCTGTACAGCACTTTGGTCAGCTTTGGTTGTTTTTAAGGTGCTTAACAAATAAAGTTATTATTATTATTATTATTATTATTATTATTATTATTATTATTATTATTATTATTATTATTATTATTATTATTATTATCAGGCCTGATCTGGTTCCAATTTATTCTTCTTTTTCACAGTTCTGTCAATTTTATTCTCCCCACCTCCCCATGGAATTCTTGTTATCTGCTTATTCCCCTCCCTCCCCCCCTCCCTCCCTCCTCCCTCCCTCCCTCCCCCTCCCTCCCTCCTCCTTCCTTCCTTCCTTCCCTAATTCCTTCCTTCCTTCCCTCCCCCTTGATATTCACTGCAGTTGCTACAGTCTTACATCTCAGTTAGTGTCCATTTTATATTGGGCCAGTTGCCTGGAGTGGACTTGTTTGCAAAGGTGGTTTAGTGATTAGTTTAGAGATAGTTTAGTGATTCAGTGCTGAAACAGGCCCTTCGGCCCACTGAGTTTGTGGCGACCAGCGATCCCCGTACATTAATACTATCTCACACACACTAGGGACAATGTACAATTTTACCAGGCCAATTGACTTTCAAACCTGTATGTTTTTGGAGTGAGGGAGGAAACCATAGATCCCAGAGAAAACCCACGCAGGTCAGACAGGATCGCACCCAGGTCTTTGGTGCTGTAAAGCAGAAACTCTACTACTGCACCTATGTGCCAATCCAAACTTGGTTGGTTTGGTTTGTGCCACGCCCAAATTTTCACTCCTTTAAATCACTGATTTCACACCTGGGAAAGTGAGAGTTACTATGATGGTCTTTCTGATCCTTAATTTCCTTAAATTGTATGGTGTGCCACAAGTAGCTGCATGCAGGGACTTTACACTCCACCATAGGAAATAACAGGAGTGGACTGGCTGGGTAGAATAGACATACACTCATCGGCTGTGAAAGGTTCAGAACCCAGCCATGCATGTGGCTGCTTGGTGGTGCAGATAGTAGAGCTGCTGCCTCACAGCTCCAGCCATCCAGGTTCAAGCCTCACCTCCAAAGCTGGTTGTGGAGGCTGCAGTTTACCCCTCTGACCACAAGAAGAACTAGTTTAGTTTATTGTCACGTGTTGCGAGGTACAGTGAAAAGCCATTGTTACGTGCCAACCAGTCAGCAGAAAGACAATACATGATTACAATCGAGCCATTTACAGTGTATAGACACTTAATAAGGGAATAAAGTTTAGTGCAAGGTAAAGCAAGTAAAATCCGATCAAAGATAGTGCGAGGGTCACCAATGAGGTAGATAGTAGTTCAGTACCCCTCTAGTTGTGGTAGGATAGTTCAGATGCCTGTGAACCACTGAGAACTACATAGGATCTTTGCTTTCGTCCCATACCCCAAAGACGAATGTGTTAGTAGCTGCTAAATTGCCCGTATGGGACACAGGTAAGTGGTAGAATATGAGGGGCCATGAGTGGGAAATAAATTGATGGGAATGTAGGGAGAAAATATTTCAGGGAAAATTAGTTACATACGATAGCTCTGTGAGATGGCATAAACTTAGCTAGCTGAGCACTCAGATTATTAACAGCATACGATGTTCCCGATATATATCGGCGAAATCAAGTGTAGATTCAGCGACCGTTTCGCCGAACATTTGTACTCGGTCCGCCAAGGCCTGTTGGATCTCCCGGTTGCTAACCATTTTAACTCCCCTTCCCATTCCCACACCGGCCTTCCTGTCCTGGGCCTCTTCCATTTCCAAAGTGAGGCCACCCGCAAACTGGAGGAACAGCGCCTCATATTCTGCTTGGCTAGCTTACAAACCACGGTACTCTCCAATTTTACGTAGCTAACCAAAACCCCCTCCTTACCTCTCCCCCTCTCCTTTCCTCCCCTCTCTTCTCAGGGCCCCATTCTCACCCAATTCTCCACCTTCCCCTCTGGCTTCACAATTTGCACCTCTTCTACCCTTTGGTCATTCCATGTTATACCACTTTCTCATCCACTCCCCACATACTCGGGACAATTTACAGAGGCTAATTAACCTACAAACCCACACATCTTTAGGATGTGGGCGGTAACCTGAGCACCTGGAAGAAACCCACATGGTCACAGGGAGAGTGTGAAAACTCCACACAGACAGCAGCCGAGGTCAGGATAAATCTCAGGTCTCCGGTGCTGTGAGGCAGCAGCTTCACCAGCTGCACCATTAGGGTGACTCTCAATGTAAATAATGGCCCCATAGCAGAAGCGTTCACGTCGTGGGGCTGGAAACTGGAAGTATCCTGAGCTAATTCTGCTACCACCATCATCTATTGCGACAAGTGAAGGCTTCCACTGATGGTCGCTGGAAGCTTGTGTCCTTTACAGGACGGATGATAACAGCGAGGTCAACATTTGTAACAAGATGGACATGAAAAGAAGAAGAAGAATGTAAATAATCAGCAAAGGCTCGAAAAGCGGTTTATAATCCACAGAAAGCTGCCAGCACTGCTGGCTGTTAAACAACGCAGGGATGCACAAGGGCCAATTAAACCCTTCGGCAATTGTTTGTTTGGATTTCCGCACTTCCTGGCCCAGGGGCCAGTCAACAGTGACAGGGAAAATAATCCCTGGGGGAAATTGGGAAACAGGAGCAGTGTGTATATTTAGCACAGCTTGCAGGGAACTGCGTTTGATGCAGTTTGCCACATTTATCAAGTTTGTCACTCTTCCCTCTGATCCGATGGTTTAGGGACTCTGCAGCAATTAAGCAGCTTCCCGGCCAACTCCAGCTATTCCCTCACCGCTTATCAGAATGGAAATTGCCTCTGCCATTGACTGCTTATTGCAGCGTAAGGCAAGGCAGGATCATTATAACAGAGGGGGGTCATTGACTCAATAATACCTGCAACATACTGTAATTATCAAGGTTGCATATTCATATTTCATAAATTGCTCTCAATTTATCGTAGAAGTGAAAGCAACCTTTGAATTAACTTGATGGCTGGGTTCAGCAATATATTTTAAAATACTGCACAGGAACTGAGATGAGACTTGGGAGCCACTCAGCTGAATCCATTGCAATAAATATTAGTCAATGTCATTAAGCAAAGACTTTGATCCACGTACAGGAACTGGAAAAACAAACCTGGCTTGGACAAACAAGAACATTGCTCCGTTTTGGTTCATTCTGACCTTTGACACATGTTCCACTCAGATCTGAAGAAGGGTTCGAACCCAAAACGTTACCTATTCCTTTTCTCGAGAGGTGCTGCCTGTCCCATATTTGTGTCTATCTTCACTCTAATCAATATGTTGCACTGAAGTCTCGACAATAATCAGTATCATGTTTTTGGATGTAATTACTATTTAACAAAGGAGTTTTATAATAAAATCATTTTTCTGATTTTCAACATTACTGGTAAGGTCACCATTTATTGCCCATCCCTAACTGCCCTTAAGAGGGCGCTGGTGAGCTGTCTATTGCAGTCTATCTAGTGATGGTGCACACTCAGTGCTATTGGAGAGAAAATTTTGTTGGGATGTAAACTCAACAAGATTGAAGGAGCAACGATATACTTCCCAATCAGGATGATGTATGATTGGAGAGCAATTGGTATTCCAGTGAGCCTGCTGCCCTTATTGTAAACAAGTCCGAAGAAGGGTCTTGACCTGAAACGTCACCCATTCCTTCGCTCCAGAGATGCTGCCTGTCTCGGGTGAGTTACTCCAGCACTTTGTGTCTATCTTCGGTTTAAACCAGCATCTGCAGTTCTTTCCTACATGCACTAGCTTTGCATTTAGTTGCCCCACAGAGCTAGAAAACGTAAGTTGCATACTTTGGGACCTCAGCTATTTACAATATATATTAATGATTTGGACGAGGGAATTGAATGAAACTCCAAGTTTGTGGATGACACGAAGCTGGGGGGCAGTGTTAGCTGTGAGGAGGATGCTAGGAGACTGCAAGGTGACTTGGATAGGTTGGGTGAGTGGGCAAATGCATGGCAGATGCAGTATAATGTGGATAAATGCAAGGTTATCCACTTTGGTGGCAAGAACAAGAAAATAGACTATTATCTGAATGGTGGCCGATTAGGAAAAGGGGAGATGCAACGAGACCTGGGTGTCATGGTACACCAGTCATTGAAAGTAGGCATGCAGGTGCAGCAGGCAGTGAAGAAAGCGAATGGTATGTTAGCATTCATAGCAAAAGGATTTGAGTATAGGAACAGGGAGGTTCTACTGCAGTTATTCAGGGCCTTGGTGAGACCACACCTGGAGTATTGCGTACAGTTTTGGTCTCCTAATCTGAGGAAAAACATTCTTGCCATTGAGAGAGTACAGAGAAGGTTCACCAGTGATTCCTGGGATGGCAGGACTTTCATATGAAGAAAGACTGGATAGAATCGGCTTGTACTCGCTAGAATTTAGAAGATTGAGGGGGGATCTTATAGAAACGTACAAAATTCTTACGGGGTTGGACAGGCTAGATGCAGGAAGATTGTTCCAGATGTTGGAGAAGTCCAGAACAAGGGGTCACAGTTTGAGGATAAGGGGGAAGTTTTAGGACCGAGATGAGAACATTTTTTTTCACACAGAGAGTGGTGAATCTATGGAATTCTCTGCCACAGAGGGTGGTTGAGGCCAGTTCATTGGCTATATTTAAGAGGGAGTTAGATGTGGCCCTTGTGGCTAAATGGATCAGGGGGTATGGAGAGAAGGCAGGTACAGGATACTGAGTTGGATGATCAGCCATGATCATATTGAATGGCGGTGCAGGCTCGAAGGGCTGAATGGCCTATTCCTGCACCTATTTTCTATGTTTAATGGATAGATGAGTTGGTAATTGATTGATTGAAAGGCACAGCATAGTAACAGGCCCTTCAGCCCACCGAATCCATGCCGATCATCAATCACCCGTTCATACTAGTTCAATTTCAATGGAAGGAATGGGTGACTTTTCGGGTCGAGACCCTTCATCAGACTGATGTCAGGGGAGTGAGTGGGACTGGGATAGAATGTAGTCGGAGACAGTAATACCGGTGGGAAAACTGGGAAGGGGGAGGCGACGGAGAGAGAGAGGGAATGCAAGGGAAAGCAGTTTGAGAAGTCAATGTTCACATCGCTGGGGTGTTAGCTACCCAAGCGACGTATGAGGAGCTGTTCCTCCAATTTGTGCTGGGCCTCACTCTGACAATGGAGGAGGTCCAGGACAGAAAGGTAGGATTGGGAATGGGAGGGGGTGTTAAAATGTTGAGCAATCGGGAGATCAGGTAGGTTAAGATGGACTGAGCGGAGGTGTTCAGCGAAATGACCTGCGCTTGGTGATGCCAATGTACAGGAGTTGACACCTAGAACAGCGGATGCAGTAGATGAGGTTGGAGTAGGTGCAAGCGAACCTCTGCCTGACCTGAAAAGACTGTCGGAGCCCTTGGATGGAGAAGGAGGGGAGGTGAATTGACAGGTGTTGCATCTCCTGCAGTTAGAAACATAGAAACATAGAAATTAGGTTCAGGAGTAGGCCATTCGGCCCTTCGAGCCTGCACCGCCATTCAATATGATCATGGCTGATCATCCAACTCAGTATCCCGTACCTGCCTTCTCTCCATACCCCCTGATCCCCTTAGCCACAAGGGCCACATCTAACTCCCTCTTAAATATAGCCAATGAAGTGGCCTCAACTACCCTCTGTGGCAGAGAGTTCCAGAGATTCACCACTCTCTGCGTGAAAAAAGTTCTTCTCATCTCGGTTTTCAAGGACTTCCCCTTTATCCTTAAGCTGTGACCCCTTAACCTGGATGCAGGGGAAAGTACCTGGTTTGGGTGGGAAGCGACAAGTTGACCAAGGAATTGTGGAGGTAACGGTCTCTGCGGAAAGCAGAAAGGGGTAGAGATGGGAAGATGTGGCCAGTATTGTGATCCTGTTGGATGTTATTATCATATGTACCTAGGTACAGTGAAATGCTAAAGTGCCTGTCCCACTAGCGCGATTCTTTTGGTGACCAAAGAATCGTATCTTTTTCTGGTCGCCGCTGGATTTTCAACATGTTGAAATTTTCGGCAAACTGCTGCGACTCTGATGGGTGCCGGCAGTTGCCAAAAAAATTGTGTAAGTGGGACAGGTCGCTTAGTTTTGCATACAACCTGGTAAAATCATGTAGCAGATCTCACCTCGGCAGTACACTGGTGTCACCACGTTTTGGCGCTAACAAGGTTACATGATATTCTGGCTATTTATCTTAATAGATTAAAAATGATGGCCTTGTGTGGCCCACTTGTCAAACAGTTGTAGGAGAACTGCGCAATGCACATGGTCTTGTACCATGTTGGCAGTGGTAGAGTTGCTGCCTAAAGGGCCGGTCCCACTTGGACGACTTAATCCACGAGTTTAGAAGACCTTAGACGAGTTGAAAAAATGTCGAGGTCATGTTGACTCGCTGAAGTAAAAGACCTCCTACGACCTCCTACACCTATGTCTATGACCTCCGACGATCACGACCCCCTACGACCCCCCTCGACCTTAGTCTTCCACACGTAAGGCCAACTACAACTAGCTATGAGTGGAAATGATCACATGATAAAATGATGTAATGTTTGCATTTTTTCTCTCGGGCAGTTGCCGACGTACGACTATCTACGACTACCATCATGACCTACTACGACTCACCTACGACCTACCTACGAGTAAAAAGTATCAATTTTTTCAATGCCGACCTTTTTTATATTTGTGGACATTTTTTATCAGGCTGGAAAAAACGCCTTGACCTACTTGAGGCCACGAGTACACGGAGACCACTCACGAGCATGAGGAAGAGTTACGAAGACCTCTTCCCACCTCCTACGACCTCGTGGCGACCATGCTGCGAGTATGAGTCATGGTCAAACTCGGCAGAGGTCGCCAATTAGGTCGTGAAAGTGGGGCAGGGGCTTTACAGTGCCAGAGACCAGGGTTCGATCCTGCCTACAGGTGCTGTCTGTATAGAGGTTGTACATTTTCCCCGTGACCGCGTGGGTTTACTCCAACATCTTCGGTTTCTTACTACACTCCAAAGACTACAGGTTTGTAGGTTAATTGGCTTGCTATAAATGTAAATTGTCCTGGTGTGTGTAGGATATTGTTAGTATGCAGGGATCGCTGGTCGGTGGGCCGAAGGGCCAGTGTCTGCGATGTATCTCAGAAGTAAACTAAACTAAACTAAACTAAACTAAACTAAACTAAACTAAACTAAACTAAACTGACTCTAACCTCTGCTTGGTGGATGTTCCTATATTTAAAGACCAGACTAGAAGGAATAAGAAGCATCATCCCAGGGAATATTGGGAGGAACGGGTGGAGTGGGAAGGAAAGCCTCTTTATCCAAATGTGATAGTTGGCAATGATCCTGAAGGACTGTGGCTCCAAACATGTAGCTTTACACAGATCTTTACACTATATCATTGAAACTACCTCCAAAGTAATTGTAAAAGCCACTCCCGAAATGACCAGCAGGTAATCCAACTGCAGGTTTGAACTCCAGATGGGACAGAGCTCCTACACTTCAACTTGATATTCAGGCACTGAACTCTGAGAAATTTCTGCAGGAGCACTGAATTGTGAAGCTGGCTCAGCATCAACCACAGTGAATTGGCATCAATCCTACACTGCATCAACTAAATCGTCAAGGAAGGAAGTATCACGTTTCGGAGTTTGTTGTCTTGATTAATTGTTTTGACTTCTGAGCGACATTTAGTCTGTGTCGTGTGGTCAGTGTGGGACATCAGTTGAGGCTGTGACATCTGTTTGAAACCAGACCGCCTTCTAAATAGTTTACACTTGGGCGCTGCAGCTCAGACCATCAATCAAACTAACCTCCCTTCCATTGACTCTATTCCTCATGTTGCCTTGGCAAGGCTAGCAGTATAATTAAGGACCAGTCTCACTCCCTCTTCTCCCCTCTCCCATCAGGCAAGAGGTACAGAAGTGTGAAAACGAACACCTCCAGATTCAGGGACAGTTTCTTACCGGCTGTTATCATGCAACTGAACCATTTAGAGAGCGGTCCTGACCTATCATCTACTTCATTGGAAATCCTCAGTCCATCTTTTATTGGGCTTTATTGAATTTTATCTTACACTAAACGATATTCACTTGTCCTGTATCTGTCCACTGCGGACGGTTTCATTGTCTTTTTGCTGACTGTATAGCATGCGTCAAAATTGCTTTTCATTGCACACGTGACAATAATTACAATAAACGGAACTAAACTAAATTAAACTAAACGAAGGCAAGCATGCTTTATGCCATCTTTATCACTCTATCTATGTGTTGCTACTTTCAGGGAGTTATGTACTTAAACCCCAGGATCCCTCTGTACATCGATGCTCTTCAGTCCTACCATTAATTGTACACTTTACTCTCACATTCGTCCTCCCAAAAGTGCAACACCTCACATTTGCTTGGTTTAAAAGGGATCCGACCCAAAGTGTCACCTGTTCCGTTTGTCCAGAGATGCTGACAGACCCGTAGAGTTGCTCAAGCACTTTGTGTCTATCTTTGGTATAAACATAACATCTGCAGTTCCTTCCTCCACATCCTATCCATCCTCTGTCATTTGTTGTTCCAGATTCAAGCATCTTCAGTCACTTCTGATTCCCATGGAGAAGTGGGGTTGGAATTCTGGTATTTGGACCCAGTTCAATAAGAGAATGGTGAGATATTTCCAGAGTGGGTTGGTTGGTGTGTAGAATTCACTGCACCTTCAGTCCCAATGAGAAACAGCTCCCACAGCAACATCAAGCTCAAGAAATTAAACCAAGAACAGACATTGTTAGATTCCTGTATACAAGGGGTGGAACGGTGGTGCACCGGTAGAGTTGCTGCCTTCCAGCACCAGAGACCTGGGTTCGATCCTGACTGTCTGTATGGAGTTTGTACGTTTCCCCGTGATCCTGTGGCTTTTCTCTGGCTGTTCCGGTTTCCCCCCACACTCCAAAGATGTGCAGGTTTGTAGGTTAATTGGCTTTTGTAAATTGTCCCTAGTGTGTAGGATAGAACTTGTGTGCGGCTAATCGCTGTCAGTGCGAACTTGGTAGGCCTCGAGCCCCTGTTGATGGGACGATCTTGACTCGCGTAGCTGGTGGCGTTCGGGCCCTCCGTGTCGAGGTGATCCGCTCCCGCATCGGGGGGATGTCAGCTCTCCCGTGCCGGGCGATTGAACCTCGCAACGGTGCTGGTCGAGCCTTCGTTGGAGCTCCCAACTCGGCCTCACCCGAAACTGCAAGCCCTTGATGTTAAAGTCCGCAGTGGGAGCGATCCCAGGCAAGGGATCAGCTCTGATGTTAAGTCCACACCCCGCTGTGGGGCTCATGCCAGTCCGAGGAGGCTTTCAGCTCCATGGTAGGCCGCAAAGCCCGGAGAATGGGATCCAAAAATTGATCACATCTCTGGGAAGGTAAGAACCTGAAAAAAAGTTTCCCCCGATCCTCTCCCCCCACATAAAACAAAACGAAGAACATTAAAACAAACTTTGAACAAACTAAAAATAATAAAAAGAGTGAAAAGACACACAGACTGCCGGTAGGGCTGCCATCTCCCTGTGGCCACGCCCCTCTGATTACAATATATATTTATATATTCACACACAACAAGAAGTGCATATACACATAAACACACCCACACCAATATACACACACAGATGCAAGCAGAAGTGCACAATATGTACACAATATGATCACATTTATGGGCACATGTGTGCTGTACAGCTCCATCAATGCCCCTGAGTTTAGACTCCAATACCAGTGCTGGTTTAACAAAGGTAGACGGAAATGCTGGAGAAACTCAGCTGGTGAGGCAGCATCTATGGAGCGAAGGAATAGGTGACGTTTCAGGTCGTGAACCTTCTTGGTTTATCAATATCATTTGAGTGAGATATTTAACCAAATATGTCAAAGCATATTGACATATTACTGAAGATAATGTTGTACAGTTTCTGGAAGAGCTTGGAGTTTGTTTGGTGTTCAGTGGGGCAGTTGTTCCGAGACACCATGAGAGGAGGAGCAGGGCTCGGGAGCAAGGTCGCTCCATACATCCCGCGCATATAATATTGCGACAAGCAGCACAGGACTGCCAGAGACCTCTACAGGATGGAGGGGTTGGAAAAACACGTGCTGTAATCTGGATAAAAGACATCTCAGGAGTCCTTGCTCAGCAGAGCAGAGGGTTCTGCACATGCAGAACATGCGAGAGAGAATGAAATAATGGCAGGGTACGAGGTTATGTGATTCCCCTGGGTTCATTGAAACACTGGAGCAGTAATGAAGCCATGTAATTTGTGATTCATTCAGAGTTATCTCATCGCCAGAAGCCAACACAGATAAAACGAGCTACTTAGATGACTAGAATGGAATTCGATCAATGACTTTAATTCTATTAAGCTTCATTATTGCATTCCAGGTGGGAAGCAAGACCAAATGCAGTCTTTAGGTGAAGAGCAATGAAAGGAAGGGGATAATTGGATCAGGACATTCAGGAGACATTTATCTCAATGTTATCTTTCTGTGCTTTGATTTAAAAATTATGTTCAGTTAAATAGCAAAATTGGCAGCAATTCAGACAGCAAAGAGATTCACCTCAATGTATCAAAAATCCTAGGATCGCACAAGAGAACAAAGCTTAGATCATAAAACCTATTTTACATGAAAGTAACATGAATAAGATTACATTATTTCAACGTTTATGTTAACATATTAAAAATGTGTGCGCTGATCCTTTGAGCCGAATTTGGTTTTTATTCTATAGACGTCAATGCTTTCCAGTTAAGTGACCAAAACCTCTGGTGACTCATGGAGAGTGACCGGAACCTACGGGAACCTCACGGAAACCTGAGGGATGCAAGATCTCCAGAGGTTTCCGTTGAGGTTTCCTAAGTGGGACAGGGGCATAAGGGTGTTTTACAGGGGCCAATTGACCTACAAACCCGCGTGTCTTTGGGATGTGGGAGGAAACCGGAGCACCCAGAGGAAACCTACACGGTCACAGGGAGAACGTGCAAACTCCACACAGCCAGCACCCGAGGTCAGGATGAAACCCGGATCTCTGGTGATGTGAGGCAGCATTTCTACCAGCTGTGACACTTTGCCGCCACTCTCTTTCTGGGTTCAGGATAGGGAAAGGCCTGTTGTTAGGAAAACTGAGCAAAGGAAGGCGTCAACACTTTTGGAACACAAGGGTTCAGTGGGGAAGGCCAGTGGAGAAAGGAGAACATTTACACCAATCTGGCAGAGCCATGCCTCCTCAAGTAAGTTGTGATCAGTGCTCAATGATGCACTGCATCACAAGGTGGCAATATTGTACTATCGTGTTTTATTCAGGACTAATTTATTGAGGTGCTCTGAATGTGAATATTTTGTCCTTGTATGTTCAGACCGAAGATCAGAACACAAAGCTTCCTAAATGCATAGATAACAGAAAGGCTTGGGAAACGCAGAAAATTGTTGCTGAATAGAAATAGGGTATTCTTGCTCCTGGATCACTGAGATTTATTGCAAAATTGTCTTATTATGCCAGTTACGGCTTCTTCTGCCATTTTCATCCAAACACTACAAGGTTATTGCTTCAGTATTAAACCTTCCAAGGCCATGTTTGAGGTCAACCCTTGGGTGGAACCTTGCTTTGATCCATATGACCTTTCGAAGGACAAAGATATGAAAGTTAAATGTAGTGAGATGTACTTGGTGACTAATCAATGTTTTTTAAAATAAAATCCTCTTGGCTTTATCAAGACATTTGTAAGGACGTATGCCCCTGTCCCACTTAGGAAACCTGAACGGAAACCTCTGGAGACTTTGCGCCACACCCAAGGTTTCCGTGTGGTTCCCGGAGGTTGCAGGTGGTTGCCGGAGGTTGCAGGTAGTGGAAGCAGGTAGGAAGACGGACAAAAACCTCCGGGAACTGCATGGAAACCTTGGATGGGGCGCAAAGTCTCCAGAGGTTTCCGTTCAGGTTTCCTAAGTGGGACAGGGGCATTAGAGTATTGTTTTCAGTTTTCCTCACCCAGTTATAGGAAGGATGTCATTAAGCTGGAATGTGTGCAGGGAGGGTGTTGCCAGGACTTGAGGGCCTGAGCTAGAGGGAGAGGTTGGACAGGCTAGGACTTTATTCCTTTGAGTGCAGGAGGCTGCAGAGTGATCCATTGAGGTGGAGAAGATCATGAGGGGAATAGACAGGGTGAACACACAGAGTCTTTTACACAGAGCAGTGGAATCAAGAACCAGAGGACATAGTTTATGGTAGGGGTTCCCTGTGAATGGGGAGAAGAGGACCATACAATGCAGCACTGCCTTGTCTGCCCCCTACTACCCAACCAGTGCAGCCCAAAGGATCTTGCAGTGTTCAATAAAAACGCAACGGACTATGTAAAGGAATGGGAAACTGCCATATAACCAACCAGCTTCAAAGACACGAAAAGAAGAAGGGGTTCCCCTTTCTCGTCCCGTTTACCCCTGGCAACTAAGTAAATTTATCCCCACCCTGCTTTGTTCAGTAATTTGAGTTTACATTTCTACCATAATAAAGCAACAGACAAATTTTAAAATACTGTTATTACTATTCCCCGGTCACTTTCCCTTGCAACCGCAAGAGATGCAACACTTGTCCCTTTACCTCCCCCCTCGACTCCATTCAAGGACCCACGCAGCCCTTCCAGGTGCGACAGAGGTTTACCTGCATCTCCTCCAACCTCATCTATTGCATCCGTCGCTCTAGATGTCAGTTGATCTATATAGGTGAGACCAAGCGGAGGTTGGGCGATCGTTTCGCCGAACACCTCCGCTCGGTCCGCAATAACCAACCTGACCTCCCGGTGGCTCAGCACTTCAACTCACCCTCCCACTCCATATCCGATCTCTCTGTCCTGGGTCTCCTCCATGGCCAGAGCGAGCAACACCGGAAATTGGAGGAACAGCACCTCATATTCCGCTTGGGGAGTCTGCATCGTGGGGGCATGAACATTGAATTCTCCCAATTTTGTTGGTCCTTGCTGTCTCCTCCCCTTCCTCAGCCCTGCTGTCTTCTCCCATCCCCCTAGCCTTCGGGCTCCTCCTCCTTTTTCCTTTCTTCTCCCCGCCTCCCCATGCCCGATCAGTCTGAAGAAGGGTTTCGGCCCGAAACGTTGCCTATTTCCTTCGCTCGATATATTCTTTCTGCACCTGCTGAGTTTCTCCAGTTTTTTTGTGTACCTTCGATTTTCCAGCATCTGCAGTTCCTTCTTAAACACAAGTGCAGATCGGTTGGGTCTGCTCCCCCGACGCAATATTGCATCACTCACCTGTTCACCCAATGCAACCCATTCCCCCAATGCATAATTCAACCACTTTTTCTCTCCCCCCCCCCCGTCTCCTCCCCCCATCTCCTCACTCCTCCCCCCCCCCCCCCCCCCACCTCCACCCCCTCTGATCCTCGGCACAGTGAAATAATGTGGGGGTTCGGGTCCAGGGGTGGGGGGGAGGGGGTTGAATGACCCCGTGTGGGAGTCGTGGTCCTGGGGTCGAGGGGGTGAATCATCCCATGTCAGGGTTGGGGGGTATATCACCCCGTGTGGATGTGTGCGTGAATCACCCCATGTGGGGATCGGGGGGGGGTGAATCACCCCGGTGTGGCGATCCTGGTCCGGTGCCGGTGCAGTGCGGTCATTGACTCTGGGTGGGCGGAGGGATGAGTTTGTGTCCCCGTGTGTCCGGTGGCCGGACACGCTGACCCTGGGGGGAGAATGGGGGGTGTCCCGAGGGATCCACTCCTTCGGCCAGGTGTCTGGGTAACTTTTGGTGCTCGGGTTCAGAGCGCTGCGTCACCCTCCATCCCCTAGTGGTCATGGGTCGAGTGGCAGCGTGCCGTCAATCCACGGGCACGCTGCTCTTTCGCAAGTCAGTCACGAAAAACATTTTATCTTCTCTCTATCCGTGAGCAGCAGTGATGTTGGCGGTTTTTACCAGGTAAGAATGTACGTGTTGTGTGTGTGGTACTGCAGAAGGCTTAAGCGACTCCGTGCGCCACCTGCCTTGCAAGTGCAGTGTGATGTCATTCGGATTTTCCGTTGGAGCGCTGAAGTGCTCCTCCCTCCCGGAATGAGCCGTCCTGCCTTGCCAGTGCATTGTGACGCCACTCAGATTTAGTCCTCCAAAATTCGTCAGTTTTCAGCTGTTTTTTAAATTTCAATGATTAATAACTTTGGAAATATAGGTGGAAATTCAACGGGAAGATGTTTAGCGCCACCACAGGAAAAATGTGAGTAGAATGTGTGAAAATGGGAAGGCTGTCACCTAGCATTTGGAAGAAGATAGAAATTAAACATTTTCACAGAGGCACATCGTGGGCACAAACACAAACAAGACAAATACTTTTAGTTATATAGAGATAGATGGGTCAAATACAGGCAGATGCGACTAGTGTAGATCTTGGTCAAAGAGCTACACTAGTGGCATCTTGGTCAAAGATTTAGCTATATGACTATCATTCTAAGGGCCAACCAGAGTAATGTATTTTATAAAACTAAGATTTGGGGAAATAGTTTTCAGGGAATGGCCAATGATATTCACTGGAATTTGGAAATTTATTTTGAGTGCAAATGCAAGACATTGTGTCAGCGCAAAAGCTTATTTTTTGTAAGTTACCTATTTTTTGTAAGTCTAAGTAAATGTGATGTCAACACAGATAGACGCAGAAAGCTGGTTAGGCAACGTGAGTGGGACAGAGAGCATCTCAGGAGAAAATGGTTTGGAGACATTTTGGAACGGGACCCTTCTTTAGACTGATTGTTGAGCAGAAGGAAATTGGAAGCAAGGAATCAACTGGACAAATTGGGGTGTGCTTCTTTTCAGACAAGGTTCCTTGATTGGCTGACTGTTAGCTAGGGACAGCTACAAGCCCATAAAGGATATGTAGTTGTGAACTGTTGATCTTACTGGCCCTAATTTGCCCTGATTTGTCTTGCTTCCAGTTTCCCCCTCCCCCCTACATCAATCTGAAGTGGAGTCCTGATCCGAAATGTCATTTATCCATTTTCTCCAGAGATACTGTCTGACCTGCTGAGTTACTCCAGTTCTTTGTGTCTATCTTTGGTATAAAACAGCATCTGTAGTTCCTTTTCACTACACCATGTCAACACAATTGATTTTAGTGATTGAAATCAACAGATGTGTATTATTTACCATGCAAAACTTTCCTGATAATATTCATGGGATAATTCAAGCAGACAGGTTTTTCTCTCAAAGCATCCATATTTTCTCACAGAATCATGTTTATATTTCAATATACTTGGTTTCTAAAGCCTATTTTTGAATGAACTATTATATGCTACAAATGTATTCACAATCTTCCAATCTGCACCGTTGTGGCCCTTGCACTTGTTAAAAAATCTGCACTTTCTGCAAAACTATATTCTGCATTCTGCTTCCTTTTGCTTCGGCAACACCTGTTACACGCATCTGTGGAAGGATTTGTCCCTTCATAGCAAAAGGATTTGCGTATAGGAGCAGGGAAGTTCTACTGCAGTTGTACAGGGTCTTGGTGAGACCACACATGGAGTATTGCGTACAATTTTGGTCTCCTAATCTGAGGAAAGACATTCTTGCCATAGAGGGAGTACAGAGAAGGTTCACTAGACTGATTCCTGGGATGTCAGGACTTTCATATGAAAAAAGACTGGATAGACTCGGCTTGTACTCACTAGAATTTAGAAGATTGAGGGGGATCTTATAGAAACTCACAAAATTCTTAAGGGGGTGGACAGGCTAGATGCAGGAAGATTGTTCACGATGTTGGAAAAGTCCAGAACAAGGGGTCACAGTTTAAGGATAAAGGGGAAATCTTTTAGGACCGAGATGAGAAAATTTTTTTTTACACAGAGAGTGGTGAATCTCTGGAACTCTCTGCCACAGAAGGTAGTTGAGGCCAGTTCATTTAGTTCATCTTAAATATTTAAGAGGTAGTTAGATGTGGCCCTTGTGGCTAAAGGGGTCAGGGGGTATGGAGAGAAGACCGGTACAGGATACTGAGTTGGATGATCAGCCATGATCACAATGAATGGCGGTGCAGGCACCTATTTTGTATGTTTCTATGTTTCTATGCGGCGGCCTGCAGGGAGAGAGCCGCCGAGCTGCCCCCTGCTCATCCCGTGCAGCCAAAAGCAAGGCCCAGTGATCCGAGGCCACCGAGCCGGCCCTTGCTAGTTCCCTGTAGACCAGAGACCAGGATGATGGAGCCAGTGATGATGGATGCAACGAGTGAGGAGCGAGGCCGGTAGGAGGGGAGTGGGAACCAGGGGTCTGGTCTACCGCGCCCTTGAGATCAGCTACAGGAGGCTCCCACCCCCCGGGGAACAAAGGTGGACGTGCGAGGAGTGGGACGTGTCATCTATGGAAGGAGATGGCTGGAGGCTGCAGCGGAACAGGAACATGCATCGATTATAACTAGAGAGTGGACTGAACTTTAAAAATGGTGGCAACACTTGCGGCCTCTTGCATGCGGGCTCAGTGGACTATTCCTGTACACTTGCTAATGGAGGATGTGCTTGGGTATGTGAACACTATACTGGACTTTGTGTAAGGAAAGAATTTCACTGTGCGTTTGCACAAGTGCCAATGAAAGCATTATTGAACTAAGTAGCACACTGGACTGTATCTTGGTATATGAGTTGATAATAAACCAATACCAATACCAATATTACCTCTTCAATATTCGATGGTCGGGAACTGTGAGTTATATTTTGCTTACTCAATTGTCAATTCAGTCAGAAACAATACCATTCTTAACAGAATAGCACAAAAATAAATGTTCCCTTGAATAGTGAACCAGAATTTGCTGCCAAAGCATAACCAACTCTCAGATCACAGCGGTAGAGTTGCTACCTTACAGCGCTTACAGCACCAGAGACCTGAGTTCGATCCCGACTACGGGTGCTGTCTGTATGGAGTTTGTACGTTCTCCCTGTGGCCGAGTGGGGATCTCCGAGATCTTTGGGTTCCTCCCACACTCCAAAGATGTACAGGTTTGTAGGTTAATTGGCTTGGTTTAAATGTAAGTTGTCCCTAGCGTGTGTAAGACAGTGTCAGCGTGCGGGAATCATTGGTCGGTGCAGACTCGATGGGCCAAAGGGCCTGTTTCCACACTGTATCTCTAAAACTAAACTCAGCAGGTCAGGTATCTGCAGGCGTTTTGCTTTGAGATGCTGTAACACAGCTCGGCAGCACGGTGGCACAGTGCCAGAGACCCGGGTTCGATCCTGACTACGGGTGCTGTCTGAACGGAGTTTGTACATTCTCCCCGTGACCTGCTTGGGTCTTCTCTGAGATTTTTGGTTGCCTTCCACGCTCCACAGATGTGCAGGTTTGTAGGTTAATTGGGTTGGTATCAATGTAACAAAAATTGGCTTGAGTGTGCGTAGAGGGTAGTGTTATTGTGCTGAGATCGCTGGTCGGCGCTGACTCGTTGGGCTGAAGGGCCTGTTTCTGCACTGTATCTCTAAAGTAAACTAAACTCAACAAGCCCCACAAGGCTCTACAGCCGTAGGCAAAGGTGAGCTTGCCACAGCCACAGCCACAGCCACAAATAAGCCAGTGGCTACAGCACCACACCCACCTTCATTTTAGCGTCAACACTGCATCCGGAAACTGGAGCAACTTAGAAAGACTTTAATCTAAACGGTTTTAGTGGTATCATCTATGGTGGGGGTCAATATAAATCACAGTGACAGATTAACTGTAAAAACTCAATCAACTTTAATGCACTTGGATCATTGGCTTCAAGAAGCATCAAATTCAGCATTGGTACTCCAATTACATTGAGTTTTATCTAATATGTCAACTCCAGGCATGTCTACAAAATTAAATAAAGGAGATGTCTCCAGAGCCTTCGCAACTTATCACAAAATCTTCCCAACTGAAAGAGTAAATGTTTTCAACTGTTCTGCCTAAAGTAGTCTTTACAATAATAAACATGCCAGCTGATAACATCTGCACAGCTGAGAGTGAAATGCAGAAGGCTGTCACTGAATCTTCAGCTGGGCTATTAACTGTCCCTGTTTTAACAGAAGACATACAAGGACATGTGACATCAGGAACAGCTTATTCCCCTCTGTTATTAGGCTTCTGAACGGTCTTTCCATACACTGGGGTACTGTCTGATTCTGCTCTTCCCCATTGCGGAGATTAGATTTTTTCTACAGAACTGGTGCGCTACAATGCTGAGAACTATATTCTGCATTCTGTATCTTCCCCTTTGCTTCACCGATTGTACTTGAGTTTGACATGATAGTATTTTTGTGTGGTGTATCTGATATGTTTGCATAGCATGCAATGCAAAGCTTTTCACTGTACCTCAGTTCACTTGAAAATAACAAACCTAACCCTAAACCATCCATAGTCAAGGATCCACCACCAATAACCTGCCTATCACAGAAACCCAATTTCTTTTGCAATTAAACCTTTTATAGTTAGACGACACTGCTTTTTAAAATGGCATCCACTCCATCAAATGGAATTCAAGAAACAGTGACAGAATCAAGACATAATCTACCACTTGCCATTATTTCGTACTGACATTATTATAGGAAGCAACTTGTTACAAAGTCAGAGATGACAAAGATGATGATGATGATACTTTATTGTCACTTGTACCTACTGTAGGTGCAGTGAAATTCTTTGTACAGGTATTTGCATATAAAGTAAATAGAAGTCGGCATAAAAGGCACCGACAAAAGTTACAAAATTACAAATATAATCATCCCTCCTTCATGACCCTTCACCCCAGCCGCCGCCAGGCCCCCCCTTAGTTCTCAGCGGCCTCTCCTCCACAATGATGCTAATACCTTTTGTGCAATCAACCTAAATGATGCCAAAATGTTTAGCATTGAATGGGTTCAAGCCACAAGCTCAACGAAAATTCAATAGGGAGCAGGACTGCTGAACCAAGCAGCACAATATAATTGAGCAGATAGTTGGTGGTGTTATGGACCTGGCATCCGATCAGTTTCTGATAGAAATTGTTCTATTGTCATAAAATGTAAAAGTGGCATTTACTTCTGACAGCGAGACAGACATGGTCTTGTAATCTGTGGCAGTTTTGCTTTCTATCAGCACTATTGTCAAATGTTAACAGGTAAAAATAAATGACCACGAGAATAGATCAGTGATGACAAAAGACATTTTATCACCAGTAGCAATCAATACACTAGCACGAGGGAGATCCCTTGATCAATATCACCTTGAGAGACAATCCCAAATGTAAGAGAAATAAATGCTTCTCGATCTCCACCACGATGCCTTTCAAGTTCAGAAATAGATGATATTATTAATCATGAACACTCTTCAGAATTACATCTACTCTTGTTCGATAAGCAGCAGTAAGCATGAAGAAAATTGTGTCTGCCATGGAGTTAGTGTAGGAAGGAACTGTAGATGCTGGTTTATACCAAAGATTGACACAAAATGCTGGAGTAACTCAGCGGGACAGACAGCATCTCTGGAGAGACGGAATGGGTGACGCTTCGGGTTGAGACCCTTCTTCAGACTGAGCTAGTGTCTGTTTCTCTGACTGTTGCGTTTCGTCTATCCAGTGAGATTGGGAACACTCTTCATCCATCTGCTGTAATGTAGTTTCAGAAAGAATGCATTTGTTTTGGGAAAGATCAGCTTTATGGTTGACAGTTCAGGTTGACAGTTTCTCCGGAGTCACGGTGGCGCAGCGGTAGAGTTGCTGCCTCACAGCGCCAGAGACCAGGGTTTGATCCAGATAACAGGTGCTGTCTGTATGGAGTTTGAACGTTCTGCCCCTGATCGTGTGGGATTTCTCCAGGCGCTCCGGTTTCCTCCCACACTCCAAAGCCGTACAGGTTTGTAGGTTAACTGGCATCGATAAAAATTATAAATTGTCCCTAGTATGCAGGATAGTGTTAGTGTACGGGGATTGGTGGTTGGCACGGACTCAGCCTGTTTCCATGCTGTATCTCTAAAGTAAACTACATTAAACTGCAGATACAGCCACACTGAGAGGAAACTAACCTTTAGATAATGCGCTAAAACAATGTAGTAGGCTGCAAATTAATGGGGAGACTGTTTCTGATTCAGCTGATGAGCAATGAACATGCTCCCTGCTGTTAACCCACGTAAGTTAATTACCACAATAGTAGTTTTAACACAATAATAGGACATCATTTATTTGGTACTTTCATAGGCACAGAAAATGAACATGAAAAGGAATGTAAATTCAAAACTGGCACTCAATAGAGATACAGAATGGAAACAGGCCCTTCGGCCCACCTAGTCCATGTCGACCATCAAACCCATTCACACTAGTTACATAGAAACATAGAAACATAGAAAATAGGTGCAGGAGTAGGCCATTCGGCCCTTCGATCCTGCACCGCCATTCAATATGATCATGGATGATCATCCACTCAGTATCCTGTACTTGCCTTCTCTCCATACCCCCTGATCCCTTTAGCCACAAGGGCCACATCTAACTCCCTCTTAAATATATACAATGAACTGGCCTCAACTGCCTTCTATGGCAGAGAGTTCCAGAGATTCACCACTCTCTGTGTAAAACATGTTTTTCTCATCTCAGTATTAAAGATTTCCCCTTTATCCTTAAACTGTGACCCCCTTGTTCTGGACTTCCCCAACATCGGGAACAATCTTCCTGTATCGAGCCTGTCCAACCCCTTAATGAATTTTGTAAGTTTCTATAAGATCCCCCCTCAATCTTCTAAATTCTAGCGAAGTACAAGCCAAGTCTATCCAGTCTTTCTTCATATGAAAGTCCTGACATCCCAGGAATCAGTCTGGTGAACCTTCTCTGTATTCCCTCTATGGCAAGAAGTTCTATGTTATCCCACTTTCTCATCCACTTCCTACACTCTGGCGATGATATTTTTTTTTACTGGGGCTAATAGACCTACAAACCCGGACATTATTGGGATGTGGGAGGAAACCAGAGCACCTGGAGGAAACCCATGTGGTCACAGGGAGAAGGTATAAACTCAGCACAGACAACACTCGAGGTCAGGATCGAACCCGGGTCCGGGGCCTGTTTCCATTCTGTATCTCTATTGAGTGCCAGTTTTGAACTTACTGAGGCTGCGACTCTACCCGTTGCACCACTGTAAATTGATTTGAAAACCATATATAAACAACCTGTTATCAACTAGTTCATTCAGGATAGTGCTTCTAGTTTGGAGGAGGGAGTCTTTCCCTGTCAGCATTGCTACCTATGGATAAACTGTCTTTGGGAACTTTGGGCTCAGAGATTAACATAGAAAGTGTAGGAAGGAACTGCAGGTGCCGGTTTACACTGAAGATAAACAAAAAATACTGGAGTAACTTAGCGGGTCAGGCAACATCACTAGAGAAAAAGAATAGGTGATGTTTCTGTTCGAGACCCCTCATCAGAATGTGAATCAGGGGAGAATGAGAAACTAGCCTGATTCCCAGTTGGAAGAAGGGTCTTGACCGAAATGTCACCTATTCCTTTTCTCCAGAGATACTGCCTGACCCGCGGAGTTACTCCAGGTTTTCGTGTCTATCTTTGGTTAAAGAGTTGCCCCTCATTGTGACATTCTGTGGCAGGATTGCAGATACAAGGTTATGAGGCTAGCTTAGTGTTACAGCCATGAGAGCTACTGCTCTAACAGTTCCGTGGCAAGGTTCAATCCTAATCTTGTGGGTGCTCTGGTTTCCTCCCACATTGCACAGACCTGCAGGTTGGGACGGATTAACAGTCAACCGTGACCCACCCCTAATGTAGGTGGGTAACGGGAGAATCAGGGTGAAGTTGATGAACCTGTGTCTTCCTGCATATGGGCGGCACAGTGGCACAGCCAGTAGCGCCGTTGTCCCACAGCGCCAGACACCCGAGTTCGATCCTGACTTTGGTTGCTGTGTGTGTGGAGTTTGCATGTTCTCCCTGTGATGGTGTGGGTTTCCTCTGGGTGCTCTGGTTTCTTCCCACATCCCAAAGACGACCAGCAATCCCCGCAAACTAACATTATCCTTGACACACCAGGGACAATTTACAATGAATACTAAGCCAAGTAAAATTGGTTAACATGTTAACGTCGAACAAAGACTCCATGGCTTTGGAGTGTGGTAGGAAACCGGAGCACCCGGAGAAAACCGGCGCAGGTACAAACTCTGCACACATAGCACCCGTAGTCAGGATCGAACCCGGGTCTCTGGCACTGTAAGGCAGCAACTCTACCGCTGCGCCACCATGCTACCCCGTGTGTAGCAAGTGGATGAGAAGTGGGATAACAAAGAATTTGTGTGAATGGGCAAACAAATGTTGGTCTGTTTCCATGGTGTATCCCGTAAACTAAAGAGAAAGTAAACCAAGTGAGAGAAATAGGTTACAGGGAAATAATTGTAAGTGAGGGTCTACACTGACATATAACCATATAACCATATAACAATTACAGCACGGAAACAGGCCATCTCGACCCTTCTAGTCCGTGCCGAACACATAATCTCCCCTAGTCCCATATACCTGTGCTCAGACCATAACCCTCCATTCCCTTCCCATCCATATAACTATCCAATTTATTTTTAAATGATAAAAACGAACCTGCCTCCACCACCTTCACTGGAAGCTCATTCCACACAGCTACCACTCTCTGAGTAAAGAAGTTCCCCCTCATGTTACCCCTAAACTTCAGTCCCTTAATTCTCATGTCATGTCCCCTTGTTTGAATCTTCCCTACTCTCAGTGGGAAAAGCTTTTCCAAGTCAACTCTGTCTATCCCTCTCATCATTTAAAAAACCTCTATCAAGTCCCCCCTTAACCTTCTGCGCTCCAAAGAATAAAGCCCTAACTTGTTCAACCTTTCTCTGTAACAGATGGGCTGAATGGCCCCCTTCTCCGTAGCAAGAAAGTAATGAGGTTAAATAGTAAGCTTGGAACAAGAGTAGATTGTGTCATTCAACAAGCCTGACATTAATGAACAAGAAGATAGACACAAAATGCTGGAGTAACTCAGCGGGTCGGGCAGCATCTTTGGAGAAAAGGAATAGGTGACGTTTCAGGTCGAGACCTTTCTTCAGACAATGTGCCCTCCAATTCTTTCTCACTGTGACTTCAACGCAAGAACCACTGTGAACTGGATACTGAAATGCCTCGCTACCCTGCCGAGCAAGTGCGAGTGAAGAATTCTATAGGTCAATGGAGAGCTGGGGAAAACTTCAGTTGTGCAGGAGATTTGAAATGCAAGCTGTTAGCTCTAAAGCTGCCACAGGGACAGATGGAAACCTTACAAAATTAACACATCAACAGCATCGGAAGCTCTTCACTGAAGCTCGTGACACTGGTAATGGGCCAAGGCTCGGGACAACTAAACATTAAATGCTGCAGCAAACACTTAGGCAATTAGGAAAATATGTTATGTAAAGATTGAGAAAAAAAAGACCCCATTAAAATAAATGGCCTCATATTTTTATTAGACTAAAGGACAAAGGAGTTGAGCAGATGAAGATGTATACTGATTGAAAAATCCAACAACTGCAGATGCTGGAAGTCTGAAATAAAAGCTGAAACTGCTGGATACAGAGATCATGCTAGACCACAGTCTGTGGGGAGACACACACACACACACATGGATAGTGTTTCAGGTCGATGAATCTTCGGCAGAGCAGAGATGATTACATCGGAAATGTATACTGCACACAGCTGAATTTCAAGGCCTTTGATATGAATGCAAGTAAATATAGGGCCAAGCTGGGGAATATCCTGTATTTTCCCTTGACTGTGCGCCACAGCGATATGATATTTTATGAGAAGACATTAATGTGAAAAGAGTGCGCAAAATATCGAAATCACCAAAGTAATCGAGCCCAATATAAATAAAACATTTCTAATCAGTTTGTGGGGAGTGGGGAATGGGCCCAGTTAGTGTTTAGTTTCCCAGTGTCAGCATCAAGCACATCCTTTTGTGGTCTTACAACATCTCCAAGTGAGTTGCAACCAATGAATTATTTTAGCTGTTTCACTGCAGTTGTAGTCAGCCAAATATAAATGATGTAGGTCCTTTATGAGCAGAAGCACAGGAGTCATTGAGTCATGGAGCGTTACAGCATAGATTAGTTTAGTTCAGTTTAGTTTATTGACACGTATACCGAGGTACAGCGAAAAGCTTTTGTCGCATGCTAACCAGCCAGCGGAAAGACAATACATGATTACAATCGAGCCGTTTACAGTGCACTGATACATGCTGTGGGAATGACGTTTAGCGCAAGGTAAAACCAGCAAAATCTGATCAAGGATAGTCCGAGGGTCACCAAAGAGGTGGATAGTAGTTCAGCACTGCTCTCTGGAACTGATTCAGTTGCCTGATACAGGCCCGGTGGCCCAACTCAGTACATGCTGCCCAAGTTACCCAATGTACACTAGTCCCATTTACCCACATTTGCCCTATATCCTTTCCTATCCATGTACTGTCCAAGTCTATTACATGTTGTTATCGTACCTGCTTTAGCTACCTCCTCTGGTAGATTGTTCCATATAGCCACCAGCCTCAGAGTGAAAAAGTTACCCCTCAGGTTCATATTAAATCTTGACCCTCTCACCTTAAATCTATGTCCTCTGCTTTTTGATTCCCCAACTCTGGGTAAAAGATATTGTGCCTTCACCCCATCTATTTCCTCATGGTTTTATACACATTTATAAAATCATCTTTCAGCCTCATGCGCACCAAAAATTAAAGTCCTAGCCAGCCCAACTGCTCCTTATAGCTCAGCCCCTGAAATCCTGGCAATATCCTCATAAATCTCTACACACTTTCCAACTTAACGACATCCTAGAGAAGGGTGACCAAAACTGAACGATACTGTAAATGCAGCCTCACCAATGTCTTGTACAAATGTAACATAAGTTTAGTTTAGTTTAGTTTAGAGATACAGCGTGGAAACAGGCGCTTAGGTCCATCGTGTCCGACCAAGGAGCTCATTGTAGACTTCAGGAAGTCTAGAGGCGGCACGCACACCCCCATCCACATTAACGGGACGGAGGTGGAACGTGTTTCTAGCTTCAGGTTCCTGGGAGTCAACATCTCCGATGACCTCTCTTGGACCCACAATACCTCTACTCTGATCAAGAAGGCTCATCAGCGTCTCTTCTTCCTGAGGAGACTGAAGAAGGTCCATCTGTCTCCTCAGATCCTGGTGAACTTCTACCGCTGCACCATCGAGAGCATCCTTACCAACTGCATCACAGTATGGTATGGCAACTGCTCTGTCTCCGACCGGAAGGCATTGCAGAGGGTGGTGAAAATTGCCCAACGCATCACCGGTTCCTCGCTCCCCTCCATTGAGTCTGACCAAAGCAAGCGCTGTCTGCGGAGGGCGCTCAGCATCGCCAAGGACTGCTCTCACCCCAACCATGGACTATTTACCCTCCTACCATCCGGGAGGCGCTACAGGTCTCTCCGTTGCCGAACCAGCAGGTCGAGGAACAGCTTCTTTCCGGCGGCTGTCACTCTACTCAACAACGTACCTCGGTGACTGCCAATCACCACCCCCCCCCGGACACTTATTATTATTTATTCAAATCGTTTGCTATGTCGCTCTTCAAGGGAGATGCTAAATGCATTTCGTTGTCTCTGTACTGTACACTGACAATGACAATTAAAATTGAATCTGAATCTGATATCCGCATTTATTTCCCTTTTACCTATTAAAAGTAACAAGGTGTAATTTGGTTAAATATCTGCAGTCAAAACCCAAACCAGACAATGCAAGGTCTACTGCACATTACACGATACGATACAATACAATACAATGAACTTTATTCATCTCCGGAGGGAAATTGGTCAGCTTTCTGTAGCTACCTGCAGTAGTTGCCCAGATGATATGGTGACATTAAGGGAATGTAGTTCTTGAATATTTCAGATTTCAGATTGGCAAATTTAGAAAGTACCAGGAATGTGTCTGGGATGGAGGGATAGCAAAAAACTGGAAAAGATGCAAGAAAGACACACAAGGATGTTACCAGGTTTGGAGTTTAAGAAGGAACTGCAGATGCTGGAAAATCAAAGGTACACAATATGGAGCGAAGGAAATAGGCAACATTTTGTTTGAAGAAGGGTCTTGTCCCGAAATGTTGCCTATTTCCTTCGCTCCATAGATGCTGCTGCACCCGCATTTTTGGTTGAGTAGGTTATTTCCCGGAGCGTAGGAGGCTGAGAGGTTCTCTTAACGAGGTTTATAAAAGCATGAGGAGCATATTTAAGGGTATAATCTTCCCCCTTGTTAGGCAGTCTAAAACTAGAGGGAATAGGTTGAAGGTGAGAGGGGAAAGATTTAAAAGGGACCATATAACCATATAACCATATAACAATTACAGCACGGAAACAGGCCATCTCGACCCTTCTAGCCTGTGCCGAACACGTATTCTCCCCTAGTCCCATATACCTGCACTCAGACCATAACCCTCCATTCCTTTCCCGTCCATATAACTATCCAATTTATTTTTAAATGATAAAAACGAACCTGCCTCCACAACCTTCACTGGAAGCTCGTTCCACACAGCCACCACTCTCTGAGTAAAGAAGTTCCCCCTCATGTTACCCCTAAACTTCTGCCCCTTAATTCTCAAGTCATGTCCCCTTGTTTGAATCTTCCCTACTCTCAGTGGGAAAAGCTTATCCATGTCAACTCTGTCTATCCCTCTCATCATTTTAAAGACCTCTATCAAGTCCCCCCTTAACCTTCTGCGCTCCAAAGAATAAAGCCCTAACTTGTTCAACCTTTCTCTGTAACTTAGTTGCTGAAACCCAGGCAACATTCTAGTAAATCTCCTCTGTACTGTCTCTATTTTGTTCACATCCTTCCTATAATTAGGCGACCAAAATTGTACACCATACTCCATGGCCTCACCAATGCCTTGTGCAATTTTAACATTACATCCCAACTTCTATATTCAATGCTCTAATTTATAAAGGCCAGCACACCAAAAGCTTTCTTTACCACCCTATCTACATGAGATTCCATTTTTCAGGGAACTGTGCACGGTTATTCCCAGATCCCTCTGTTCATCTGCATTCTTCAATTCCCTACCATTTACCATGTACGTCCTATTTTGATTTGTCCTGCCAAGATGTAGCACCTCACACTTATCAGCATTAAACTCCATCTGCCATCTTTCAGCCCATTCTTCCAACTGGCATAAATCTCTCTGTAGCCTTTGAAAATCTATTTCATTATCCACAACCCCACCTATCTTAGTATCATCTGCATAGTTACTAATCCAATTTACCACACCATCATCCAGATCCAGATTAGAAATGCGTGCGACAAAGGCAAAACAGTTATAATGGGTGACTTCAATCTACATATAGATTGGGTGAATCAAATTGGCAGGGGTGCTGAGGAAGAGGATTTCTTGGAATGTATGCGGGATAGTTATTTAAATCAACATGTAGAGGAACCAAACAGAGAGCAGGCTATTTTAGACTGGGTATTGAGTAATGAGGAAGGGTTAGTTAGCAATCTTGTTGTGCGTGCCCCCTTGGGCAAGAGTGACCATAATATGGTTGAGTTCTTCATTAGGATGGAGAGTGACATTGTTAATTCAGAAACAATGGTTCTGAACTTAAAGAAAGGTAACTTTGAGGGTATGAGACGTGAATTGGCCAAGATTGACTGGCAATTAATTCTAAAAGGGTTGACGGTGGATATGCAATGGAAGACATTTAAACACTGCATGGATGAACTACAAAAATTGTTCATCCCAGTTTGGCAAAAGAATCAGGGAAGGTAGTACATTCGTAGATAACAAGGGAAATCAGGGATAGTATCAAAGCGAAGGATGATGCGTACAAATTAGCCAGAAAAAGCAGCATACCGGAGGACTGGGAGAAATTCAGAGACCAGCAGAGGAGGACAAAGGGCTTAATTAGGAAAGGAAAAATAGATTATGAAAGAAAACTGGCAGGGAACATAAAAACTGACTGCAAAAGTTTTTATAGATATGTGAAAAGAAAGAGATTAGTTAAAACAAATGTAGGTCCCTTGCAGTCAGAAACGGGTGAGTTGATCATGGGGAACAAGGATATGGCGGACCAATTGAATAACTACTTTGGTTCCGTCTTCACTAAGGAAGACATTAATAATTTGCCGGAAATAGCAGGGGACCGCGGGTCAAAGGAGTTGGAGGAATTTAGTGAAATCCAGGTTAGCCGGGAAGTGGTGTTGGGTAAATTGAATGGATTAAAGGCCGATAAATCCCCAGGGCCAGATAGGCTGCATCCCAGAGTACTTAAGGAAGTAGCTCCATAAATAGTGGATGCATTAGTCATAATCTTTCAAAACTCTTTAGATTCTGGAGCAGTTCCTGAGGATTGGCAGGTAGCAAACGTAACCCCACTTTTTAAGAAGGGAGGGAGGGAGAAAACGGGGAATTACAGACCAGTTAGTCTAACATCGGTAGTGGGGAAACTGCTAGAGTCAGTTATTAAAGATGGGATAGCAGCACATTTGGAAAGTGGTGAAATCATTGGACAAAGTCAGCATGGATTTATGAAAGGTAAATCATGTCTGACGAATCTTATAGAATTTTTCGAGGATGTAACTAGTAGCGTGGATAGGGGAGAACCAGTGGATGTGGTGTATCAGGACTTCCAGAAGGCTTTCGACAAGGTCCCACATAAGAGATTAGTATGCAAACTTAAAGCACATGGCATTGGGGGTTCAGTATTGATGTGGATAGAGAACTGGCTGGCAAACAGGAAGCAAAGAGTGGGAGTAAACGGGTCCTTTTCACAATGGCAGGCAGTGACTAGTGGGGTACCGCAAGGCTCAGTGCTAGGACCCCAGCTATTTACAATATATATTAATGATCTGGATGAGGGAATTGAAGGCAATATCTCCAAGTTTGCGGATGACACGAAGCTGGGGGGCAGTGTTAACTGTGAGGAGGATGCTAGGAAACTGCAAGGTGACTTGGATAGGCTGGGTGAGTGGGCAAATGTTTGGCAGATGCAGTATAATGTGAATAAGTGTGAGGTTATGCATTTTGGTGGCAAAAACAGGAAAGCAGACTATTATCTAAATGGTCACCGACTAGGAAAAGGGCAGATGCAGCGAGACCTGGGTGTCATGGTACACCAGTCATTGAAAGTAGGCATGCAGGTGCAGCAGGCAGTGAAGAAAGCGAATGGTATGTTAGCTTTCATTGCAAAAGGATTTGAGTATAGGAGCAGGGAGGTTCTACTGCAGTTGTACAGGGTCTTGGTGAGTCCACACCTGGAGTATTGCGTACAGTTTTGGTCTCCAAATCTGAGGAAGGACATTCTTGCCATAGAGGGAGTGCAGAGAAGGTTCACCAGACTGATTCTTGGGATGTCAGGACTGTCTTATGAAGAAAGACTGGATAGACTTGGTTTATACTCTCTAGAATTTAGGAGACTGAGAGGGGATCTTATAGAAACTTACAAAATTCTTAAGGGGTTGGACAGGCTAGATGCAGGAAAATTGCTCCCGATATTGGGGAAGTCCAGGACAAGGGGTCACAGCTTAAGGATAAGGGGGAAATCCTTTAAAACTGAGATGAGAAGAACTTTTTTCACACAGAGAGTGGTGAATCTCTGGAACTCTCTGCCACAGAGCGTAGTCGAGGCCAGTTCATTGGCTATATTTAAGAGGGAGTTAGATGTGGCCCTTGTGGCTAAGGGGATCAGAGGGTGTGGAGAGAAGGCAGGTACGGGATACTGAGTTGGATGATCAGCCAAGATCATATTGAATGGCGGTGCAGGCTCGAAGGGCCGAATGGCCTACTCCTGCACCTAATTTCTATGTTTCTATGTTTCTATCATTGATGTACATGACAAACAACAGTGGACCCAACACAGATCCCTGTGGCACCCCACTAGTCACTGGCCTCCAACCTGACAAACAACCACCCACCATTACTCTCTGGCATCTCACATTCAGCCACTGTTGAATCCATCTTGCTACTCCACCATTAATACCCAACAATTGAACCTTCTTAACCAACCTTCCATGAGGAACCTTGTCAAAGGCCTTACTGAAGTCCATATATACAACATCCACTGCTTTACCCTCATCAATTTCCCGAGTAACCTCTTCAAAAAATTCAAGAAGATTAGTCAAACACGACCTTCCAGGCACAAATCCATGTTGACTGTTCCTAATCAGACCCTGTTCATCCAGATGCTTATATATATTATCTCTAAGTATCTTTTCCATTAATTTGCCCACCACTGACGTCAAACTAACAGGTCTATAATTGCTAGGTTTACTTTTAGTCCCTTTTTTAAACAATGGAACAACATGCGCAGTACGCCAATCCTCCGGCACTATTCCCGTTTCTAATGACATTTGAAATATTTCTGTCATAGCCCCTGCTATTTCTACACTAACTTCCCTCAATGTCCTAGGGAATATCCTGTCCGGACCTGGAGACTTACCTGGAGCCAAACAACCTCATATCTTCTTTTAGCTTTTCTAATTTCTTTCTTAAGATTCTTTTTACATTCTTTATACTCCTCAAGCACCTCATTTACTCCATGCTGCCTATAATTATTGTAGATCTCTCTCTTTTTCCAAACCAAGTATCCAATTTCCCTTGAAAACCTTGGCTCTTTCCAATTTTTACTATTTCCTTTCAACCGAACAGGGACATAAAGATTCTGTACTCTTAAAATTTCACCTTTAAATGTCTTCCATTTTTCTTCCACATCTTTCCCATAAAAAAAACTGTCCCAATTTACTTCTTTTAAATCCTTTCGCATCTCCTCAAAGTTAGCCTTTCTCCAATCAAAAATCTCAACCCTAGGTCCAGTTCTGACCCTCTCCATAATTATATTGAAACTAATGGTATTTTGATCACTGGACCTGAACTGTTCCCCAACGCATACCTCTGCCACCTGACCTGTCTCATTTCCTAACAGGAGGTCCAGCACCGCCCCTTCTCTAGTTGGTATTTCTATGTATTGCTGCAAAAAACTATCCTGCACACATTTTACAAACTCCAACCCATCCAGCCCATTTACAGAATGTGTTTCCCAGTCTATGTGTGGAAAATTGAAATCTCCTAATATCACTACCTTGTGCTTACTACTATTATCTGCAATCTCCTTACATATTTGCTCTTCCAATTCTCGCTCCCCATTTGGCGGTCTATAATACACCCCTATAAGTGTTGCTACCCCTTTAACATTTCTCAGTTCCACCCAAATAGCCTCTCTAGATGAGCCCTCTAATCTATCATCCCAAAGCACTGCTGTAATATCTTCCCTGATAAGCAATGCAACACCTCCACCTCTTGCCCCTCCAATTCTATCACACCTGAAGCAACGAAATCCTGGAATATTTAGTTTCCAATCACAGCCCTCCTGCAACCATGTTTCACTGATCGCCACAACATCATACTTCCAGGTGCCAATCCAGGCTCTAAGTTCATCTACCTTTCTTACAATGCTCCTAGCATTAAAATATACACATTTAAGAAACCCACCCTCTCTTATTCTCTGTTTATTGTCTTTTTCTTCTCTCTCCCCTACATTTTGGGTCAGAGTGCTACCATTCTTTGCCTCCTGCCTCACACACTGACTGCTAGCTTTCCCAATTTGAGTCCCTCCCCCCAACCATACTAGTTTAAAGTCTCCCCAGTAGCCTTTGCAAATCTCCCCACCAGGATATTGGTCCCCCTTGAGTTCAAGTGCAACCCGTCCTTTCTGTACAGGTCGCACCTTCCCCAAAAAAGGTCCCAATGATCCAGAAACTTGAATCCATACCCACTGCACCAGTCCCTCATCCACTCATTTATCCTCCACCTCGCTCCATTCCTACTCTCACGGTCGCGTGGCACAGGCAGTAATCCTGAGATTGTTACCTTTGCAGTGCTTCTCCTTAACTCTCTACCTAACTCCCTAAATTCTTCTTTCAGGACCGCTTCTCTTTTTTTTTTACCTATGTCGTTGGTACCTATATGCACCACAACCTCAGGCTCCTCTCCCTCCCATTTCAGGATTTCTTGGACACGTTCAGACACATCCCTGACCCTGGCACCAGGGAGGCAAACTACCATCCGGGTCTCCTGTCCACAGAATCGCCTGTCCGATCCCCTGACTATAGAGTCCCCTATTACAATTGCCCTCCTCTTCTTTTCCTTACCCTTTTGAGTAACAGGACCGGTCTTTGTGCCAGAGGCCCGGCCGCTGTCGCTACCCCCAGGTAGGCTGTCTCCCCCACCCTTACTCAAGCATGAGTACTTATTTTCAAGGTGTACAGCCACCGGGGACCTGAGGGGAAACTTTATCACACAGTGAGTGGTGGATATACGGAACGAGCTGCTACAGGAAGTGATAGAGGTGGGTACAATTCTGACATTTAAAAGACACTTGGACAGATAAGTGGATAGGAAAAGTTTTGAGCGAGATGGGATAGGTGCAGGGAAGTGGGACTAGCTTAGCTCGGCAACTTGGTCGGCATGGACAAGTTGGGCCAAAGGGTCTGTTTCTATGCTGCACAACTTTGTCACTCTATGATTCTTTGACCCACCAAAAGCCTTCAAGATTCCAAACATTTTCGATGTAAAGGATAAGCTTCCATGTGAGTGGAACCAAAGCATGAAGGTCATCAGGAAACCCCATCAGAAAGAACCTCTTCACCTAAAGAGTGGTGAGAATGTGGAATGCTCTCCTAAGTTAGCCGCCACAAAGAGTACCATGTGTGGATTGTTTAAGGTTTAAGGCCTTTGAGTGAAATTCCCAAGCAAATAGTGTAGATACATTTATGGTAGACACAAAAAGCTGGAGTAACTCTGGAACGAAGGAATAGATACATTTATGTAAACATCCACCACAGTGAGTTCACCAAGCACATCCTCACTGTGATGGAGGCAAAGTCTTAGTTTCCATCTCTTCCCTCCTTGTTCTCCCTCTGCGCTGAGGCGGTCGACACAAAAGTCCAGCTGTGGTGAGTCGCTCTGGAACGAAGGAATATCAGGGTGACGCCCCAGCTCCAGGTCGATGCGGGTCGCCGCCCCAGCTGAAGCCGAAACGTCACCCATTTCTTCTCTCCAGAGATGCTGCCAGTCCCGCTGAGTTACTCTAGCTTTTTGTGTCGACAGTATCTTCAGTTTAAATCAGCATCTGCAGTTCTTTCCTGCACAGATACATTTATGGGTTGGCTGGACAAGCAAACAATGGAAAAGGGAGAGTAGGGTGAGGATGATAGATTCTAATGTAGCAAGATGGGCGAAGACTGGAGTTGAATATTGGATCCAGAATAGACAAGTTGGGCTTTTTTGTTTAGTACCTGTACTAATATTGATCTTTTTTGTTTAATGAACTGCCTTTTTTTGTTTGTTTATTATGTTATTATATTTACAGACCTCTTAAGCTGCTGCAAGTATGAATTTTGTTACATTTCAGTACTTATGACAATGAACACTCTGTTCTCTCTTGAATGTCCAGTTTCTGCGCAGTAATCCATTGCCATCCTATTCACATCAGTCCTGCTGATTTCTGGCAACTCCATTTAACCATATAACCATATAACAATTACAGCACGGAAACAGGCCATCTCGACCCTTCTAGTCCGTGCCGAACACATAATCTCCCCTAGTCCCATATACCTGCGCTCAGACCATAACCCTCCATTCCCTTCCCATCCATATAACTATCCAATTTATATTTAAATGATAAAAACGAACCTGCCTCCACCACCTTCCCTGGAAGCTCGTTCCACACAGCTACCACTCTCTGAGTAAAGAAGTTCCCCCTCATGTTACCCCTAAACTTCCGTCCCTTAATTCTCATGTCATGTCCCCTTGTTTGAATCTTCCCTACTCTCAGTGGGAAAAGCTTTTCCACGTCAACTCTGTCTATCCCTCTCATCATTTTAAAAACCTCTATCAAGTCCCCCCTTAACCTTCTGCGCTCCAAAGAATAAAGCCCTAACTTGTTCAACCTTTCTCTGTAACTTAGTTGCTGAAACCCAGGCAACATTCTAGTAAATCTCCTCTGTACTCTCTCTATTTTGTTGACATCCTTGACAAACCATTTCTTTGGTTTTCCCTTTCAAGTAAACATTACATGTCATTTACAAGAATCTATGCTGTTGTTCCAACTACAGGCCACATATACTAAACACCTCCAGCTGTTAGCAGGCAACTGAACCATTCCTATCACCAGCTAGAGAGCAGTCCTGACCGACCATCTACCTCATTGGAGACTGTTGGACTATCTTTAATCAAACTTTTCTAGATTTTATCTTGCACTATACATCATTCCCTTTATTCAGTATCTGTATATGTGGGCGGCTTGATTGTAATCATGTACAGTCTTACCGCTGACTGGATAGCAAGTAACAAAACAGCTTTTCACTGTACCTCAGTACAAGTGACAATAAACAAAACTAAACAAAACTAAAAAAACCTGTGCAGACCAACTGGCTGGAGCTTTTACGGACATTTTCAACCTCTCACTTCTGAGGTCTGAGGTCCCCACCTGCTTTAAAAGGGCATCAATTATACCAGTGCCCAAGAAGAGTAAGGTGACGTGCCTCAATGACTATCAACCAGTGGCACTAATGCAGGTGGTGATGAAGTGCTTTGAGAGGTTGATCATCGAACAAATCAACTCCTACCTCGACAAAAACCTGGACCTACTGCAGTTCGCTTACCGCCACAACAGATCAACTTGATGCCGGTGGATGCGATCTCGCTGGCCCTCCACTTCGCTCTGGACCACTTGGACAACAAAAACTCATGTGTCAGGCTTTTATTCATTGAATAAAGCTAGGCATTTAACACAATCATCCCCTCCAAGCTGGTTACTAAACTCGCAGAACTGGGTCTCGGCGCATTCCTCTGCAATTGGATCCTCGACTTCCTCATTCACAGACCACAGTCTGTTCATATTGGTGGAAATGTGTCAGCCTCGATAACAATCAGCACGGGAGCACCTCAGGCTGTGTGCTCAGCCCCTTACTGTACTCACTCTATACTCATGACTGCGTAGCCAGTCACAGTGCGAACTCCATCATCAAGTTCGCTGACGACACCACTATTGTGGGGCATATCACTGATGGGGATGAGTCAGAATACAGAAGAGAGATCGAGCAACTGTCCATATGGTGCCAGCGCAATAACCTGGCCCTCAACACCAGCAAAACCAAGGAACTGATTGTGGACTTTGATGGTCGATGGTTGAAAGGGTCAAGAGCTTCAAATTCCTTGGCGTGCACATCTCTGAAGATCTTTCCTGGTCCGAGAACACTAATGTAATTATCAAGAAAGCTCATCAGCGCCTCTACTTCCTGAGAAGATTATAGAGAGTCGGTTTGTCAAGGAGGACTCTCTCTAACTTCTACAGGAGGGAGGGAGGGAGGGAGGGAGGGGGAGGGAGGGAGGGAGGGAGGGGGAGGAGAGAGAGAGAGAGAGAGAGAGAGAGAGAGAGAGAGAGAGAGAGAGAGAGAGAGAGAGAGAGAGAGAGAGAGAGAGAGAGAGAGAGAGAGAGAGAGAGAGAGAGAGAGAGAGAGAGAGAGAGAGAGAGAGAGAGAGAGAGAGAGAGAGAGAGAGAGAGATTTTACTTCAAACCAAACCCAAGCAACCATTTGCTGCCAGTGCGTTCTCTCCTCAAATTAACCATATGTTCATTTTCAAACCAAATTAAGGGTACTCACAGTGCTGTAGACATTTGTTCCCTGTCATTCAGAGCTCTGATTGAGGCACACCACTTGCAGAGACTGATTGAGGCACAACACTTCCTGGTTTTAAAGTCCCTACCCCTGCCGCCAGCAGGGGCAGCAGAGAGAATGGGGAATTTTGTAAAAACATTAATATCTCTGTCATTTTTCATCGACTGGAAAAATCCTTGGCACACATGCGGCGGAGGGGGGCTCTGAGTGAGGTGGCCAAAAATGACGGCCATAGGTGGCGGTGTTCTCATGGAAATTGCAGCACAGATCGCCAAATCGGTCAAGAACAGAGTTTTAGTAATATAGATAGATAGATATGGACACACTTAACTGTTTTGTAGTAAATGCCTACTATGTTCTGTGACAATAAACTCACTTGAACTTGAACTTGAACTCATAGACAATAGACAATAGGTGCAGGAGTAGGCCATTCGGCCCTTTGAGCTAGCACTGCCATTCAATGTGATCATGGCTGATCATCCCCAATCAGTACCCCGTTCCTGCCTTTTCCCCATATCCCGACTCTGCCATCTTTAAGAAACCTATCTAGCTCTCTCTTGAAAGTATCCAGAGAACTGGCCTCCACCGCCCTCATCTAAACTAAACTAAACTAAAATATAACTGATCCTGATCCCACTTACTAGTCTTTCTACAGACTTTATAAATGTCTATCTGCAACCAGTCCTCAAATCATACCCATACTGAGATTTGGCAAATATCAGGTGATGGATTGGGTTGGAAGGGGTTAGTGTGGGTTAGCCAGGGTTCGGAGAGGTTGAGGGGATTGCCTAGGGTTTGGTGGGAGGGTGGGTGTGTGGTCCTGGTTTAGAGATGAGATGGGTTGCCCAGTTTAGAGAGGTTTAGAGGGTGGTTCCCCAAGTACTTACTTAAAGAGTTCAAAAATTTGAATGAGAAAACTACTCCTGATGGGAAGTGGGTTGTTTAGGGTTGAAAGCCTTGGAGTGGAAGGTCCAAGGTTCAGAGAGGGTGGGTGCTGCCAATTTGTGGAGTGAATTTCAGCCGTGGTGAGGTTGCATGGTGAGCACGAGCGTTTGGCCTGGTATTCATCTCACCTGCCGGGGGACGTGTAGAACTAGTGAGACCCTGCTCCCTGCCACTGTGGAACTCCACTGCACGTTGCCTCCCTCCCATTCGCAATGCTGCCAGGTTTAAAAAGAAGGCATTATGAATTGCGAGGTAGGTGCAGGGGTTAAGTAACGGGGTAAAGATGTGCCATGTCCAAGAGCCCTAACAGAAAGTGCAGAGAGTTGCAGACACAACCCTGTCCATCGATCGAACCAAACTCCTCACCCACTGGCTGACTCCATCGACACCTCACGCTGCCTCAGGAAATCCATCAACATAAGTAAAGACCACTCACACACCGGTCATTCCCTCATCTCCCCTTTCTCATTGGGTAGAAGATATGAACGTTTGAAAGCATGTTCCACCACATTCAAGGATATTTTCTTCCTTGCTTGTGTCAGACTCTTAAACCAACCTCTTATAATCTAAGGATATATTCCCGATCCCCCAGTCTACCTCCTTGTGGCCCTTGCACTTTTTTTCTTATCAACACTTTCTCAGTAGCTCTAAAACTATATTCTGTATGGTGCTTGTATGTATAATGTATCTGGACAGCAAGCTAATATATAGGCTTTCATTTTATCCATGTATGTGATGATAATGATCCAATATCAGTGAAATATAATGAAAAAAATGGGTGAAGTTCTTGATTGAATCCAAATAATGAGAATGTTTTAATGTAATAAAGAGAGGATGAAAATTATTAGGTGTAGGAAGGAACTGCAGATGCTGGTTTAACTCGAAGGTGGACACAAAATGCTGGAGTAACTCAGCGGGACAGGCAACATCTCTGGAGAGAAGGAATGGGTGACATTTCTGGTCAAGTCATTTCTTCAGTCTGAAAATTATTGTTGCTCAGAAAAGTCCTTGTACAAAAATCACTGAGAGCTAAGGTGCAGATACAGCCGACAGTTATGGAGGCAAATAGTATGTTTTCAGCAATCTTCAGACGTCTTCAGCAATCATATCCGGTCAGATCACACCCATACCTGTGTCGGCCTGTTACCAGCCAGGAATTGTCCTGCCCCTCCTCTCTTCCAGCTTTCTTATCCCGTCCCCCCAACTAGTCTGAAGAAGGGTCTCGACCCGAAAAACATCACCTATCCGTGTTCTCCAGAAATTTTGCCTGACCCTCCGAGTTACTCCAGGACTTTGTGTCTTTTTGTAAATCAACATTTGCAATGTCTTGCGTCTACTATTCTTAAAGTCTGAGCTCAGAGTCTCATAATAAGTACTGTGGCTGTTCAGGACAGAATTGAGAAGACACAGGAATTGCAGGTGCTGGAATTTCCAGCAAAACACAAAGTATGGAATAATAATAATAATAATAATAATAATAATAATAATAATAATAATAATAATAATAAGTTTATTTATATAGCACATTTATAGTCAATTTTCATTGACCCTTAAAGTGCTTTACATAATTTAAAAATCAGTTCCATACAAAGCATAAAGATGGGTTAACAAAATAATAAAATGCATAAACAGGACACAACATGTAACATAAAGATCCACCACAGCATTCATCACTCAAGCGACCACATTAGGTCGCGCTCGCCGCATGCAGTCGCATGCTTGTGGGACAGGCCCTTAAGAGAACAAAGTGGCTGGCATGGTAGCACGGCAGGTAGAACTGCTGTGCTACAGAGTTGTGGATCCGGGTTTGATCCTGACCTTGGGGTGCTGTCTGTGTGGAGTTTACATGTTCTCCTCGTGTGGGTTTCCTCCGGGTGCTATCCCATATCCCAAAGACGTGCGGGTTTGGAGGTTAATTGGCCCTCTTGTAAAATGACCCGCAGTGTGTATGATGGTGGGTGAGAAAGTGGGATAACAGCGAACTAGTGTGAACGGGTGATCAATGGTCATCGTGGACCTGGTGGGACAAAGGACCAGTTTCCATGCTGTATCTTCAAACTACACCAATCACTAAACTAAAGAGATATGAGGTGAGGGCAGGGAAGTGATCCTGGTGAATAGCGGAGCTGGCATGAGGGGATCACAAGGCTTGAACCCACCTCTTTCATGTAACTCTTATCAGTAGAATTATTTTGATCTGCATTGTAGTCGCTCTCTGAGAGGATTACTATTCATATAACCATATAACAATTACAGCACGGAAACAGGCCATCTCGGCCCTTCTAGTCCGTGCCGAACACTTATGCTCCCCTAGTCTCATCTACCTGCACTCAGACCATAACCCTCCATTCCTTTCCCATCCAGATACCTATTCAACATCCTAATTCTGCACTCTAGTTGTAAGCATCATTTGAAGGAAATTGTTGCGGTTTAGACACGGAGCCAAAATTAATCAAGACACTTCCTTGCGTATTTGGAATGTGGTGATGAGTTATAGATGCAATGGCATGATCTGGATCAACTTCACTGTGAATATCTCAAAACCAAGGGGAAATTATCTTTAGAGGCGTGATCCATTCCTTTGTGGACGGAATGTGTTCTTAATTTTGTTACTCAAACATCCATGCCAGTTTCTCAAAGTTAAACATGGACCCTTACATATTGTGTCCACATGATGGCAGTAAATCACCTTTGTTCCCCTATATTTCTTCCTCACGTGGAGAAGTTCCTTCATTCCATCCGCAGGCTTGGGCTTATCTGGATCAGGAACGCTCCAGTGCAGCCAGCACATGGACCCAACTTTGGACTAGTGCAAGAATTCCACATGTGTGACAATATAGAACCATTGATTGAATCCTTAAAGGATAAAAGCATAACAAATATTTATCACTGAAACATTATGTGTATGTGACGAATAAACTTGACTTGACTTGACTTATCAATAAAATGTTGCAGCACACTACACAAGGGAAATGTTAAGACAGAGGTCCGAAAATAGGTACTGACCCGAAACGCCATCTCTCCAAGTTCTCCAGGGATGCTGCCTGACCCACTGAGTTACTCCAACACTTTGTGCCTTTCTTCTTAAAACTGAGGAGTTAAGTTTTAAAGTGTCTTAAGGGTGGAACAAGTTGAGGAAGGGTTTTTCCAAATGTAATGCCCAGGCATTGAAGATAGATAACTGCAAATAATAAAGAATTGGAGGGATGCAGTTAGTTCAGAGGTCATAGGGGACAAGGTCATTCATGACAGAGCTGAAGATGAGGAAGAGTGGGGCGAGATTTGTGAATTTGGTTGAACATTACAATTTAACAGAGGGATTGGAAGAATGATAAGAGGAGGGGCAGTCAGGGATTTTCTCTCGGACACGGATAGCAGATATTTTCTCAGGAGATTTTCCCAGCAGAATACTTCCTAACATCCAACAACCTAAGGTGGTGTCCAATATTATAATTGCTATTCTGAAGTAAGGGTGAAATTATGGAATCAAATGTGAGGCAGGTTCCTTTGTGCTAGAATATCTCGAGAGTTGTGGCATGGTGGCAATAAGTTGCTGCCTTACAGAGCCAGAGAGCCAGGGTTCGATCCCGACTACGGGTGCTGGCTGTATGGAGTTTGTACATTCTCCTCATGACTGCGTGGGTTTTCTCTGAGATCTTCGGTTTCCTCCCACACTTCAACGACATGCAGGTTTGTGGGTTAATTGGCTTGGTATAAATGTAAATTGTCCCTAGCGTGTGTAGGATAATGTTAGTGGAGCTGGTCGGTGGGCCGAAGGGCCTGTTTCCGCGCTGTATCTCTGAACTAAGCTAAATTAAACTAAGTTGGACGGCACAAATGATTTTGCAGAGTTAGGTGAAGATTTGTGTCCGGGTTATTCCATTTTGATGCTCATTCTGACTGGCAGCGTGTGTCACAGCTCTTGGCCTTTTAGACCAAAGAAGCTGTTTGAATCTTGGTTCTTACTGCCAGTGGCTCCAGTCGATCACATCTGCTCACCATGAATGACAATGAGTCACATACCATAACCCCTGCGAGTAAATATCGGCAATGCTTGCCACTAATTAATGGCTTAATGCGTTAGTTTAGTTTAGAGATACAGTGCTGAAACAGGCCCTTCGGCCCACCGAGTCCGTGCCGACCAGTGATTCCCGCACACTAATACTATCCTGCACATACTAGGGACAATTTTACAATTATACCAAGCCAATTAACTTACAAACCTGTACGTTTTTAGAATGTGGGAGGAAACTGAAGATCTCGGAGAAAACCCATGCAGGTCAAGAGGAAAACGTACAAACTTTGTACGTACTGTACAAGCACCCATAGTCAGGATCAAACTCATAGATGTTGCCTGACCTACTGAATACTCCAGCAATTTGTGTGTATCTTCGGTGTAAACCAGTATCTGCAGTTCCAATCTTTATCTCTGCTCATAATCCATACTCCTACATACTCTACATATCCATGTGCTTATCGAAAAGTCTCTTAAATGACAATATCATATCTACCTCCACCACTACTCCCAGCACTCACTATCCGCTGTGTAAAAACCCTTTCCCCTCATAGTTCCTTTCAACTTTACCCCTCTTACCTTAAAGACATGCCCTCTAGTAGTTGGAGTTTTAATCCTGGGAAAAAGTTTCTGTCAGTCTACCCTATCTACACCTGTTACATACTGCTATCAGGTAAATGGGAAAGCGCTGGAAATGCTCAGCAGATCAGACAGCATCGAAGGAGAGTGAACCCAACCCAAGATGCCACTGCTGAAGACTTAACGGACGGCCGGATGACGAGGGAGTTGATGGAGACGCCAGACGCGAGGAGCAAGGGTCGGTAGGAAGGTGAACCGCGATGTTGCCTCCAGCGCCTACAAGGCCGGCTGCCGGAGGCATCCCTGGAGCACAGTGGTGGGTGGGCGGGCGAGGAGAGGGACATCAGTTGGCGGGTGAAGCTGGTCGAAGGAGACGGAGGAGGTCCTGCAGCAACCTGGGGCTTACCTGGATCAGGGGTCGCTCCAGTACATCGAGAACGCGGAAAGACCGGACTTTGGATTTTGGGAATGATTCCAAAACATGGTGGCACCTTCATATGTAATAATAATAAGATGGCGGACTGCGGGGGTGATGCGCCGTTGTGTATGGCTGCTCCTCCTGCAGTCCGTCCTTTCTCCCTTTTTTATTTTTATTTTTAGTCCTGTCAAAAATTTTAATTGGAAGTCTTCTTTGTGGTCTCACCAAGGGGGGGTACAACTGCAGTAGAAACTGTTTAAATCCTAGTCCTACCTGGTTTTGGAGAAGCGGTTTCTAACATACCGATTCGCTTTCTTTACTGCCTGCTCTGTGCGGCCTACCGTCAAGCTGGAGCAGCGCTGGAGCGGCGTTTCCTGCCGGGACATGCTATGGCTTCACTTCCAGTGCAGATGCTGGGACACCAACACCAACGTCGGAGCGGGCGCATGCCTTAGTAGGGGTCGCCTTTTAAAGCTCCGGAGCAGTGGGAACATCGCTGACCCTGCGGCTACAGAGCGTCCACATACGGGCGGGCAGGTAAAGGATTTCAACACAAAGCGCTGGAAATGGTGTCAGAGATCAGCCAGTGTCGAAGGTCCGGAACACCGCGGCCCAAGAACTTTGGACATTGCAGTCTTCAGGGAGGAAGCGGCCGCTTCAGTCCAGGCCGCTGAAGAGTTGATCACAGACGCCGACGCGAGGAGCCAAGGGTCGGTAGAGGGCCTGAGAACATCGAGTTGGCTGAGGAGGCCACATATAGACCCCGACCTCGGGTGGACTATGAGGGGGAGAACTGGATATTTTTGGTGCCTTCCCTCACAGTGAATTCTGCTGTGGGGGGACGTTTCTTGTTGATTTCTATAGTGTACTGTTCTGTGTCTTTTTTCTTTTTTCTCTTTTTTTGTTTTTATGGATTTATTGACATTTGATCTGTTCAATTAATTTAATCAATCTCTGTAAAGCACTTTGGTTCAAATACTGGTTTTGTTGAAAAGTGCTATATAAATAAAGATTATTATTATTATTATTATTATATATATAAAATGAATTTCACTGTCAGTTGTATATGGGACAAATAAAGCTCTCGTGGGATCTATATAACAGCATTAACGTTTCAGGATAACCTTCAAAACTGATGAAGATTCACTGAACAGCAATAGTGGAGCAGAACCCTAGTACTGGGTTTACATAAGATCAAAAGTGATAGAGGCAGAATTAGGCCATTCGGCCCATCAAGTCTACTCAATCATGGCTGATCTATCCCTCCCTCCTAACGCAGTTAGTTTTATTATTACACTAGAAATCCACCCCTGACCTCATGTAGTAGACATGTACACACCGTAGTTGTGGACATGCAGGCAAACTCTGCATCCAACATGAACTTCCATTGGCTTCAGTGCAAACACATTTCGCAAGCGGAGAACACTATGTTCTCAATGTTCTTCCCATTTAATCTGATTTTCTTACTTAGTTGTTACTGAGTATTTCCCCCAGGGATAACTCACTGGCTTTGTTTGGTTCCATATAGAGATACAGCATGGAAACAGGCCCTTCGGCCCACGCTGGCCATCCATCACCCATTCATACTAGCTCTGTGTTATTCCACTTTCTTATCCACTACTTGCACACTAGCAGTAATTTACAGAGACCAATTGACATACAAGGCGGTTCACATGCCCCAGTTTGCATTGACGGTGCAGAAGTAGAGATGGTTGAAAACTTCAAATTCCTCGGAGTCAATATCATCAACAACTTGGTGTCCTGGGGAGCGGCGAGCGTGGTGGTAGTGTCCCGGGGAACCGTGCCGGCGGTGGGAGTGTCCCGGGGAGTGTCCCGGGGAACCGTGCCGGCGGTGGGAGTGTCCCGGGGAACCGTGCCGGCGGTGGGAGTGTCCAGGGGAGCGGTGTGGGCCCGATCTACCCGCCAAACCACCGTACTGCCACCGCCGACCACAATGATGATTGAAGACCTGAACGTGCCCTGGTAGACCCGACTCGCCCCTCAGGCCTCCTAAGGGACTGCAGTGAAGCTGGGCGGTGAGGCCTGTCTGGGCCGAAGGAGCCTCAGCAGTGGCGGCAAATGGAAGCCCCAGTGGCGGCAGCGGGAGACTCGGCGGCGACAGCGGGCGCCTCGCGGTGGATGAGCGTGAGAGGGGGAGGGGAAGGCAATGGGGACCCAGCATGGGGAGACTGCTGTGTGGGACGGTGGGAGAACAAAGGGGGACCTGCTGTGAGTGGGGGGCTGAGGACTCTAGTATAGAATCCTCTGCCCAGGGGATATGTTTGTGTTTGTTTGATTGTTTATTTGTTTACTTGTTCCGGTGAAGGTGCTGTGCACACGGCAGCCAGATAATGGTGTGTTGTGACTGTCGGCAGACCAATTTCCCTCCGGGGATGAATAAAGTTTCATCATATCGTGTCATATCGTATCGTATCGTTAACGTGTCCAGGAACACACATATTGAGGACACAACCAAGAAGGCTCACCAATTCCTCTACATCCTTGGAAGACTTAGGAAGTTCAACATGTCCCCTACAACTCTCACCAACTTCTACAGATGCGCCATAGAAAGCATTTTATCAGGATGCATCACAGCTTGGTTTGGGAACAGCTCCATCCAGGACCGGTAAGAAATTGTAGCGAATTGTGAACGCAGCCCAGATCATCACACAGGCTAACATCCCTTTCATCAATTCTTTTTACACCCCATGCTGCCTCGGCAAGGCCAGCAACATAATCAAGGACGACTCGCACCCTGGCCACTCCCTCTTCTCCCCTTCCCCATCAGGCAAAATGTATAGAAGTGTGAAAATGCACAACTCCAGAATCGGGGACAGTTTCTTCCCAGCTGTTATCCGTCAACTGAATCATCCTACCACAACCAGAGGGCAATGCTGAACTACAATCTACCTCTGATGTCCCTCAGACTATCCTTGACCAGACTTTGCTGGCTTTACCTTGCACTAAACATTATTCCCTCATCATGTATCTATACACCGTAAATGGATCGATTGTAATCATGTATTGTTTTTCAGCTGACTGGTTAGCGCGCAACAAAAAGCTTTTCACTGTATCCCGGTACACGTGACAATATACTGAGCTGAAACTGATACTGAAAGAAATCCGCACGTCTTTGCAATGTGGGAGGAAGCCAGAGCACCCGGAGAAAACACACGGGGTCACAGAGAGGATGTGCACACTCCACACAGACAGCACCCGAGGTTAAATTCCGACCCTGGTCTCTGGTGTTGTGTACCCGCTGTGCTGCTGAGAACATGGTGTCGCAAGCATCAGAGGAGGTCAGGATTGAACGCAGGTCACTGTTTAACTGTGGCCTTACTCCCTCATCACTGGATGCACGATTCAGAGAGAGAGAGAGTTGTGTTTGAATTTAGTTTATTGTCACGTGTACCGAGGTACAGTGAAAAGCTTTTGCTGCGTGCTAACCAGTCAGTGGAAGGACAATATATGATTACAATCAAGCCGTCCACAGTGTATATAGTGCAAGATAAAGCCTCTAGAGTCCTCTCCCACCTCGACAACAGAGCCACTTACGTAAGAATGCTGTTCATCGATTACAGCTCAGCATTCAACACCATTATACCATCTAAACTGATCACCAAACTCGGTAACCTGGGCATCGACCCCTCCCTCTGCAACTGGATACTGGACTTTCTAACCAACAGACCACAGTCTGTTAGGTTAGACAAGCGCACCTCTTCAACCCTCACCCTGAACACCGGCGTTCCACAGGGCTGTGTGTTGAGCCCCGTCCTCTACTCCCTCTTCACCTATGACTGCACACCTGTATATGGTACTAACACCATCATCAAGTATGCAGATGATACAACGGTGATTGGCCTCATCAGCAACAACGATGAGTCAGCCTACAGGGAGGAGGTCCAGCACTTAGCAGCATGGTACGCTGACAACAACCTGGCCCTTAACTCCAAGAAGACCAAGGAGCTCATTGTAGACTTCAGGAAGTCCAGGGGCGGCACGCACACCCCCATTCACATTAACGGGACGGAGGTGGAACGTGTTTCTAGCTTCAGATTCCTGGGTGTTAACATCTCCGATGACCTCTCTTGGACCCACAATACCTCAACTCTGATCAAGAAGGCTCACCAGCGTCTCTTCTTCCTGAGGAGACTGAAGAAGGTCCATCTGTCTCCTCAGATCCTGGTGAACTTCTACCGCTGCACCATCGAGAGCATCCTTACCAACTGTATCACAGTATGGTATGGAAACTGCTCTGTCTCTGACCGGAAAGCATTGCAGAGGGTGGTGAAAATTGCCCAACGCATCACCGGTTCCACGCTCCCCTCCATTGAGTCTGTCCAAAGCAAGCGTTGTCTGCGGAGGGCGCTCAGCATCGCCAAGGACTGCTCTCACCCCAACCATGGACTGTTTACCCTCCTACCATCCGGGAGGCGCTACAGGTCTCTCCGTTGCCGGTCCAGCAGGTCCAGGAACAGCTTCTTCCCCGCGGCTGTCACTCTACTCAACAACGTACCTCGGTGACTGCCAATCACCCCCCCCCCCCCTCCCCCGGACACTCCTCCCACAGGAAAAACACTATGTCTGTATATATGCTAATGTAAATATTTATTCAAATCATATGCTATGTCGCTCTTTCAGGGAGATGCTAAATGCATTTCGTTGTCTCTGTACCGTACACTGACAATGACAATTAAAGTTGAATCTGAATCTGAATCAATAATAGTCTGAAGGTCTCCAATGAGATAGATAGTAGCTCAGGACCGCTCTCTAGGTGTTGGTAGGATGGTTCAGTTACCTGATGACAGTTGGATAGAACCTGTCCCTGAATCTAGAGGTGTTCATTTTCACACGTCTGTACCTTTTGCCCAATGGGAGAGGGGAGAAGAGCGAATGTCCGGTGTGCGACTCGTCCTTGATTATGCTGGCGGCTTTGCCGGGGCAGCGTGAAGTATAAATTGAGTCAATGGAAGGGGGGGGGGGGGGGGGGGGGGTTTGTTTGTGTGTGTGATGTCTGGGCTGCGTCCACAATTCTCTGCAATTTCTTGCATCTTTCTGTGTCACATCTGTAGGAGTGGTTGAGAGTTGTTGGGGAACATTGCCAAATGAGACCGGCCAGATGAACTGGTGCTGAGCTGTCTAGCAGCCCGACTGTAACACAGTGACGGCTCTGAAGCAGCTGAGACTGGTACGGTGTGGCAGTGCGCGTGAGAAGGGTCCAACGATAATGACTTGTGTCTGTGACTATTTCCTGGGGGACTGGAGCAACTGCTACTGGCTCGCAGTTCTTCCCAAAATACTGATAGAATGAGGATGTGGTTTGTTGCACAGAAACACATGAATGACGGAGATAAAAGAACATTCTGACTGGCTGCAGTTCAATCGTTCCCAATGTTTCAAGCAGAGGAATGGAAGTTATTCAAGAGGCTGGGCTTTCCCTTCATTCAAAATGTTGCCTTGGGGCTAGATTGTTGGTCACAAACCTCACCATGGGTGTTTGTAGAGGATGCCCCTCCTCGGCTGGGCCTGGGGCAAACATGGAAAACGTGTGGAATCATGCAGGGTGTGCCTTTGACTGTGAACGAGGTCTGATATTGTTACTCTGCAGAAGGAGTTAGCTATCAGTGATTCACTGTCATGGGGACAACACATTCAGGGCAGGATGGTGGTGCAGCGGTAGAGTTGCTGCCTTGCAGTGCCAGAGACCAGGGATCAATACTGACCTGGGATGCTGTCTGAGTGTAGTTTGTATGGTCTCCCTGTGACCACGTGGGTTTTTTCCAGGTACTCCGGTTTCCTCCTACACTCCAAAGATGTGCAGGTTTGCAGGTTAATTGGCTTCGGTAAAAATTGTAAATTGTCCCTAGACTGTGGGATGGAGCTAGTGTGTGGGGTGATTGCAGGTCAGTGCAGACTCAGTGAGCCAAAGGGCCTAGTTCCACACTGTATGTCTACAGTCTAAAAGGTGGAATCGCTGTTGCTGCAGGAAAGATACATCCAATTTGAATGCAACAAACTCCTACAAACAGCAATGTGATAAGGATCATATGATCTACCTTATAAAGTGTACTGAAGGATAAATAATGGCCAGGACACGGCGATTAACTTCTCCATTCCTCTTCTTCACAAGAGTCTTGGGATCTTGTTCATCTACATGAGAGAATAGCCAACACATTGTTCGTTTAATCATCAGCATGTCTGACAGTGGAGGCCTGCACTGCTTGTTGCTCTGGAACTGTGGACCTAGGTCTTTGGAGTGGGACTTGAAGTACATAGAAACAAAGAAAATAGGTGCAGGAGGAGGCCATTCGGCCCTTCGAGCCAGCACCGCCATTCATTGTGATCATGGCTGATTGTCCCCAATCAATAACCCGTGCCTGCCTTTTCCCCATATCCCTTGATTCCACTAGCCCCTAGAGCTCTGTCTAACTCTCTCTTAAATCCATCCAGTGATTTGGCCTCCACTTCCCTCTGTGGCAGGGAATTCCACAAATTCACAACTCTCTGGGTGAAAACGTTTTCTCACCTCAGTCTTAAATGGTCTCCCCTTTATTCTAAGACTGTGTCCCCTGGTTCTGGACTCGCCCAACATTGGGAACATTTTCCTGCATCTAGCTTGTCCAGTCCTTTTACAATTTTATATGTTTCTATAAGAACCCCCCTCATCCTTCTAAACTCAAGAGAATACAAGCCTAGTCTTTTCAATCTTTCCTCATATGACAGTCCCGCCATCCCAGGGATCAATCTCGTGAACCTACGCAGCACTGCCTCAATCACAAGGATGTCCTTCCTCATATTAGGAGACCAAAAATATACACAATACGCCAGATCCACATCATGCAACATAGACCATAAAATAGTACAGCTCAAGAACAGGCCCTTCGGCCCACATCTTCTGTGCTGAACATGATGACAAGACCATTGCAGAGAGTTGGGGACACAGCCCAGACCATCACACAAACCGACCTCCCTTCCATTGACTCCATCTACACTTCACACTGCCTCGGCAAGGCCACCAGCATAATCAAGAATGAGACTCACACTGGCCATTTCCTCTTCTCCCCTCTCCCATCAGGCAAGAGGTACAGAAGTGTGAAAATGCACACCTCCAGATCCAGGGACAGTTTCTTCCCAGCTGTTATTTCTTGAATTTTTTGAAGAGGTTACTGGGGAAATTGATGAGGGTAAAGCAGTGGATGTTGTCTATATGGACTTTAGTAAGGTCTTTGACAAGGTTCCTCATGGAAGGTTGGTTAAGAAGGTTCAACTGTTGGTATAAATGCAGGAGTAGGAAGATGGGTTCAACAGTGGCTGAATGGGAGACGCCAGAGGGTAATGGTGGATGGCTGTTTGTCGGGTTGGAGGCAGGTGAATAGTGGGGTGCCTCAGGGATCTGTGTTGGGTCCTTTGTTGTTTGTCATGTACATCAATGATCTGGATGACGGTGTGGTAAATTGGGTTAGTAAGTATGCAGATGATACCAAGATAGATGGGTGTTGTGGATAATGAAGAGGATTTCCAAAGTCTACAGAGTGATTTAGGCCATTTGGAAGAATGGGCTGAAAGATGGCAGATGGAGTTTAATGCTGATAAATGTGAGGTGCTACACCTTGGCAGGACAAATCAAAATAGGACGTACATGGTAAATGGTAGGGAATTGAAGAATGCAGTTGAACAGAGGGATCTGGGAATAACCTTGCATATTTCCTTGAAGGTGGAATCTGAATCTGAATCTGAATAGGGTGGTAAAGAAAGCTTTTGGTATGCTAGCTAGCCTTTATAAATCAGAGCATTGAGTATAGAAGCTGGGATGTAATGTTAAAATTGTACAAGGCATTGGTGAGACCAAATCTGGAGTATGGTGTACAATTTTGGTCGCCCAATTATAGGAAGGATGTCAACAAAATAGAGAGAGTACAGAGGAGATTTACTAGAATGTTGCCTGGGTTTCAACAATTAAGTTACAGAGAAAGGTTGAATAAATTAGGTCTTTATTCTCTGGAGCGCAGAAGGTTAAGGGGGGACTTGATAGAGGTCTTTAAAATGATGAGAGGGATAGACAAAGTTGATGTGGACAAGCTTTTCCCTTTGAGAATAGTGAAGATTCAAACAAGAGGATATGACTTCAGAATTAAGGGACAGAAGTTTAGGGGTAACATGAGGGGGAATTTCTTTACTCAGAGAGTGGTAGAGGTGTGGAATGAGCTTCCAGTGGAAGTGGTGGAGGCAGGTTCGTTGGTATCATTTAAAAATAAATTGGATAGACATATGGATGAGAAGGGAATGGAGGGTTGTGGTATGAGTGCAGGCAGGTGGGACTCAGGGAAAATAATTGTTCGGCACGGACTTGTAGGGCCGAGATGGCCTGTTTCCGTGCTGTAATTGTTATAGGGTTATATGGTTATGGTTATCAGGCAGCTGAACCATCCCCTCACCAACTAGATAGCTGTCCTGAATTACTATCCACCTCATTGGAGACCCTCGGACTATCTTTAATCAGACTTTACTGGACTTTATCTTGCACTAAAAGTTATTCCTTTTACCCTGTATCTGTACACTGTGACTGCTCGATTGTAATCATGTATAGTCTTTCCGCTGACGTGACAGCACGCAACAAAAATATTTTTCACTGCACTTCGGTACATATGAACTAAATAAACTAAACTAAACTAAGACCATTTTGTTATCTACCTGCACATAATGCATATTGCCCCATTCCCTGCTATCCATGTGCCTATCCGAAAGCTCCTTAAATGCCACTATCGTATCTACCTCTACCACCATCCCCCCCAGAAGCACATTCCAGGCGCTCACCATCCTCTGTATAAAAAGTTGGCCTGCACATCTTTAAACATTGCCCCTCTCAAGTCCAAGCTATGCCCTCTAGTACTTTAATTTTCCATCCTGGGAAAAAAGGTTCTGGCTCTCTATCCTATCTATGTTCCTCCTATCTATGTTCCTCACATTTTATATAGTTCTATCAGGTTTCCCCAATGCAACATCTGGCATTCCAGGGAAAAATATCCACGTTTGTCCAACCTTTCCCTGTAGCTAATACCCCCGGATCCAGCCAACATTCTGGTAAACCTCCTCTGCACCCTTTCCAAAGCCTCCATATCCTTCCTGTAATGGGGTGACATGAACTGGATGCAATACTCCAAATCTGCCCAAACTAAAGTGCTATCAAACTGCATCATGACATCCTGACTCTTACACAATGCCCCCCCTAGACCTACAAAAGCAAGCCTCCACTTTCAGGGAGCTATGGACAAACTCTAAGATCCCTCTGTACATCAATGCTGGTGAGAGTCATGCCATTAGTTGTATATTTTCCCCTTACATTTGATCTATCAAAGTGCAACCCTTCACACTTGCTTGGATTTTAAAATGTCATTTTTTCTTTTTGAAATGGCAGATGTAGTATAATCCGAGCAATTTAGTCCTATCAATGCTTCTTTATTGTCCCACATGCACCTCGCCGTGAAATTGGATACGGGATTTTGGATGACAGCCAGTCATGGCGGTGCAGGCTCAAGGGCCGAATCAAGTCAACATCAATGTTTCATTTAGTCACATATCTACAAAGTGCACGATTTTAAAATGATTTTTTCTTTTTGAAATGGCAGTGAAAATGAATTTAGTGGCAATGCTCGCGGACTTTTTTGCATAGCTCACAAGCAAAAGTTTATTTGTCAGACAAACAATGCTCGCGGACAAAAGACAAACAACAAAACAACCAAACAAATTATAAACACAATCATAACACACATATTCTTTTACATAATAAATAATGGAAGGAAAAACGTTCAATAGAGTTAGTCCCTGGTGGGATAGGCGTTTACAGTCCGAATTGCCTCTGGGAAGAAACTCCTTCTCAACCTCTCCGTTCTCACCGCATGGCAACAGAGGCGTTTGCCTGACTGTAGCAGCTGGAACAGTCCATTGCAGGGGTGGAAGGGGTCTCCCATGATTTTATTTGCTCTGGAGTTGCACCTCCTGTTGTATAGTTCCTGCAGGGGGGAGAGTGAAATTCCCATAGTGCGTTCGGCCGAACGCACTACTATCTGCAGAGCCTTCTTGTCCTTGGCAGAGCAATTCCCAAACAAGTGCACAAGTAGCTGTATTTTGGTGCCATTTACACAAAGAAAAGTCCGGTCCAGGTGCTGGATGTAATGGAGCAGCTCCTGATCCAGGTAAGCCCCAGGACTTCCTCCGTCCCCACCAACCCACCACGTCCCTCTCATCGCCCGGCCACCTCTATGTCCCGGGGGCTCCTCCTGCAGCCGACCTTGTAGGTACTGCAGGCAATAAGGTCATAAGGTCATAAGTGATAGGAGTAGAATTTGGCCCATCAAGTCTATTCCGCCATTCAATCATGACTAATCTATCTGCGGTTGCCCATCTTTGCGTAAGCACATCGATTTAATAAATGCAGAAAATTATGCTCTTATATCTGACGCAACCAGCTCCATGCATTTAATCGACAGCCAACAACATTATTGGTATGGGCATCAGGGTTTATAGGGAGGAGGCAGGAGAATGGGGTTGAGAGGGAAAGATACATCAGCAACTTGTAGCTGTGCCTTTAGCAGCTGAGTCCCAGGGCCTCCTCTCTAAACCATCGACAGCATCTTATCGGGAAGTATCACAGCACTGTTTGGGAACAGCTCCATCCAAGATCTCAAGAAATTGCTCAGAATTGTGAGCCAGCCCAGACCATCACACAAACCAACTTCCCTTCCATTGACTCCATTTCACGCTGCCTCGGCAAGGCCAGCAGCTTAATCAAAGACGAGTCGCACCCCAGTCGCTCCCTCTTCTCCTCTCTCTAATCAGGCAAGAGGCACAGAAGTGTGAAAATGCACATCTCCAGATTTGGGGGCAGTTTCTTTCTTCAGGCAACTAAACCATCCTATCAACAACTAGAGGGGGCCTGGCCTCCCATCTACCTCATTGGAAGGCCTCAAACTATCTTTAATATAATAGAATAGAATAGAATAGAATAGAATAGAATAGAATGCAATTTATTGTAATTCAAACCTAGGTTTGAACAAAATATAATTTCTACAGTTTTTTACATTACAACACAATCCAAGACCCACACTTAACACAGTTTACATAAACATCCATCACAGTGAGTCTCCAACATCTCCTCACTGTGATGGAAGGCAAAGTCTTGATCTCTTCCCTTTGTTCCTTCTCCCGTGGTCCAGCAGTCCAACTGCAGTGTCGAGGCGAACTGGGGCTCCGATGTTAAAGCCCCCGGCGGGCGATGGTAAGTCCTGAGGCCGTTTAAGCCACGCCGGGCGATGTTAGGCCCCGGTTCCATGTCCTTAAACCCGCGATTCCAGCGGGAGAAGTCGCCGTTGCGGAGCTCGGAAAAGCGGTCTCCCACCAGGGACCTGCGAGCTCCCGATGTTCCCGTCCACCGGGTCTGCGGCCGGTGCCTCCGAACTCCAAAAGTCGGGTCGCAGCCGCACGCCACCACAGCTCTTCCCGCTCCGAAGTTGGCCAGCTCCGCGATGTCAGTTCCGCAGGCTCTGCAACTGGAGCCCCCAGGTTAGTCCCGGCCGGAGGTCGCCGCCGGCTCCACGATGTTAGGCCCAACGACATCCGAGACCCGACAGGGAATAGTCGGGTCTCCACACAGGGAAGAGATTTAAAATGGTTTCCCCCACAGCCCCCCCCCCACCACCCCCCACATATACACAGCTAAAAAAAATAATAAAAACAAACTCAAGACATACATTTAACAAGACAAAAATAAAAAAAGACAGACGACTGCAGTCGAGCCGCTGCCGTTAGGCGCCGCCACTGTACATATCCAGACTGCATCATGCATCTGTACCTTGTAGATGGCTCAATTGTAATCATGTAGGGTCTTTCTGTTTACTGGATACCACGCAACAAAAGCTATAGCTCGGTACATGTGACAAAAACTAAACTAATCTATACCTTTCCATTGAAGATAGACACAAAAAGCTGGAATAACTCAGCGGGTCAAGCAGCATCTCTGGAGAGAAGGTGATGTTTCGGGTCGAGACCCTTCTTCAGACTGAGGTTCAGTGGAGAGGAAAACGAGAGATATGAAAAGGTACATAGAACAAATGAATGACGGATACGCAAAAATAACAAATCAAAGCCAGCAACGGTGATTAAGGAAAGATGGAGCTCACAATGTTCCATTGTTGGCTGTGGAGAAGGTGATAGTGAGTGAAAACTAGTATGATGACTAGGGAGGGGGAAGGTTGCAGAGAGGATGGATCGAAGGGTTACTTGAGGTTAGAGAAATATTCTTACATGACCAAAGGGCATCGGTTTAAGGTGAAGGGGAAAAGATTTAATAGGAATCTGAGGGGTACCTTTTTCATGCAAAGGGTGGTGGGGATATGGAACGAGCTGCCAGAGGAGGTAGTTGAGGCTGGGACTATCCCAACGTTTAAGAAACAGTTAGACAGGAACATGGATAGGACAGGTTTGGAGGGATATGGACCAAACACAGTCAGGTGGTACAAGTAGAGCTGGGAGATGTTGGCCAGTGTGGGCAAGTTGGGCTGAAGGGCCTGTTTCCACACGGTATCACTCTATGGCTCTGTGACTCCGCATTGCCTGATCTCTCCAGCTCTTTGCATCGCTTCTTAAACGACCAGGTCGTTGATCACCTGCACTAGTACGTGACTATTTTTCGGACTGAAGAAGACTGATCAGTCTGAAGAAGGGTCTCGACTCAAAATGTTGTGTATTCCTTCTCTCCAGAGATGCTGCCTGTCCCGCTGAGTTACTCCAGCATTTTGTGTCTATCTTCGGTTTAACCCAGCATGTGCAGTTCCTTCGTTGGCATGGCCTTATTGTGCTCACACTGGCCTGGGGAACGACACGAGTGCTCTTCACAAGCTAATTTGCGAGCAGCAGAGTGCTCGGGGATGCACTGTGGTTGTGAAAAGTGTCATATAATTGCGATTATTTATTTTATTGAACGAGGACCTCATTTAGAGTACTAGAGCAGCACTTTAGATGCTTGGACTAGTTTAAGGGGAGGGATTATAAATCATACTTGTGAGAAAACATTACAGCTAGTTTGTTAGATTTGCATCCGGACATCTGATGCATTATTTCCCTTGCAATAAATGTGTGGCGGAGTGATGGATATCTTCATGTTTAGTGTTTATGTTGCACTCCATGAGATTCATATGTACCTGTGATTTTCCATGGAGATCTCTTATGAGGATGATCTTGATGCCATGGTTCTCTGCATACGCAGTACTCAGGTAGGTTTTGAAACCCACCCCACCCCTCGCAAACAATTGGTGTGCCTTTCTCCATCCCTTCCCCCACTCTCGTTCACCTACTAGTTTCACTGTCCTCCTGATTAATTTTACTGTTTGTACACCTCATTGTCACCTTCACCTCAGCCAACAATGAACCATTGGACATTTCCTTGAACATCGTCTGCTTCGATATGTCCTTTTCACACCTTACATGCTCTTTGTACCTTTCTATATTAGATTCCCTCTCTCCTGACTGTCAGTCTGAAGAAGGGGCTTGACACAAAATATCACCCATTTCTTTTCTCCAGAGATGCTGCCTGACCCGCTGAGTTACTCCAGCATTTTGTGTCTATCTTCGGTGTGCCAGTGCTTTGCCTAAGTCACCGAACCCAAAGCCTGTGGCCCAGTGAGGCTGGACCTCACTGCTTCAATACCTTCCTGATGTTCTCCCTCTGGTCTCATGTTCATAGGTGATAGGGGCAGAATCAGCCCATTCCGCCCATTGAATCTACTCCGCCATTCAATCATGTCTGATCTAATTTTCCATCTCAACCTCAGTCCACAGATTCACCTATGTAAAGAAATTCCTCCTCATCTGATTTTTAAAGGTACGCCCATTTATTCTGAGGCTACGGCCTCTGGTCCTGGACTCTCCCACGAGTGGAAACATCCTCTTCACATCCATTCTATCCAGGTCTTTCACTATTCAGTAAGTTTCAATGAGGGACCCCCTCATCCTTCTAAATTCCACCTAGTACAGGCCCAGTGCCGTCAAACGCTCATCATACATTAATCCAATCATCCCTGGGATCATTCTGGTAAAGCTCCTGAAGTTTCCACAGATTGTAGTCGAGGCACCAGTTCTGCCACAAACTTCATGCTGATTCCCTCCTGAGCGTGATGAGCTTGGCATCTTTCACACGGCTAGGGCGAGCGCAGGCTTCCACTGGGTTTTCTGCCCCAGCTCAAGGCCTTGTCCATTATCAGCTGGTCGGCGAGGACTCGGTGGGCCAAAGGACCTGTTTTCATTCTGCCTAAAGTCTAAAGCTGGCCTGGTATCTGGTCAGCATGCAACATGGTCAAACAGGCACTTTGGCCAGCATCACAGGACACTGGAATGATAGAAACAAGGAATTGCAGATGCCAGCTTACAGAAATAGACACACAGTGCTGGAGTAACTCAATTCAATTCAATTCAATTCAACTTTATTGTCATTGCACAAATACGAGTATAGGTACAACAAAATGTAGTTTAGCGTCTGGTCATAGTCATAGTGCAAGATAGTAGAAGTAAAAATAAATATACAAAATAAGCATACAATAAAAATAGAAAATACTGGTTAACAATGTGTGGGTTGTGGATGAATTAAAACTGGTACATAGGCAAATAACTGTATATAAATGGGAGAGTCTAAAGATAGCTAGTGACGGGACTCTGCGTTCAGCAGTGTAATGGTGTTATTGAAAAAGCTGTTCCTCAGCCTGCTTGTGCGAGACCTGAGGCTCCTGTACCGCCTCCCTGATGGGAGGAGGGCAAATAGTCCATGGTTGGGGTGTGAGGGGTCCTTGATGATTTTCCCGGCCCATCTCAGACACCGTTTTTGGTGGAGGGCATCCATGGCAGGGAGCGGGGCACCGATGATGTGCTGAGCGGTTTTCACCACCCGTTGCAGTGCCTTCCTGTCCGCTGCGGTGCAACTGCTGTACCATACCGTGAAGCAGGTGGTCAGGATGCTTTTGATGGTACAGCGGTAGAAGTTGGACAGGATCTGGGGGGACAGGTGAGCTTTCTTGAGCCTCCTCAGAAAGTAAAGGCACTGCTGCGCCTTTTTGATCAATTTGGTGGTATTGAGGGACCAGGACAGATCCTCTGAGATGTGTACCCCGAGGAATTTGTAGTTGGAGACGCGCTCCACCTCAGTCCCGTTTATGTGGATGGGGGTATGTCTGCCACCTCTGGTCTTCCTGAAGTCAACAATGATTTCCTTTGTCTTCTTGGAGTTGAGGACGAGGTTATTGTTGGCACACCAGGCTGCCAGGTTCTGGACCTCCTCCCTATAGGCTGATTCGTTGTTGTCGAATGGTCAGGTAGCAACTCCGGAGAACATGGTTAAGTAACATTTGAGGTTGGGACCCTTCATCGGAGTCAGAAGAAAGGTCTGACACAAAAACATCACCTATTCATGTGTAGGAAGGAACTGCAAATGCTGGTTTAAATCGAAGATAGACACGAAATGCTGGAGTAACTCAGCGGGACAGGCAGCATCTCTGGAGAGAAGGAATGGGTGACATTTCGGATCGAGACTCTGAAGAAGAGCTGATTCAGACTCAATGGTCCAAACTGTCTCCTCCTTTTCTGGATGAATCAATGGGATTAATTTTGTGGCTCCATGATTTGTACGGTATTATCTCATTGGGATAGAAAGCAGCCAGATTGATGATTGAAACAGGCCCTTCGGCCCATCGAGTCCACTCTGACCACCGATCACCCATTCACATTAGTTTTATGTTATCCCAATTTCTCATCCGTTCCATATACATTGGGCAATTTAAAGAGGCCAATTAGTCTACAAACCCACATGTCTTTGCGGATATGTGTGGAAACTGGTGCACCTGGAGGAAACCCATGTGGTCACACAGACATCACCTGAGGTCAGGATTGAACCCGGGTCTCCGGCGCTGTGAGGCAGTGACTCTACCAGCTGCGCCGTCATGGATTGGACCTTCGGATGAAATGTAGAAACAAATGAACTACAGGTGCATTTTATACAGAAGGGCACAAAGTGCTGGGGCAACTCATTGGGTCAGGCAGCATCTCAGCAAATCCCACACAGACACAGCAACTGAGGTCAGGATCGAACCTGGGTTCCTGGCGCTGTCAAACAGCAGCTCTACCTGTGACGCCCAACGCAAGGAAATAACAAGTTTCTGCTCCACAGTTAATGATGACTCTCTTTAGCGCTAAAAAATCCCTGTAATTCTGGGATTGTACAAAGATATTACAGTAGGAATCAACAGAGCTGCTTTAGAGTAAATATTCTCAATGGATTCACAACTGTGCCTGGCAGGTGTGAATTATGTTTGGGTACAAATGATAGTAAACGCACAGATGGTAAAATGGGACTATTAAATTAGATAAATGCTACAATATGTAATTTAAATAAAAATGTTAATTTAACCACTGCAAATTTATTGCATAGTAAGTAAATGTACCACATGGAGCGATTTCGTACACACAGTTTCAGAATCAATCTAGGATAATCTTCAGATTTTTATGTTACGAGAAAATAATTTTTCAGTGAAAATGAATGAATTTACTGCAATCAGCCTGTACGCCTGCAGGAGAATTAGATTACAGGTGCTCAACAGCTGATCTTTAAACTCCATGTGGGAACAAGCATGGTTCACACCAGCCTGAAATAAGATCTAGAACATCAGAAGATGCTGGGGATAGTCAGCAGGTCGGGGGGGGGGGGGGGGGGGGGGGGGGGAGGGGGGGGGGGGGGGGGGGGGAAGAGGAGTGGGGGGGGAGAGGAGGGGGGGGAGAGAGAGAGAGAGGAGAAAGAGTGGGGAAAGGAGAGAGGAAGAGAGAGGGGATGGGGGAGAGGGAGAGAGTGAGAGGGTGGGGAGGGAGGGAGAGAGCAAGAGTGAGGGCGAGTTGGGGAGGGAGGGGGAGAGAGGGGGGAGAGAGGGGGAGAGAGAGGGAGAGAGAGAGAGAGAGGTAGAGAGAGAGAGAGAGAGAGAGAGAGGAGAGAGAGAGAGAGAGAGAGAGAGAGAGAGAGAGAGAGAGAGAGAGAGTGTGTGTGTGTGTGTGTGTGTGTGTGTGTGTGTGTGTGTGTGTGTGTGTGTGTGTGTGTGACAGAGGGAGAGAGAGGGAGAGAGGGAGAGGGTGGGAGAGTGGGGGGGAGAGAGAGAGCGAGAGTGGGGGAGGAAGAGGGAGGGAGAGAGGGGGGAGTGAGGGAGAGAGAGGGATCGGGAGAGAGAGAGTGTATGGGGGAGGGGAGGGAAGAGACAATGGACATTAGGTGCAGGAGTAGGCCATTCGACCCTTCGAGCCAGCACCACCATTCAATGTGATGATGGCTGATCATCCCCAATCAGTACCCCGTTCCTGCCTTCTCCCCATATCCCCTGACTCCGCTATTTTTAAGAGCCCTATCTAGCTCTCTCTTGATAGCATCCAGAGAACCTGCCTCCACCGACCTCTGAGGCAGAGAATTCCACACTCACCACTCTCTGTGAAAAAAAGTGTTTCCTCGTCTCCGTTCTAAATGGCTGACCCCTTGGTATTAAATAAGAATACGAAATTAGAGAGAGAGAGTATGTTGGAGGGGGAGAGTAAGAGAGAGTGATAGAGTGATGCAGTAAAGCAGAGACTAAGTGACTCAAACACTGGTGGTGCTGGCTGAATGGTGGAGGGAAAAGAGAGGTGGTATAAAGGATATGATTGGAGAGGGTTTTGCCCCCGTCCCACTTAGGAAACCTGAACGGAAACCTCTGGAGACTTTGTGCCCCACACAAGGTTTCCGTGCTGTTCCCGGAGGTTGCAGGTGGTTGCCGGAGGTTGCAAATAGTGGAAGCAGGTAGGGAGACTGACAAAAACCTCCGGGAACCACACGGAAACCTTGGGTGGGGCAGCAAAGTCTCCAGAGGTTTCCGTTCTGGTTTCCTAAGTGGGACAGGGGCATTAAGCAAAAGGAGATGAATGGCATCTGAAATTACCAAGAGGGAGGAAAGATAGGAAACAGAATTTGTTTTATTCATTCAAGGGCTTCATCAGCAGAGGCAGCAATTACTTACCCACCCCGATTGCCTCTGGGCTGGCTTCTTGAACCGATCCGGCCAGTGTAGGTACAGCCACAATACTGGAGAGGTGACATTTATTCCTACGGCAGGAATAATGTCGCAGGCGCAGAGTTGCTGCCTCACAGCCCCAGAGACCCTGGATCGATCCTGACTACGGGTGCTGTCTGTACGGAGTTTGCATGTTCTCCCTGTGACCGTGTAGGTTTACTCCAGTTTCCTCCCACATTGCCACATTGTAAAGACATGCAAGTTTATAGGTTAATTGGTTTCTGTAAAATAAACTGTCCCGAGTCTGTGGGATAGAACAAGTGTACAGGTGATCACTGGATGTTGTGGACTTGGTAGGCAGCTGGGCCTGTTTCTATGCTGTATCTTTAAACTAAAGTGGTTGGAATGGTTGACTATCTGAACGATGTACTGTTGAATTGCTGCCAAGTCATAAAGTTATAGACTCATTTAGGCATGGAGACAGGCCCTTCGGCCCATCTTATCCATGCCGACCCAGTTGCCCGACTGAACTCACCTCAGTTATTTGGACCATTTGCCCTCTTAACCCCTGCTGTCCAAATGTCTTTTAAAATGAGTCTGGTGGAAAGAGAGATCATGTTGGGCATTATTGTTTTACTTTAGTTTAGTTGAGAGATCCAGCATGGAAACAGGCCCTTCGGCCCACCAAGTACAAGCCAGCTAACGATCCCCGCACACTAACATTACCCTACACGCACTAGGGACAATTTACAATAATACCAAGCCAATTAACCTACAAGCCTGTACGTCTTTGGAGCGTGTGAGGACACTGGATATCCCGGAGAAAACCCATGCAGGTCACGAAGAGAACGTACAAATTCCGTACAGACAGCACCCGTGGTCCGGATCGAACCCGGGTCTCTGGTGCTGGAAGGCATCAACTCTGCGCCACCATGCCGCCCATTGATGATGGGTGGGAGAATGGGGTTGCAGGGATCAGCGCGGGGTGGTACAAGGGGAGGATTCGAGAAACCTTCTCAAACTTCCAACATTATCTTGGGATACTCCAGGGACCAGATGCCAGACGTAAGGGAGAGAGATACTTGGGAAGTTTAGAAACAGTTGCACATCTCTTGCAGAGTTCCCTTTGAACCGTTTTATTTATTATTTACATAAGCATTGGCCTTGGGAGTTGGACGGGACGGTCGGAGGTGGGAGGGAGTCGAAGGCGCAGGTGGTGGTCAGAGCAGAATTGCCAACTCTGGATTCAGATCAGCTGAGCAGCGAGAATTAGGGAAAGGAGGCAGAAGCGTTGATCTCCATCCTGGGATGCCCCGTGAAGCTTTACTGTCAGTCAAGTACTTTGTGAAGTGCCATCACCGAGTGCAACATAGCAAATCCATCAGCTGATTTACGCAATAGAGTTTTATTATACAAAATATTACTACTAAAATAAAAGTTGTTATTGCTTTCCTAAATGGCAATGAAGCCTGGGGTTTAGAGTGCTGTAAAAATCCCTGGCACTTGCAGTGAGCACACCATTAGGTCCTCACCTTGGTTTCCTTATCCCAGTGGGCGACTTGGAAGTAGCAGCTGGTGCCAAATGCCAACTCTTTCTTGTTGTTTACAGAACCTACATTATTTAATACCCTTGCCTCACACACTTTGGTGTAAAGATACAAAAGGATTTGTGCATGTGATGAATTTTTAAATGAAATTACGCAAACCGAGTTTAATTTAGTTTTAGAGATACAGCGCGGAAACAAGCCCTTCGGCCCACCGAGTCCATGCCGACCAGCGATCCCCATACACTTGCACTATCCTACGCGCTAGGGACAATTTTCCAGTTTTACCAAAGCCGATTCGCCTACAAACCTGCACGTCTTTTGTTTATGAATGATCCACAGCAACACAGCAGCAGGAAAAATGTTCCCAATGTTGGGCGAGTCCAGAACCAGGGGCCACAGTCTTAGAATAAAGGGGAAGCCATTTAAGACTGAGGTGAGAAAAAACTTTTTCACCCAGAGAGTTGTGAATTTATGAGGGCAGTGAAGGCCAAGTCATTGGATGGATTTAAGAGCGAGTTAGATAGAGCTCTAGGGGCTAGTGGAATCAAGGGATATGAGGAGAAGGCAGGCACGGGTTATTGATAGGGGACGATCAGCCATGATCACAATGAATGGCGGTGCTGGCTCGAAGGGCTGAATGGCCTCCTCCTGCACCTATTTTCAATGTTTCTATGTTTCTATGTAACACATATAGTGAAGATCAATCTTTATTCCACAGGCAAACAGGAACATTCCAACAGCCAGCCATTCTCATCTCGCTCCACTGGCTTGTGAGAGTGTGAGAGCGAGCTGGCTGACCTTGCTAGGGTAAAGCTGTGTAGTACCGTAATACTATGTAAAGGGTGGCATGCACATATGTGTAGTGGGGATTCTAAATGGCTAGAATGAATAAGGGTCAATCTACATCCTTCCTCTTAACCCTGGACCCTCAGTGTGGGAGGAAACCAGAGTACCCAGAGAAAACCCACGCAGGTCACGGGGATAAGGTACAAACTCTGTACAGACAGCGCACATAATCAGGATCGAACCCGGGGATTTCAAGTGCACTCTAGGAATTCTGTCCAGATTAAAGGAGGTGTCGGACCAACAGTTGCCAGAAAATGGATTGTGGGACCTGAACTTCAATTAAAATAGCTGTAAGCTAAAGGTCATTCACACAAAAAAAATTTACAGTACATCATGTGATGAAAGGTCTTTGATGGATGGATACAGGGAAAACATTACAATTTGTGAATAACTTGGGAAGAAGATGCGGCAAGGTGGCTCAGCGGTAGAGTTGCTACCTCACAGCGCCAGAAACCCCGGGGTCGATCCTGACTATGGGCGCAGTCTGTACGGAGTTCTCCCTGTGACCACGTGGGTTTTCCCCGGGTTCTCCAGTTTCCTCCCACACTTCAAAGACATACAGGATTGGCACCGGTAAAGATTGTAAATTGTCCCTAGTGTGTGTAGGATAGTGCTAGTGCTAGAGCACTGGTGGGTGCGGACACGGTGGGTCGAAGGACTTGTTTGCGCGATGTATCCCTAAACTAAACTTAAAAAACTTTAAAAAAAAGGAAAAATAGCACAACCAGAGGCCATTAAAACAGTGAGATCTGAGAGCGAGTTCAGTACAAGCAGCTTCAAGAAAAAGTGGATCGAACTTGAAGCTTACTCTCACAGGAAGGGATGAAGTGAACCTATAGATACTCTTCAGAGGAGACTAGATGTGAAGGTGAGGGAGAAATGAGGAGTGAGTTCAGATGAAGAACTACGAGGGGGGGGGGCGGAGGGAGAGATTTTGATGCAATAACTGATGGGAAGAATACTTCTGTATCACATACACTGTGCAATCCAATTACCTTGTATTGCTAACAATTCAATTTTAAACAGTTTTGCATAATTTGATGCTGTTATTTGTCATATTCATGTTAACGAGTCTTCATATTTTGGATATAGTGGTTTATTGAATGCAAAAAATAGTTTTGACTAAAACGTATAAATTATGGTTCAATGGTAATTTATTGTCACGAGACCTAAGTAAAGTGAACATTTTTTTGCATACAATTCAGTGACAATCCTCCTATACATTAGACACAATCATACTAAGTATAAAGGGCCTGTCCCAGGAGCATGCAACTGCATGCGGCAAGCGCGATCTAACGTGGTCGCTTGAGCCGCACGGCTTCGCGGGGCCGGTCCCACTTCGATCGACGGAGCTGTATGGAGTTGTGCGGAGCTGGTCCCAACATCACGCGGGGCTCTGAAAAACTGACACTGTCCAAAAATTCCGAGCGGCAACGGCCTGCCAGCCCGCAGCCGCCTCAACACCGTACGCCGCATCTTGACGCCGTATTACACGCGCGAACTTCCCGCGGACTTCGCTCGAACTTCACGTCACTCACTCGACCTCCGCGCGGCCCCCGCTTCCAGTTTGGTCGCGCTCGCCGCATGCAGGTCGCATGCTCGTGGGACAGGCCCTTTAGAGTGTAAGATGGTAGACCACACTGAGTCTGTGCATAAGAGTCACCATGTTTAAGGCACCATCTTGTGCCCTTGTTGTCGTGCAGTTTATACACATATCTTCACTCTTCCTTTCCCTGGTCCTGTCATGTTTTCTTGCTTTGGTTTTCGTCAGACTGGTTGTAAGACGAATGAATTTGTGGCCTCAGTATTTGATAAGATCAAGAGAGAATACCTGTCCCGGCATTTGAAGGAAGGAACTGCAGATGCAGGTTTAAATCAAAGATAGACACAAAATACTGGAGTATCTCGGCGGGTCAGACAGCATTTCTAGAGAAAAGGAATCGGTGAAGTTTTGGGTCGAGAGAAGGGTCTCGACCACAAACGTCACCTATTTGTTTTCTCCAAAGATGCTGTCTGGCCCGCTGAGTTACTCCAGTATTTTGAGTCTACCTGTCCTGACATGTCTGCATCTGCTCAAAGGCTGTGCTGTTTGAAAAAAAAATCATTGATGAGAACAGAAAGAGAAATCATTAATAAACAAAGTGTGTGTAGAGCAGGTTATTGATATAGAAACATAGTGCACAGAACATGAACAGGCCGTTCAGCCCACAATGTCTGTGCCGAACATGATGCCAAGACCAAATCTCATCTGCCTGCTCATAATCCATATCCCTCCATTCCCTGCATATCCATGTGCCTATCCAAAAGTCTCTTGAATGCCACCATCATATCTGCCTCCACCACTACCCCCGGCAGTATGTTCCAGACACTTACCACCCTCTGTGTAACAAAACATGCCCCGCACATCTCCTTTAAACTTTGCCCCTCTCACCTTAAAGTTATGCCTGCCAGTATTTGATTTTTTTCAACCAGAGAAAAAGGTTCTGACTGTCTGCCCTATCTATGCCTCTCATCATTGTATATATCTATCAGGTCTTCTTGCAACCTCCGGCGTTCCAGAGAAAACAATCCAAGTTTGTCCAGCCTCTCCCTGTAGCTAATATTGCGAGCAGATTAGAGTGCAGACCGGTAGATGCCTGAGTTAATGCAGAATATTGCTAACGAGAAAAAGCTCTGACCATCGGGGACAGGATTCTCTAGAAATAAGACGTTTCACTGAAGCCCACTAAACTCAGTCAAATATTCAGTGAAATTAAATACCTTTCATCATTTAGTGACTATTTTAGTCTAGTTCCATTCAGAATTTAGAGGCACAGCATTAACACAGGCCCTTCAGCCCACTGAGTCCATGCCAACCATTGATCACTGGTTCGCACTAGTTCTATGTTATCTCACTTTCTCATCCACTCCCTACACACAAGGGGCAACTTACAGAGACCGATTAACCTACAAACTCACACGTCGTTGGGATGTGGGAAGAGACCGGGGCACCCAGAGGAAGCCCAGGTGGTGTGACTGAGAATGTGCCTGATGTTGTTAAACTGAAGAGGGTGCAGAGAACATTTACAAGGATGTTGCCAGGATTCGAGGGCCTGAGCTAAAGGGAGAGGATGAGCAGGCTAGGACTATTCCTTGGAGCACAGAAGGATAAGTGGAGGTGTATAAGATAAGATCATGGGGAGAATAGACAGGGAAAATATACAGAGTCTTTTACCCAGAGTGGGGGAATCAAGAACCAGAGGACATAGGTTTAAGAAGAAGGGGAGAAAGATTTAATTGGAACCCGAGGGGCAACTTTTTTTACACAGCCATTTTTACACTACTTATTATACTTGAGTTTGATTTGATTTGGTATTTATGTACTGGGTTATCTGATTTGACTGAAAACATGCAAAACAAAGCTTTTCACAGTGCACATGACAATAATAAACCAAAACCTACCTTGAGGCACAGTGGCTCAGGAGCAAGACAGTGGCACAGCGGTAGAGTTACTGCCTTACAGCGTCAGAGACCCAGGTTCCATCCTGACTACCGGTGCTGCCTGTACGGAGTTTGTACGTCCTCCCTGTGACTGCGTGGGATTCCTCCAGTTGCTCCGGTTTCCTCCCATGCTCCAAAGATGTGCAGATGTGTTGGTTAATTTGCTTCTGTAAAATTGTCCATAGTGTGAAGTAGAATAGGTATGTTACAAAACTTACCTTCAGCGGCGCTGCAATTCTGCCACTGGCCGTGTGTGTGACTTTGGCGCCTTTGAGGGGGGTGGGGGGGGGGGGGGGGGGGTGGGGTTTTTTAAAATGCTTTTTTTCTCTTAACTGTCCTGGATATATTTTCTCGGAGTGCAAGCTTTTGCTGAAGAATTATTCTGACGGCTGTTCTGTGAATTTTTTTTAAAAATCACCCGACAATTTCAGCGCTGGAGTAATTTTAAAATTAGCTTCTAATGCTGTGAATGCCGACAACGGGGACGGATTTCACGTACGGGACAGGTAAAGGAAAGCCGTTTATTTTATGTATAAACGTGCTTCTTATGATGCCTTTAATCCACATTTTACGTTGCGAAATGGTGATTTAGGACCCATACGAACCGGCAGTATTTTTCCTGCCAATATGGGGTTTAAATTCACTGCAACCGCAACATTCCAAACGATCGCGTTCCTCAAAAACCCTCTCGCAAGATGATTAAAATGGCCATTAATTTATGGGAATTAAACACTAAATTCCTTCCATTTGGCCTATAAATCTATGACAATGAGATTTAAAAATCATGTTATATTGTGAATTCTTGTGTGAATGTTATTTGGACACTTTGGCTATTTAAAAATGTTAATCTTTTCTTAAGAAATGGATAGATGTTTAGATCTAGTAATTGAATTTTGTAATTAGCTACAATTGGGTAACTAATTATATGCTTTAATTTCAGATCATCCAAGTAAGATGGTTTAATATTTGTTTCAGAATGCTTCAATCTATAATAACTGAAAATTTCTTTCAGTTCTTTTAATTTTTAAGAAAGTTATGGGCTTTTGACTGTCCTTGATCATAGCTTTTGTGTTAAGTCAATGGAAAAGCAATAGGGAACATGATGCTAATTTCCGAGTATGAAAATCGCCATAACTTTTTTAATACTGAAGATATGAAAGTGAATTAGGTGTCAAATTAAACTTCTTTTTATGCTATATCTGATGGGATAAATTCCAGACTTGAATTTTGTAACATTGCTAGGTAGGACTAGTGAACTGGTGATGTGTAAGAAGGAACTGCAGATGCTGGTTTAAACCGAAGATTGACACAAAAAGCTTGAATAACTCAGCGGGACAGGCGGCATCTCTGGAGAGCAGGAACGGGTGACGTTTCGGGTCGGGACCCTTCTTCTTCCGCCAGTACTGGTGATCGCTGATCGGCATGGATTTGCTGGGCCGAAGTGCCTGCTTCCGCACTGTATCTCACAAAGTAAAACTAAAACTACCTGGGTGAATACATGAAGTGGAGTAAGTCATCACAGGTTGCTGATGGAGCCTGGGAAGTGGATTTATCATCGGTAATGTTTCTCAGCTAGCACAGTGTAAATGGCCGAATGGTCTTGCCTGAGCCGAACATTTCCGTCCCTCTAATTTTCTTATGTATTTATTTTTCTCTTCTTTTTTTTTTCAGCGAATTGCTCCAAATTAATTCCCAGATTAAATGCCTAGTTAAAAGCAAATGTTCCTCTCCATTAATTTCGATCTAAACCTGCTCTGTTGGAATATTCAGAATGTCATTTGCATCCTCTTCACTCTGTTGAAAATGTTAATCTGTTAATTGTTCTTCTAAAGTAGGTCATCTTAACAGCTCATTACTACCTCACCATTATGCTGTGTAACAGGTGGAAATGTCACGTTTAAGGTCCCACTAATCATCTTATTATTAAATATATATTAAAATAGTAAATTATTGTATTAAAAATGCTTCAAAGTGAACCAGCTCAAATGCTGTAGACACTGCTCTTAGTATGGATCTCTCCCAATTATATTAAAAATTGGGTACAAATTTGGGGAAGAATGGAAATATGAATCAAATTGTAATTTTTTATTCATTAACGCTGCATAAATGAAAGGAGAAGAATTAGGCCGTTCGGCCCATCAAGTCAACTCCGCCATTCAATCATAGCTGATCTAACTCTCCCTCCTAACCCCATTCTCCTGCCTTCTTTCTCCCCCTAACTCCTGACACCTGCACTAATCAAGAATCTATCTATCTCTGCTTTAAAAATATCCACTGACTTTAAAAACGTCCCCCACAGCCATCTGTGGCAAAGAATTCTACAGATTCACCACCCTCTGGCTAAAGTGTCACTGGTAGAATGCACTTGCAACTTTAGTCATTGGACCATAGATATATAAAGCGCGGAAACACGCCCATTGGCCCACCGAGTCTACGCCGACCAGCGATCACCCCATATGCTAACCTACACACACTTGGGACAATTTTACAACTTACCAAACCCAACAAACTGTACCTCTTTGGAATATAGAGGAGGGTTTGGAGTATGGCAGAAACTGGAGCACCCGGAGAAAACACTGTGTGGATGGGGCATAGGTTGGCGTGGGCAACTTGGGTAGTGGACTAAAGACAGGAAAAGCGGAATATACTCAGCAGTTCAGGCAGCATCTGGGGAGAGAGGAATGACTAACATTTCAGGTCCATGATCTCTCCTGTGGCTAAGGCCCATTATCTTCACAACCCTTCTATATGAATTATTCAGTTTCAAGCAATACCCCCCTGCCCCCTCTCCCTTTCCTACCCCAGACCCCCCCCCCCCTCCACACCAGGGTACACCCATTTCTCCCATTATATCCTCCCCCATCCCCTCTAGTCACCCTGTTCCTTTCCCATCCCCGATTCCTCATTTTCCTTCATCCTCCCTCTCCACTCCTCTCCCCTTCCACCCACATTCCTCCCACCAGCTTTACATTTCACTCATAGAAACATAGAAACTTAAAAAGTAGGTGCAGGAGTAGGCAATTCGACCCTTCGTGCCAGCACCTCCATTCAATATGATCATGGCTGATCATTTAAAATCAGTACCCCGTTCCTGCTTTATTCCCATATCCCTTGGTCCCATTGGCCCTAACAGCTAAATCTAACTCTCTTGAAAACATCCAGTGATTGGCCTCCACTGCCTTCTGTGGCAGAGAATTCCATAGATCCACAACTCTCTGGGTGATAAAGTTTTTCTTCTCAGTCCGAAATGACCTACATTTGTAAACTGGATGCCTGGTTCTAGACTCCCCCAACAACAGGAACGCTTCTCCTCTACTCTCCTTGTCTGACACCCTTTTGTCTCCTTTTCACCTCTAGCCTTTGACATTTACTCCATGCATCTGCCAATGAACACCCCCCCCCCCCCCCCCCCCCCCCCCCCATCTGTATCCACCTATCACTTGCCAGGCTTGGCTTTGCCCCATCCCCACCGCTCTTTTCCAGCTTCCTCTACCCACTCCCACTACAATCAGTACAGATCTTGGAGAAAACCCACGCGGGCACTGGGAGAATGTACAAACTCTGTACAGACAGCTCCAGCAGTCAGGATCAAAGATACTAGAGGAGCTATAATCTTTGGTCAGGATCGAACCCGGATCTTTGTCTCCGCAAGGCAGCAACTCTACCGCTGCACCACCGTGTCGCCCAAGATCACAGGTTGCATGACATCATCGTGCCGATGTCAAGTGACACGACAGGCAGATCAATAGTATACAAGGCAAGGCACTCCGCCATCATTTTATCTATTTGTCTTAACATAGAGTCATAGAATCATACAGCGTGGACACGGCCCAAGTTGCCCATGGCGAACTATGCCCCATCCACACTAGTTCCACCTGTGTCAAAAGGTTACACTTATCACCTTTAGCATTGATTACTATCTCCACCCATCTCACTCTCTCCGATTTACCTCTCCCCTTCTTGACTGATCTGCCAAGCAACCTCTCATCGACCCCAAGGGTGGCACGGTAGTGCAGCGGTAGAGTTGCTGCCCTACTTTGCCAGACACCTGGGTTCCATCCTGACTACGGTGTTTGTACGTTCTACCCGTGACCGCGTGCGTTTTCGCCAAGATCTTTGGTTTCCTCCCACTTTCAAAAGTCATGCAGGTTTGTAGATTAATTGGCTTGGTATAAGTGTAAATTGTCCCTGGTGTGTGAAGGATAGTGTTAATTTGTGGGGAACGCTGGTTGGTGCCGACTCAGTGGGTCAATGGGCCAGTTTCTGCGCTGTTTCTCTGAACTAAACTAAATCTGCATTCACCTATCATTTGCCGTTCTTGGACTCCCCTTTCGCTTCTCCTCTCCCCTCTACACCATCAGTCTGAAGAAGGGCCCCGACCCAAAATGTCCTGTCCGCTTCACTACATAGATACTGCCTGGCCCGCTGAGTTCCTCCAGCACTTGGTCTTTTTGCTTATAATTCTTTTACATCTCTATTAAATCTTCCCTCAAATTCGTCCTTTTCTATAGTAGACAATAACCACCCAAGCCAATCTTTGCTGACCATTATTCTCACATAATCTTTCTTATGTAATCCCATCCTTCCAGTAACATGTAAGATGGCACCTGCTCAGTACTGTTCCGAGGATCAGCTGAGGATATTGTTCTACAATTAGGGGGTGGCACGGTGGTGCAGCGGTAGAGTTGCTGCCTCACAGAGCCAGAGATCCGGGCTCCATCCTGACTTTAAGTGCTGTCTGTACGGAGTTTGTATGTTCTCCCTGTGACCTGCGTGGGTTTTCTCCGGTTGCTCCCGTTTCCTCCCACACTCCAAAGACGTACAGGTTTGTAGATAAATTGGGTTGGTATAAATGTAGATTGTCCCTAGTATGTGTAGGATAGCGCTAATGCACGGGGATCTCTGGTCGGTATGGACTCAGTAGACTGAAGGGCCTGTTTCCACGCTGTATCCCCAAACTAAACTTGAATCTGGGAGCAGGATCAAACATAGCGACCTACCATGGAGCTCAGTGTTATCCCCTGAGCGCAGCTGACACGTTGGAATGCAAACAAAACAAATTTTAATATATATAAAAAGCAATATTTAATAAACTCAAGCACTGAGATAAATGACTTGAAAACATACTTGAATGATTAAAAGATTACATCTCACTATTTTTCTGCGCAACAAGAATGCTTATTACAGCTTTGAGAAGAGCTGACAGTGATGTGGGTCTGTAGAAGTCACGATTGTGGACAAATGCTGAATTTCTCTGCTCTTCATGTGGCTTATTTTATCACATAACTTATCATTTGACCACTAAACTTAATACAAAGTGAAAATTTTCCTTTTTATCTTTTTATTTCTCATTCAAAGGATTGAGGAACATGTGTTCCACATCTGGCTTTTGTGCCATATGCTTTAAAGTCAATTTTAATTTATTAATCTATTTCAGTATTCCCCCCAAGATGCTTACAATAAATTAGCTTTGAAATCATAATGCAGCTTTTTAGTTTGTTGACAAAGTCGACTAAGATAGTGGTACCACCGGCATGTGCCTCGAATGCTCATAAATACCAGGCCAGATGCATAGATCAATGTAAACCGGATCCCAAATTATCAATGACACGCTTCTATTTCCTTGATCTTTTGCATCTTTTGGAGCTGTGTGCAAGCTGTAGCTCGCTAGCACATCTTTTTAATTTGCAGCAGTCTTCTAAAAAATACTTTTGTTTAAAAAAAAACGATTTTCCCTTCCTTCAGATATTGATATTCGCCTTCACAAATCTCGCCTGCGGCCCCAGGGTTTGTTGAAATGGGTTGCAGAAGACTGAAACTGTGGCGGGGGTGGGTCTCAGGAAAGGAAGGTGGTTCATGAAAGGCTGGAGAATCTGCCGGGATCAACGCTCCCTTCCTTCAGAAGACAGGCACAGAAAGCTGGAATCAACTCAGCAGGACAGGCAGCATCTCTACGGAGAAGGAATGGGTGACGTTTCGGGTCGCGACTCTTCTTCAGATGAGTGACCGTATTCGTTTAGCTTAGTTTGGAGTTACAGCGCGGAAACAGGCCCTACGGCCCACCGAGTCCACACCGACCAGCGATACTGACACTATCCTACACACTAGGGCCAATTTACAATTTTGCAAAGCCAATTAGATCTACACGGGGAGAACGTGTAGGTTAACGTCACGGGGACAACGTACAAACTCCATACAGCCTGCACCCATAGTCAACCCAACATGCCATGTATAGCAAATAATCAATGTTACTGTAAAACCAACTCACTTCAACAGAGTGAAGTCAAGAATGTTTCATTACTGCAAACGTTAGAGATACCGCACGGAAACAGGCCATTCGGCCCACTAAGTCTGCGCTGACCAGCTATCTTTGTCTCTGTAAGGCAGATTTTACAATTTACAATTTTATTTACCGAAGCCAATTAATGTACAAACCTGTATGCCTTTGGAGTGTGGGAGGAAACTTGAGCACCCGAAAAAACCCACAAAGGTCACGGGGAGAACATACAAACTCCGTACAGACAGCATCCGTAGTCAGCATTGAATCCGGGTCTCAGGCGCTGTAAGGCAGCAACTTTACCGCTGCGCCACTGTATCACCCCTCCTCTGTTTCATTGTTATATGTACTGACAATGGAACCATGAAATCTTACTTGCAGCAGCATAGTAGGATTGGTGACTTCAACCGCCACCACACCCAATGGGGCTACAAGGAAAACAATGAAGCTGGTGAGGCGGCTTGCATGTGGGCGGAAACTGGCGGACTGACGCTGCTTCATGATGGTAAACTACCAAAATCGTTCAACAGCTGTAGATGAATAATGAATGAATGAATAAGTTTATTGGCCAAGTATTCACATACAAAGGAAGCAAAGAGTAGGAGTAAACGGGTCCTTTTCACAATGGCAGGCAGTGACTAGTGGGGTACCGCAAGGCTCAGTGCTGGGACCCCAGCTATTTACAATATATATTAATGATCTGGATGAGGGAATTGAAGGCAATATCTCCAAGTTTGCGGATGACACTAAGCTGGGGCGCAGTGTTAGCTGTGAGGAGGATGCTAGGAGACTGCAAGGTGACTTGGATAGGCTGGGTGAGTGGGCAAATGTTTGGCAGATGCAGTATAATGTGGATAAACGTGAGGTTATCCATTTTGGTGGCAAAAACGGGAAAGCAGACTATTATCTAAATGGTGGCAGATTGGGAAAGGGGGAGATGCAGTGAGACCTGGGTGTCATGGTACACCAGTCATTGAAGGTTGGCATGCAGGTACAGCAGGCAGTAAAGAAAGCGAATGGTATGTTAGCTTTCATTGCAAAAGGATTTGAGTATAGGAGCAGGGAGGTTCTACTGCAGTTGTACAGGGTTTTGGTGAGACCACACCTGGAGTATTGTGTACAGTTTTGGTCTCCAAATCTGAGGAAGGACATTTTTGCCATAGAGGGAGTGCAGAGAAGGTTCACCAGACTGATTCCTGGGATGTCAGGACTGTCTTATGAAGAAAGACTGGATAGACTTGGTTTATACTCTCTAGAATTTAGGAGATTGAGAGGGGATCTTATAGAAACTTACAAAATTCTTAAGGGGTTGGACAGGCTAGATGCAGGAAGATTGTTCCCGATGTTAGGGAAGTCCAGGACAAGGGGTCACAGCTTAAGGATAAGGGGGAAATCCTTTAAAACCGAGATGAGAAGAACTTTTTTCACACAGAGAGTGGTGAATCTCTGGAACTCTCTGCCACAGAGGGTAGTTGAGGCCAGTTCATTGCTATATTTAAGAGGGAGTTAGATGTGGCCCTTCTGGCTAAGGGGATCAGGGGGTATGGAGAGAAGGCAGGTACGGGATACTGAGTTGGATGATCAGCCATGATCATATTGAATGGCGGTGCAGGCTCGAAGGGCCGAATGGCCTACTCCTGCACCTAATTTCTATGTTTCTGTTTCTATACAAGGAATTTGCCTTGGTGCTCCACCCGCAAGTGACAACATGACATACAGTGACAAAGTGTTTAATAAAGAGGAGATTGTGAAACTGTCTTCGGAGGGAGGAAGAGAACTTCTTCAAAGTAGGCATACCTTGAGATGAGAGGAGATTGAAGAAGGGTTTCGGCCTGAAACGTTGCCTATTTCCTTCGCTCCATAGATGCTGCTGCACCCAGTTTCTCCAGCACTTTTGTCAACCTGATATACAGTGACAGTTAGGAATGACACCTAAAACATTAAACATTGATAATAAAACATTATTGATTTATGGAAGATGGAAGAAAAGCTACAACCCTGACCTGATCGTCACAAGAAATATCACCGCTTGAAGCAAAACGCTCGAAGAGCCAATTCCAGGGTATAAGCAGCAACCAATTAGGATCTGCATCACGGCCGCAGTGACCCCAAAACACCCTCCCGCACTCCAATGGTGATTCAATTTCTGAAATGCGGACTGGGAGGCTTATGCTAAAGGGCCTGTCACACCAGCATGCGATTGCATGCGTCTCGCGCAACCAAACGGAAGCGGAGTTTGCGCTGAGTACGCGCAAAGTTCGCACGTGACGTAATTTACGTCGTACTCACCAATCAGCTGGGCAGGAGGCGGGCCAACTGAATTTGGACATCGCACGGCGTCGGGCGGTGATGTCATCAAGCAAAGGCATGCCGGGCAGTGATGTCATCGCGCAACGCCACGCGCTAGGCGTACACCGTCAAGACGCTGCGTACGATGTCAAGATGATGCGTACAACGTCGAGATGCTGCGTACGCCATCGAGACAATGCGCCTGCGGGCCGACAGGCCGTTGCCGCGTGGAATTTTCGAACAGTGCGAGATTTTCGGAGCCCAGCGCGATGTCGGGATCAGCCCCGCACAACTCCATACGCCTCTGCAGTTCTAAGTGAGATCGGACCCGAGCACCCTGTACGCCTCAAGCGACCACGTTTGGTCACGCTAGATGCATGCAATCGCATGCTGGTGGGACAGGCCCTTAAGACTACTGATAAACATGCAAGATATAGAAAGTTCACCATACAACCACAACCAGTTTGTTGATGCGATCCACACAGCAGCACGTAAGACCATTCCACGGGGCTGCCGGCTTAACTACATTGCAGGCGTGGACACTGAAACTGCTGACTTACTCTCTATGTACGAAGAACCTTTCGATGAAGACTCACGCGTAGACAAAACAGCTGAGATGGGGAAACAGCTCACAGACACAATGAGGCAAAATGCAGACAATGGCAGGAGCTAATAGAACAACAGACTTACGACACAGAAGCAGGAAGGCATGGGCGACACTGAGACGTCTCTGTAATGACCTCACCCACAGTAAACCACGTGGAAACGTGACTTCTAACCAGGTGGCCCACCAGTTGTTGCTAAACGGCAAGAGTCGTGGTAAGAAACCTCCGCCCCCAAAGGTTGCTGATGGCAACAACCGAAATGACGGATGGTACACTCAACCTTTCACCATGGACAAACTCAACAAAGCCCTGAATGTGGTGAAACCAAACATGGCAGCTGGCTTAGACAACATCTGAACTGAGATGCTGCAACATCTGGGTCCCAGACCACGAGAATGGCTGCTGGAGATGTTTAACATCTGCATAGCAACCAACTCCAGTCTGGCGGAAATCGAAAGTTGTTGCTTTACCAAAACCAGGCCAAGATGCCAATCTTCCCAGCAGCTACCGGCCTATATCCCTGCTGTGCCCCCCATACAAGCTGATGGAAAAATGCATACTGAACCGCATCACACTGGATGTAGACGATGTCTTGATACCTGAACAGGCTGGATTTCGCCACGGAAAGTCACCAACAGGACAACTGCTAAACCTCACTCAGCACATTGAAGATGGCTTCGAGTGGAAGCTGATCACAGGTGCAGTATTTGTAGACTTGTCCCAGCATATGATACTGTAAACCACCGCACCATGAAACAAACTGCAACAAACACTACAGGACTCTGACGAAGGGTTTCGACCCGAAACGTTGCCTATTTCCTTTGCTCCATAGATGCTGCCTCACCCGCTGAGTTTCTCCAGCATTTTTGTCTACCTAGGACTCTCATCTTGTCCAGTTCACCATGACAATGATGGAGAACCACCACTTCTTTGTATTGCCTGAATGGACCGAATGGTCTATCACAGGGCAATGTCCTTGCCCCAACGTTGTTCAATATATACATCAATGATCAACCCATCACCCCGAAAACTAGGTAGTTTCGGTATGCCAATGACTTATGCATCGCAACGCAATCCTCAGACTTCAGCCAGATTGAGAATGTACTAGGGGCTGTTCTGCAGAAAATGACAACATGCTACCAACACAACTCCCTGTGCCCAAACCCAACAAAGACGCAAAGGGCAGCTTTCCACCTCCGGAACTGGGATACGAAACGTCAACTGCAGGTGTGATGGAATGATGTTCTGTTGCAACACTGCAAAGCCCCAAAGTACCGAGGTGTGGTCCTCGATCGCACGTTATCATAGACAATAGCCAATAGGTGCAAGAATAGGCCATTCGGCCCTTCGAGCCAGCACCGTCATTCAATGTGATCGTGGCTGATCAACCACAATCAGTACCCCGCTCCTGCCTTCTCCCCATATCCCATGACTCCACTATCTTTAAGAGCCCTATCCAGCTGTCTCTTTAAAGTATCCAGAGAACCTGCCTCCACCGCCTTCTGAGGCAGAGAATCATATCACTAACATGTTGAGAAAACCAAGGCAAATGTCAACACCCGGAACAATGTCATTGAACATTGGTAAACAGCTCATTTGGAAGTGACCCATCAACAATCCGCATTGTGGCCCTGGCACTCTGTTTCTCAGTGGCAGAATATGCAAGCCCCGTCTGGAGCCGCTCTAAACATGCACGCAAGGTGGACTCTGCATTGAACACTGTCTGCAGGAAAACCACAGGATGCCTGAAACCGACAAAGGTTGAACATCTGTATGAGCTGGCCGGCATCGCCGAACCATCTCGAAGACGTGATCGGGCAGCTGCAGTAGAACGCTTCAATGCGGATGCGGATCCCCGTCACCCCTTGCACAATCACCAACTTGCCAAGAAACGCTTGAAGAGTCGGAACAGCTTCATGGAACTAGAGCCAACCATACATGCCAGGCACCAAAACCAACAACAGACGGCACCAGGACACCACCTGCCTGGAAAGCCCTAAACCGCCTCCGCATTGGAGTGGGACGCTGCGGACTCAACCTGCATGTCCTTTTTAAACCTTCTGCTGCGGGGCAACGCTCCTCCCGAGCCTGGTCTCCTGGTCGTGGTTTGTTACAGCTGGGGTCCCTCTGTGGTCCTTGTAGAAAACATTTCCATTGTGTGTTATTTCTCCCCCGAGCTTTTTCTCTGCGGTCCCTTATAACAGGGCTTCTCCACGGTGTTCTCCAGTCGGGGCGAATCCACCGCCGTCCGCTCCCCACTTCCCGCGGTCTCCGGAGCGGCTGTCCAGGTGCCCCCGGCACCAATATGAAACCGCTGGCTCCACTGCCAGCGGCTCGAAGGCGAATCCACCGCCGTCCGCTCCCCGCTTCCCGCTGTCTCCCGAGCGTGTTCTCCTCCAATATGAAGCCACTGGCTCCACCACCTGCGGCTCAAAGGTGAATCCACCGTCGCTCACTACCCGCATTCCGCGGTCTTCCGAGCGCCTAGGTCCGTGGGTGGGATTCCCCGTGACCGGGGTTCCCTGGAAGTTCGAGACTGGGGTTTCCCCTCCATCCCGACTTTGCCCCGGACTTTTAGCAGGACCTCTAAGTAGAGGTTCCTGCAAGAAGAGTTAAACCTGAAAGTTTAAAAAAAAACTTACCCCGGGTCTGTTGCTGGCAGGAGAATCACGTTCACCCTGCCAGTCGTCACGCAATGCGATAGACAATATAACCATATAACAATTACAGCACGGAAACAGGCCATCTCGACCCTTCTAGTCTGTGCCGAACACATATTCTCCCCTAGCCCCACATACCTGCGCTCAGACCATAACCCTCCATTCCTTTCCCATCCATATAACTATCCAATTTATTTTAAATGATAAAAACGAACCTGCCTCCACCACCTTCACTGGAAGCTCATTCCACACAGCCACCACTCTCTGAGTAAAGAAGTTCCCCCTCATGTTACTCCTAAAGTTCTGTCCCTTACGCATACACACATACACACACACACACACACACATATACACACACATACACACACACATACACACACACACACACACACACACACACACACACACACACACACACACACATACACACACACACACACACACACACACACACACACACACACACACACACACACACACACACATACACACACACACACACACACACACACACACACACACACACACACACACATACACACACACACACACACACACACACACACATGCACACACACACACACACACACGCACACACACACACATACACACACACATACACACACACACACACATACACGCATGCGTACTGGACGGGATCTTCACGTAGTCACTCACGTGACTCCGAAGTAAAATATAATAGAATGCCTTTTATTGTCATTCAAACAGCTTGTTTTGAATGAAATTGCATTTGCTACGGCCTTACGTTACAAAAAAACCCCAAGACCCACACTTAACTCAGTTTACACAAACATCCATCACAGTGAGTCTCCAACACCTCCTCACTGTGATGGAAGGCAAAGACTTATCTCTTCCCTTTGTTCTTCTCCCGCTGTCCAGCTGTCCAACTGCAGCATCGAGGCGACTGTGGCTCCCGATGTTAAAGCCCCCGGCGGGCGATGGTAAGCCCCACGGCTGTTTAAGCCGCGCCGGGTGATGTTAGGCCCCGCTCCAAGTCCTTTAAACCCCGTGATTCCAACAGGAGAAGTTGCTGTTGCGGGAACTCTGAAAAGCGGTCTCCCACAAGGGACCTGCGAGCTCCCGATGTTCCTGTCCACCAGGCCTGTGGCCGGAGCCTCTGAAGCTTCGAAGTCGGGTCGCAGCCACCACCACAACTATCCCCACTCCAAAGTTGGCCAGCTCCGCGATGGCGAGTCCGCAGGCCCCGTGACAGGATCCCTCAGGTTGGCCCTGGCCGGAAGCCGCTGCCGGCTCCACGATGTTAGACCCAACGACATCGGAGACCCAACAGGGAAAAAGTCGGGTCCCCAAACAGGGAAGAGATTAACAGTTTTGGAAGGCTGGAGATCGTGCCCCGTCTCCTGGTCGATGTTAACCTCTCATCATGACCAACACCCATCACATCGCAACATGTGGGTGCAAATTCCGCACAAATGGACAGCCCATGTTTCTTTCTTGATGACAATTAACACACTGAGAAAGTACTCCATTAAATTGAGTTGGAATGTAAGACACAACATGGAAACAGGCCCTTCAGCCCACTGAGACCATGCCGACCATCCACCATCCTGTTCACACGAGTGTTTATGTTATCCCACTTTCTCATCCACTCCCTTACTCATTAGGGGCATTTTGCCGAGCCCGCAAACCAGCACGACTTGGGGATGTGGGAGGAAACCGGAGCACCCGGTGGAAACCCACGAGGTCACAAGAAGAACGTGCAAACTCCACACTGACAGCAGCAGAGGTCAGGATCGAACCCGGGTCTCTGGCGCTGTGTGGCAGTGGCTCCATCAGTGAGAAAGAAAACGTTGGAACACCTTAAATACCAAATACATTTGTAAATCTATTCCTTTGTAAATTAGTAATGGGCCTGTCACACTTGGCGATTTTTTAAGCAACTGCCGGTGACTGTCATAGTCGTAGCAGGTCGCCGACAAAGCAGCGACAACCTACGTCATCCTGGCGACAACCTATGACAGCACCTACGTCAGTAGAAATCAAGCTATGCTCATTGGCGTCAAACCCACTGTCGCCAAAACATGTTCCACAAGTTTAAAATTTAGCGCCGACCAGAAAGACGCTACGACTTTTTGCGCGACTGAGGAGACGACTCCCAGCGACAGCCGGCGAACATGTGGCGACCAACTAGTCGTCTGTAGTTGCCTAAAACATCGCCTAAGTGGGACAGGCCCATAAGTCAGTCTTGATTTGAAACTGCACTAATCGAAGAGGAGAGCATTAATGGAGGAATACCGATCATTAACTTCAGTTTAGCTGCTTCAGTGCATTTATAACAACCCACTGATAAGGTTAGTGACTAATCTGGACTATTTAAGGGGAGTTTTTTTATTTCAGTGCATTCCTTCTATTCCTCAGCATCATAGTATATGTGTTGTTCCGCTCACATGTCTGGCAGTGTGGGTCGAATGAGTTCAATGATTTATTGAGGAAGACAGATATATCGGATTCCCCTGCGCTATCTTTACCAGTGAATGATCCCTGCAGAGTGAGCGCCTTGTCTCTTTAATCTTTTCCCTGCTGATGCTTTTCCAGTCTGGTTTCCCCCCGATAAATGTGACGTTCGGTAATGCGTGGAGTGTTCTCACACAATGAAATTAAGTTAAGAATCTAAATGTCACCATGTTAAATCCAACAGTTTGCTGCCAGCAACAGGTGTGTGTGTGGCTGTTCGAGATACATGAGTATATTCTTTGTCAGTAATATTTGCAGCTTGTCTATAACCCTTCTACTTGCTTTCTACCAGTTGTTTTGTTGTAATCTGAGTTGTCCGTAGAAATGGTTGAGAGCAGTGTTATTGTGTTGACTAATTGTGCTAGCATTGTGTGTGTGAGAGTGAGTGTGCTCACCTGTGTGTGTGTGTGTTTGTGTACAAGTGCGTGTGTGTGTGCACGTGTCTGTTCGTATCTGTGTTTGTGTACAACAGTCTGTGAATGCATGTGTATACATATGCACTTGTGTACGAGAGTGTGTGTATGTGCATGTGTCTGTGTGTGCGTACGTATTAACTTGTGTACGAGAGAGTGTGTGTGTACATGTGTCTGTTTGTGTGTGTGTTTGTGTGCGAGTGTGTGTGCAAGTGTCTGTATGCGTGCATATGTATTTGTGTAGGAGAGTGTGTGTGTGTGCAGGTGTTTGTGTGTATGTGTGTGTTATGTATACGTATGTGTGCGCATGCATGAATGCATGTGTATGTGCACGTGTGCATGCGTGCTTGTGTGTATGAGGGAGTGAGAGATGTCTGTGTGAGTGCGGGAGGGCTTTGGAAAAGATTGTATAACCTTTATGAGAGGGAGTATACATATGGAAGAGGAGGCCTGTCATCCTTGCAAAGTTTCAAATATTATTCAATTTATTTTTCTGGTGTTGTATAAACCAATTATCTGTGAATCCTTATTTATCTGAAAGAATAAAGAACATTTCACAGAAAGCAGTGCATCGGACCGCGGTTTCATCACATTGTCGAGAAAAGGTGGGGAATGTCTGAGTGAGGCTTTGGACTTTAGAGATACAGCACAGAAACAGGCCATTCAGCCCATCAAGTCTGAACTGACCAGCGATCCCTGTACACTAACACTATCCTACACACTCGGGTCAATTTATAATTTTACAGAAGCCAATTAACCTACAAAGCTGTGGGAGTGTGGGAATGTGGGAGTGTGGGAATGTGGGAGTGTGGGAGTGTGGGAGTGTGGGAATGTGGGAGTAAAACTCATACGGTCACGGTGAGAAAGTGCAAACTCTGTACAGACTGCACACGTAGTCAGGATTGGACCCGGGTCTCTGGCGCTGTGAGGCAGCAGCTCTCCCGCTGCGCCACCGAGCCACCCCAGGCCTGCACGGTTCATTCACGGTCCTCTGTCACCTGAGTGGTAGGCACTTGGGAAGGGTGGACATTCACTACCGTGTCGACTGGAGCACTAAGCAGGGCACGGAGGCGCAGTGGCAGAGTTGCTGCCTTGCAGCTAATGCAGCACTGGAGACCCGCGTTCGATCCTGACTATGGGTGCTGTCTGTACGGAGTTTGTACGTTCTCCCCGTGACCTGCGTGGGTTTCCTCCGAGATCTTCGATTTCCTCCCACACTCCAAAGACGTACAGGTTTGTAGGTTAATTGGCTTGGTAAATGTAAAATTGTCCCTAGTGGGTGTAGGATAGTGTTAATATGCGGGGATCGCTGGTCGGCGCGGGCCCGGTGGGCTGAAGGGCCTGTTTCTGCGCTGTATCTCTGAACTGAACTAAACTAAACTAAACTTTCACTGAAGCAGCCATTCACAGGGCTTTTGAGGACTGCTGCAGTCTTACCTAATCGGTATGGGTAGAGCTGCAAAACACTAAGGGGCAGAAAACGCTGGTGGGTGTTGTGTACAGGCCACCTAACAGTAGTAGTGAAGTTGGAGATGGTATCAAACAGGAAATTAGAAATGCGTGTGACAAAAGGCAAAACAGTTATAATGGGTGACTTCAATCTACATATAGATTGGGTGAATCAAATTGGCAGGGGTGCTGAGGAAGAGGATTTCTTGGAATGTATGCGGGATAGTTATCTAAATCAACATGTAGAGGAACCAACGAGAGAGCAGGCTATTTTAGACTGGGTATTGAGTAATGAGGAAGGGTTAGTTAGCAATCTTGTTGTACGTGCCCCCTTGGGCAAGAGTGACCATAATATGGTTGAGTTCTTCATTAGGATGGAGAGTGACATTGTTAATTCAGAAACAATGGTTCTGAACTTAAAGAAAGGTAACTTTGAGGGTATGAGACGTGAATTGGCCAAGATTGACTGGCAATTAATTCTAAAAGGGTTGACGGTGAATATGCAATGGAAGACATTTAAAGACTGCATGGATGAACTACAAAAATTGTTCATCCCAGTTTGGCAAAAGAATAAATCAGGGAAGTTAGTACATCCATGGATAACAAGGGAAATCAGGGATAGTATCAAAGCGAAGGATGATGCGTACAAATTAGCCAGAAAAAGCAGCATACCGGAGGACTGGGAGAAATTCAAAGACCAGCAGAGGAGGACAAAGGGCATAATTAGGAAAGGGAAAATAGATTATGAAAGAAAACTGGCAGGGAACATAAAAACTGACTGCAAAAGTTTTTATAGATATGTGAAAAGAAAGAGATTAGTTAAAACAAATGTAGGTCCCTTGCAGTCAGAAACAGGTGAGTTGATCATGGGGAACAAGGATATGGCGGACCAATTGAATAACTACTTTGGTTCCGTCTTCACTAAGGAAGACATAAATAATTTGCCGGAAATAGCAGGGGACCGCGGGTCAAAGGAGTTGGAGGAATTGAGTGAAATCCAGGTTAGCCGGGAAGTGGTGTTGGGTAAATTGAATGGATTAAAGGCCGATAAATCCCCAGGGCCAGATAAGCTGCATCCCAGAGTACTTAAGGAAGTAGCTCCAGAAATAGTGGATGCATTAGTAATAATCTTTCAAAACTCTTTAGATTCTGGAGTAGTTCCTGAAGATTGGCGGGGTAGCAAACGGGGAATTACAGACCAGTTAGTCTAACATCGGTAGTGGGGAAACTGCTAGAGTCAGTTATTAAAGATGGGATAGCAGCACATTTGGAAAGTGGTGAAATCATTGGACAAAGTCAGCATGGATTTACGAAAGGTAAATCATGTCTGACGAATCTTATAGAATTTTTCGAGGATGTAACTAGTAGCGTGGATAGAGGAGAACCAGTGGATGTGGTGTAACTGGACTTCCAGAAGGCTTTCGACAAGGTCCCACATAAGAGATTAGTATACAAACTTAAAGCACAAGGCATTGGGGGTTCAGTATTGATGTGGATAGAGAACTGGCTGGCAAACAGGAAGCAAAGAGTAGGAGTAAACGGGTCCTTTTCACAATGGCAGGCAGTGACTAGTGGGGTACCCCAAGGCTCAGTTCTGGGACCCCAGCTATTTACAATATATATTAATGATCTGGATGAGGGAATTGAAGGCAATATCTCCAAGTTTGCGGATGACACTAAGCTGGGGGGCAGTGTTAGCTGTGAGGAGGATGCTAGGAGACTGCAAGGTGACTTGGATAGGCTGGGTGAGTGGGCAAATGTTTGGCAGATGCAGTATAATGTGGATAAATGTGAGGTTATCCATTTTGGTGGCAAAAAATGGGAAAGCAGACTATTATCTAAATGGTGGCAGTTTGGGAAAGGGGGAGATGCAGCGAGACCTGGGTGTCATGGTACACCAGTCATTGAAGGTAGGCATGCAGGTGCAGCAGGCAGTAAAGAAAGCGAATGGTATGTTAGCTTTCAATGCAAAAGGATTTGAGTATAGGAGCAGGGAGGTTCTACTGCAGTTGTACAGGGTCTTGGTGAGACCACACCTGGAGTATTGCGTACAGTTTTGGTCTCCAAATCTGAGGAAGGACATTATTGCCATAGAGGGAGTGCAGAGACGGTTCACCAGACTGATTCCTGGGATGTCAGGACTGTCTTATGAAGAAAGACTGGATAGACTTGGTTTATACTCTCTAGAATTTAGGAGATTGAGAGGGGATCTTATAGAAACTTACAAAATTCTTAAGGGGTTGGACAGGCTAGATGCAGGAAGATTGTTCCCGATGTTGGGGGAGTCCAGGACAAGGGGTCACAGCTTAAGGATAAGGGGGAAATCCTTTAAAACCGAGATGAGAAGAACTTTTTTCACACAGAGAGTGGTGAATCTCTGGAACTCTCTGCCACAGAGGGTAGTTGAGGCCAGTTCATTGGCTATATTTAAGAGGGAGTTAGATGTGGCCCTTCTGGCTAAGGGGATCAGGGGGTATGGAGAGAAGGCAGGTACGGGATACTGAGTTGGATGATCAGCCATGATCATATTGAATGGCGGTGCAGGCTCGAAGGGCCGAATGGCCTACTCCTGCACCTAATTTCTATGTTTCTATGTTTCTATGTTTACCTTTAGCCAGCCGTTGTCAACTTTTTCCTGAGCAAGACTGCACATAAACCAAGAAACTCCAAGCACGTTAATATACAGGCGACAACGCTTTAAATGCACATTACATCTTCACAGTTTTAAGTTATCAAGCTTGGCAGCCTAGTTCTTTACCACCTTCCCCTCAAGTCCTCCCTCCCCAGCACACTGCTGGCAAACACTCAAACTATTGGAAACCAACAGAATGAACTTAAAGACAGACACAAAATGCTGGGGTAACTCAGCGTGACAGGCAGCATCTCTGGAGAGGAGGAATGGGTGACGTTTTGGGTTGAGACCGTTCTTCAGACTGAGAGTCAGGGGAGAGGGAAACGAGAGACATGGAAGGGTAAGGGACAGTGGGACTGGTCAGAGAACTAGGGTGGGGGAGGGATGGAGAGAGAGGGAAAGCAAGGGGGACTTGAAGTTAGGCAAATCAATATTCATAACGCTGGGTTGTAGGCCGCCCTGAAGCAAAACCCAGTCTGAAGAAGGGTTTCGACCCGAAACGTTGCTTATTTCCTTTGCTCCATAGATGCTGCCTCACCTGCTGAGTTTCGCTAGCATTTTTGTCTACCAAGCGAAATATGAGGTGCTGTTCATTCACTTTGGTTTGGCCTCACTCTTAAAGTTAGACTCACCTACCTACCCTGTAGAAGCGTGGGCGGTTCTGCTGAGTGGTCTGGTCCACAGAGTTCACAGACACATGGCTCACCCTGAGTGCTTCATGCTATAGCGCATTGACCACACGGCATCCTTGGGCAAGGGTGGGCTGGAGGGATCTGCTTCTTAACCATCTCTGCAAGCTGCTCAGATATGGTAGTTCTGGCAAACTCCAGCTCCGCAGAATTAGAATATGTCACCGTGTAGTGTAGCCCCAACTGCCCGCCGCGGGAACTCACAATGGCTGTCCCGAGTGCCAGCAGTACACATCCCACCCCATGCTGATGCTGACTGCAGTTAAGGAACTACACACTGTCGCCAGTGGCCTTGAAACAAAGTACGTTAGAATTTAGAAGATTGAGGGGGGATCTTATAGAAACTTCTTAAGGGGTTGGACAGGCTAGATGCAGGAAGATTGTTTCCGATGTTGGGGAAGTCCAGAACAAGGGGTCACAGTTTAAGGATAAGAGGGAAGTATTTTAGGACTGAGATGAGAAAATCATTTTTTATACAGAGAGTGGTGAATCTGTGAAATTCTCTGCCACAGAAGGTAGTTGAGGCCAGTTCATTGGCTATATTTAAGAGGGAGTTAGATGTGGCCCTTGTGGCTAAAGGGATCAGGGGGTATGGAGAGAAGGCAGGTATGGGATACTGAGTTGGATGATCAGCCATGATCATGTTGAATGGTGGTGCAGGCTCGAAGGGCCGAATGGCCTACTCCTGCACCTATTTTCTATGTTTCTATGTTTACCCTGAGGCCTTGTTAATAACAGCAGGGAGTTTAATCAGGCCAACCTCAAGAGCGTGTGGCCAAAGTACTATCGGCACGTCCCCTGTCCAAGCAGAGGCCCAAACACTCTCCACCACTGCTACACAACCATCAAAGATGCCCACCGCTCCATTCCCCCCGACCACACAGATGAATGGGATCACCTGGCTGTGCTTCTACTCCCTGCTTACTAGCAGAAAGTGAAGCGGGAGGATCTGGTACAGAACATCGTGCAGTGTGGGTCTGAGGAAACAGATGAGACCCTTGATGACTGCTTTGAGTCGTTGGACTGGTCCGTGTTCAACGACTCTGTGGCTAACATGGATGAATATTACACTGCTATTCCGAACGTCATTGGCAAATGTAGAGAGGACTGTGCACCATGGTTGAACTGTGAAGTCCACAATCAGGTGATGTCCAAGTCTGCAGCGTTCAAGTTAAACGACCCCGAGCAGTGTAAGGAATCTATCCACGACCTTGGCAGAGCCAGTAAAGATGCCAAGAGGGAATTCTGGACCAGGCTGGAGTCTCGAGGCAGTTACACGGACACCCGTAGATTGGGTAAGGCTGGCACACTGTAACAGCTATGAAGGGAAGGCAGGCAGTATCGATGGCAGCAGTGGGACCTCCCCGTGAACTCAACGCATTCTACGCCCGCCCTGAACACACGGTCAGTGGAGGAAGGTCCCCCTTCCCCTCCAGTCTGGGGTGCACCTGTACCAACGGTTACTGAGGTGGATATACGATCGACCTACCTGAGAAATCCGCAGAAAGCAACTGGCCTCGATGGAGTTAATGGCCACGTCCTCAGGACACGTGCTGATGAGTTGGTGGAGGTATACACAGAAGGTACACAAAAATGCTGGAGAAACTCAGCGGGTGCAGCAGCATCTATGGAGCAAAGGAAATAGGCAACGTTTTGGGCCGAACCCCTTCGGGATTCGGCCCGAAACGTTGCCTATTTCCTTTGCTCCATAGATGCTACTGCACCCGCTGAGTTTCTCCAGCATTTTTGTGTACCTTTGATTTTCCAGCATCTGCAGTTCCTTCTTAAACACAAGGTATACACAGACATCTTTAACCTCTCACTACTCCATTCTGACACACCCACCAGCTTTAATGACTATAGTTCCACCTTCAACATCATAATCCCGTCCAAATTTGTCTCCAATCCCTGGGACCTAGGGATCAGCTCCTTCTGCCACTGGATAATCATTTTTCTGACCCACAGACCACAATCAGTGAGGAGAGGTGACATCACCTCCTCAACAATGATTGTCAGCACTTGTGTCCCACAAGGAAGCATTCGCAGTTCCCCACTATACTCAAGGGTCAAGAGTGTTTTATCGTCATATGTCCCAGTTAGAACAATAACATTCTTACTTGCTGCAGCACAATAGAATATGTAAATATTGTACACTGTAAACAATATAATAAATGAGAGATAAAAAAAGTTCAGTGTGTGTAGATATACACATACTCACAAATGCACATATATATAAATCATACACTCAAGACTATGTGGCCAAATTCAGCTCTAACTCCATCTACAAGATGGACACAGAATGCTGGAGTAACACTTCAAGGGTCTCGACCCGAAACGTCCCCCATTCCTTCTCTCCAGAGATGCTGCCTGTCCCGCAGAGCTACACCAGTATTTTGAGCCTACCTTTAGTCTAAACCAGCATGTGTAGTTCCTTCCGACACAGTCCATCTACAGGTTTGCAGCTGACACCACTGAGATGGACTCAATCTCAAACAATGATGAGACGGAATGCAGGAAGGAGACGGAGAAGTTAGTACCATGGTGTCATGGTAGCAACCTCTCCCTCAATGACAGCAAGATGAAGGAGTTTGTTATTGACTTCAGGAAGCGTGGTGGAGTACATTATATGTTCTCCCCATGACCGTGGGGCTTTTCCTCCGAGATCTTCGGTTTCCTCCCACACACCAAAGACGTACAGGTTTGTACAGTAGGTTAATTGGCTTGGTATAAATGTAAATTGTCCCTAGTGTGTGTAGGACAGTGTTCGTGTGCGGAGATCGCTGGTCGGTGCGGACTCAGTGGGCGGAAGGGCCTATTTCCACGCTGTATCTCTAAACTAAATTAAACTAATCTGACTTTTGTGAAACGCCCGAGGGAATCAATAAATACTCCCACCTCTGGCCTCTCAACAATTACTGTCTGAACAAACCGGCCTCTCGAGGCCGACACACACACATGGACTTGACTCTCATCAGGGCAGTTCTTGGTTTGAATGAAAAAAGGGTGAATGGCAAAAGCTTGAATAGCAATAATGAATAGAAACATAGAAACATAGAAATTAGGTGCAGGAGTAGGCCATTCGGCCCTTCGAGCCTGCACCGCCATTCAATATGATCATGGCTGATCATCCAACTCAGTATCCCGTACCTGCCTTCTCTCCATACCCCCTGATCCCCTTAGCCACAAGGGCCACATCTAACTCCCTCTTAAATATAGCCAATGAACTGGCCTCAACTACCCTCTGTGGCAGAGAGTTCCAGAGATTCACCACTCTCTGTGTGAAAAAAGTTCTTCTCATCTCAGTTTTAAAGGATTTCCCCCTTATCCTTAAGCTGTGACCCCTTGTCCTGGACTTCCCTAACATCGGGAACAATCTTCCTGCATCTAGCCTGTCCAACCCCTTAAGAATTTTGTACGTTTCTATAAGATCCCCTCTCAATCTCCTAAATTCTAGAGAGTATAAACCAAGTCTATCCAGTCTTTCTTCATAAGACAGTCCTGACATCCCAGGAATCAGTCTGGTGAACCGTCTCTGTACTCCCTCTATGGCAATAATGTCCTTCCTCAGATTTGGAGACCAAAACTGTACGCAATACTCCAGGTGTGGTCTCACCAAGACCCTGTACAACTGCAGTAGAACCTCCATGCTCCTATACTGAAATCCTTTTGCAATGAAAGCTAACATACCATTCGCTTTCTTTACTGCCTGCTGCACCTGCATGCCTACCTTCAATGACTGGTGTACCATGACACCCAGGTCTCGCTGCATCTCCCCCTTTCCCAATCGGCCACCATTTAGAGAATACTAATGTAAGCCACCAGTTGATCCGAGTCTTACACTCATAAACCCTGACATTAATCTCATTCACTCATTCATGTGGATGACCTCAGGCAGTGAGGTTCCCTGAACGGCTGATTATTGTCTCAGGACCGTGCAATCCCAAGTTGCAAACTTGAATCTTTCCCACCTCACTCTGAAACCTATGCCGTCTGCTTCTCAATCCTCCTCCAATGGGCAAGAAACTCGGGGCGTTTACCCGATCTATTCCTCTCATGATTTTGCACCCAAATGTTTCAGAATAAAATGTTGGCCATCGGACACACACCTATAAACGCTGCCGTACTTGGCTCCAGAATAAAATAATCTCACCAATAACAGACTGCTGATTCTAGCCTCCTCAGCTGAGGGTCACCTGTACAAAATATGCGGCTTTAACCAGCGACAATCAGTCTTCGTTCTTACTGTCAACCGCTGTCCCTGGTGAAGGGAGAGGTGAGTTAATCTTCCTTAACGTCCTTTAATTGGGGGGAGAGTCATCAGAAATGTGCAGTATTAGACGGCTGCTATTCTGCCAGCAATTCTTCCCGGCCACTGGCTCATCCATTAGTGCAAATGGATTCCTTTCTCAATTATGATGGTCTCTCCTTCAAGTGGAAAATGCGTCCATCACTTCAAGACTGTCAGTGTTTGATGGCATCGTGGAAGTGAGGGACACAAGCTGTGCAGTTAACCTTTCATTTCACATTTTAGTGCTTGCTTTAATTGTTAAGCCTGCTGCTTAATAATTATGCTTGGCAATGCAGCATTTTTCTTCTCTCATCCAAGGCTACTGGGAACTTGTCTTCATCAGATCTTCATATTGCAAACAGATTAGACTGAATGTCGATCCGCAGAAGAGTGTTTGGTGCATGATACAGACTGGCATTTGGTGCATGGTGCAGACTGGCATTTGGTGCATGGTGCAGACTGGCATTGGTGCATGGTGCAGACTGGCATTTGGTGCATGGTGCAGACTGGCATTTGGTGCATGGTGCAGACTGGCATTTGGTGCATGTTGCAGACTGGCATTTGGTGCATGGTGCATACTGGCATTTGGTGCATGATGCATACTGGCGTTTGGTGCATGGTACAGACATGGTAGAGACAGACTTCCGCAGCCTCGTGGTCAGCTGCAAGAGGCCCCCACCCCCCGGGGACCAAAGGTGAACAGGTGAGGAGAGGGATGTGACATCTATGGAAGTAGATGGCTGGAGGCCGCAACAGCCTGGGACTTGCCTGGAACAGACACCTATCATAGGAACTAAAACATGGCATTTCTTGCATGTGGCTCAGTAGACTATATCTTTACACTTGGTAATCGGCGATTAGGTCCGAAAATATTAAATAATGCTTACTGGACTGTTTGTATGAAAAATGGTTTCACTGTGTGTTATTCTATTAGCACTTTGCACGCGTGACAATAAAAGCACCATTGATCCTTTGAATCATCATGGATCAAGCGGGGACAAACAGCTAAAGGCAGCCCCAGACATATTTGTCCAAGTTCAATGATTTTCTTACGTCCAATCCACGTTCATAAAAACAAAAAAGGTCACAATTAGATCTTAACTTCAAGCTCCTTAAGTCCTGGTGCAGCCACATCTCCAGTGTTATATTCCTTCCTACGCCTTGTTCCTTGAACATAGAACAAAGCAGCACAGGAAGAGGCCCTTCAGCCCACCATGTCTGCGCTGAACATGATGCCAAAAGCAGACATGTGGTCCATATCCCTCCATTCCCTGCAGTCACCTGCCAATTTAAATGCCAATATCAGTCCTATCATAAGCTCGAATACTGTCTGATTCACCTCTACCCCATTGCAGATATTGGACTTTGTCTATGGAACTGATGCGCTACAATGCTGAGAACTATATTCTGCACCTTGTATCTTCCGCTCTGTTCCACCTATTGTAGTTGAGTTTGACTTGATTGTATTTATGTTTAGTATTGTCTGATCAGATTGGATGACATGCAAAGCAAAGTTTTTCACTGCACTTAAGAAGGGTATCGACCCGAAACGCCACCTATTCCTTTTTTTCAGAGATGCTGCCTGACCCGCTGAGTTTCCCCAGCATTTTGTGTCTCTCTTTTCACTGCACGTCTGTGCAGGCAACAGTAATAATCCTAAACCTAAACATAACCTTGCCCCTTGACATTGGTGTCACCCTTGTGACCTGATTGAGTTGGGATGGTAGCAAGGGGACTGGAAATGATTGCAGAATGCTGGCATCTGTCCAAATAGCTCCACCGTTGCTACCCATATGTGTGCCTGTTTGCATCTGCAGTGAGTTTACTGAAGTCAAGAGGGAAATATTATGAATTGTGCTCTTAGCCCTCACACAATTGCAAGCATATTTCTGGCAGGCAGACCCTGGCCCGGGGCTGCACACTGCCTCAGAGTTGTGGCCACAAGGCCCGGGACTCAGCTGTACTCCAGACGGGACACACAGACACCATGCCTGGTCACTGCAACTGGCTCACACATCAGGCAAAGCAGTTTGCTCAGCCTTCCCTGCTGCCTGCTCGCGACACTGGAACATACAGCCCACATGAGATGAAACCGAGTCTGTGCTGACCAGCGATCCCTGCACATCAACACTATCCTACACACCAGTGACAATTTACAATTTTACCAAGCCAATTAGCCTACAAAACTGTATAACTGCATTTTGATAAAATGTGAGGCAAATCAGCCGGAGAATTGAGTATAGAATTTGGAATGTTGGTAAAGAGCCTGTCCCACTGTACGAGGCAATTCAAGAGTTCTCCTGAGTTTTCCCCTGATTCGAGCTCGTGTAATGTCTGTAGCGGGTATGTAGGAGCTCGTGGATGTCTCGTAGCGGCTCGTACGAGTAAAAAGTAACAATTTATTTCATCACGAGTATTTTTTTACTCATGGACATTTTTCACATTGTTGCAAAAAAAGTCACGAGTTTAAAGTCACAATTTCCAGAGTACCTACCGTTACTCGTACGAGCCGCTACAAGACATCCACGAACTCCTATGTACCCGCTACGGATATTACACGTGCTCGAATCAGAGGAGAACTCTGGAGAACTCTTGAATTACCTCGCACAGTGGGACAGGCACTTTAGGCCACATTTGGAATAATGTGTTTAGTTTTGGTCACCCTGTTACAGAAAAGATCCAAGATGCCACAAAGCTGGAAAGAGCAAAGGGAAGATTTACAAAGATGGTGCTGAGGGAGAGGTTGAGCAGGCTAGGATTTCATTCCTTGGAGCGCAGGAGGATGAGGGGTGATCTTTTCCAGCTGTATACTACAATGATGGGGATAAATCAGGTGAATGCACAAGAGTAGAAGAATCAAGAGCTAAATGGTCCAGGTTTAAGATGAGAGGGAAAAGATTTAAGAGGAATCTGAGAGGCAACCTTTCCCACAGGGGGTAGCGGATATACAGAATATACAGAACGAGCTGTCAGAGGAAGAAGTTGAGGCAGGTACAGCAACAACTTCTCAAATACATTTGGACAGGAACATGGATAGGGAAGGCTTAGATGGTGTAATGACCCCATCTCTCTCATGTGCCACCCTGATCTCTGCAGCTGCCTGCCAAAAAACACCCAGCACTCTGGAAGAGAGAGAGAGAGAGAGGGAAGGAGAGAGAGAGAGGGAGGGAGAGAGAGGCTGTTCTCCAGAGAGGCTGCCTGTCCCGCTGAGTTACTTCAGCATTTTAGAAACATAGATAGAAACGTAGAAACATAGAAAATAGTTGCAGGAGGAGGCCATTCGGCCCTTCAAGCCAGCACCGCTATTCATTGTGATCATGGCTAATCGTCCCCTATCAATAACTCGTGCCTGCCTTCAATATCCCTTGACTCCACTAGCCCCTAGAGCTCTATCTAACTCTCTCTTAAATCCATCCAGTGACTTGGCCTCCACTGCCCTCTGTGGCAGGGAATTCCATAAATTCACAACTCTCTGGGTGAAAAAGTTTTTTCTCACCTCAGTCTTAAATAACCTCCCCTTTATTCTAGGACTGTGGCCCCTGGTTCTGGACTCACCAACATTGGGAACATTTTTCCTGCATCTAGCTTGTCCTGTCCATTTATAATTTTATATGTTTCTATAAAATACCCCCTCATTCTTCTAAACTCGAGAGAATACAAGAATTTTGTGTCTATCTTTGGTGTAAACCAGCATCTGCAGTTCCAGGGTGAGTTCACCCTACGCTCAGCATGTCAATGTAGTCATTGTCGGCGTTTTCCTTTGATGTGGACCAAATGTGGGCAAATGGGACTAGACGAGATTGGGCATGTTGGACAGATGGGCTGAATGGCCTTGTTCCATGCTATATGATTCTACTTCTTCATCCTTGTATCCGGCCAGCTTCTATATCACGTCGTTCCAGTGGTTGACGCAGGCGAGCGCAGCGGCATTTGGTTCGGCAAGGTCATCTTCGGTACATTGTGGAGCATTTTGTGTCTATCTTTGGTGTAAACCAGCATCTACAGTTCCTTCCAACACTTAATCTCCTGCTTGTGTCTGTCCACCAAGGTCCTGGCGTGAGTGGCGTAGTGAGTGGTGATAGCCGCATAGCTGAAAAATATATCTTCCAGAAGTGGGTGAATCCCTGCTCGAACTAGCAAGCACGTCGTAGCAACGGCGTGGACACTTGTCATTTAATAGCGTGAATTGTAATTTCTACCTTCAAATGGAACCCAAAGTGGAACAAAGTGCACCGATACCTATCAGTGATGTGATATAAATGAGAGTCTGCGAAGAGAGACCATTAGTGTAATGAGTCAATAATGTTGTCCAAACAGGCCCCCCACCATGGGTACGTGACAGTGGCAGAACATGGGGTCTCAGAACATTATTTCCTGCCATTTGTAGACGGAATCACATCACGGGTCCTCTTTCATTAATTTCAGTTGAATGAATTGCAAAACAAAATGACAATGCTAAATAATGCAGGAGTCTCTCATTTGTCCATAATGGATTCATTATACCTTTAGAGTTTATGCTTGTGTAATTTACTGCAGTTACTGCAGCTTATTAGTGGCACCAAGGTACAGGACACCAATATGTTGATTTAATTCCAATACATTATGATGAAAGTGATTGTTTTTTTTGCTGCAAGGAGACCGCATACAATCTTCACAACATTTATATCTGTACTAGTCGCAGGCTTTCTCAAAGTGCAGTTTCCTTTCGAGTTACTTACACACTGCATGGTGATATGTAATAGCAATAGAAGATGTGTGAACACTCAGCAGGTCAGGCAGCATCTGTGGAAAGAGAAATAGCTTTAATGTTTCAGGTTGAGTCCAGAAAGGGCAACATCGATCCTGACCTCAGGTGCATTGTGTACGGAGTTTGTACGTTCTCCCCGTGACCACGTTAGTTTTCTCCGGGTGCTCCGGTTTCCTCCCACATTCCAAAAAAGTGCAGGTTTGTAGGTTAATTTGCTTCAGTAAGTTGCCCCTAGTGTGTCGGATGCAAAAGTCGGATAACATAGAACTTACAGGTGTTCGCTGGTCGGCGGAGACTCGATGGACCGAAGGGCCTGTTTCCATGCTCTACCTCTGAATTAAACTAAACAACATTTCCCATGACTACAAGGTGAACATTAAAAGATCCTTTCTCTGCTAATCCACTGCATGTTTAATGCATTGCACTCAAGTTAATGAAGCTGATTGAATGAGATCAGGTCCAACCAATAGACCAGTATGATTGTGGTGGTCAAACTTTAGATGTGTTGTGAATCGCAGATAGACACAAAATCCTGGAGTAACTCAGCGGGTCAGGCAGCCTCTCTGGAAAAAAGGAACAGGTGACGTTTCGGGTCGGAACTCTTCTTCAGACTGAAAGATAACAAAGCCCAGAACAAAACAGAGGTGGCAACCAAAGATCCTATAGCAAGCAAGATAGACCACTCCTGCTAAATGCAATGGGCTGATGTGTAGTACGCAACGGAGCAGAATGTGCGCCTTTTTTGCATCCATTTCAGTAACCCGACCTGACCCGACACGACCTGACCCGACTCGCAGTGTAATCAATGTTGCGGGCGAACAGTTTGTGTTAATAAATTAAAATTCTGAAAATGATGAGAAGATATTTACCAAATAACTTTTATTTTTACGAGGATGTTTCCGTAACCGGCTTCCGTCTCCGCACTAGTATCCTGTGGGATCTTTGGTGCGGAGACGGAAGCCGGTTACGGAAATTGGGCCGAAAATTACCCATGAATCTGCCCATGACCGTACTACGTCTTTTTCATCGAGTGATCTATCTTGCTCGCTATAGGATCTTTGGTGGCAACAGATGACTACAGGAAGGGTGGAGTCCACAATGGTCCATTGTTGGCTGGGGAAGAGGTGATAGTGACAGGGATACAAGGATGCGAGCTGCGGAACTAGTAGCAAGACTAGGGTGAGGGAGGGGGGAAGCAACTAGTTGAATGTTATCCCACTTTCTCTCCCACACCATACAGAGGGCCAATTAACCTACAAAGTGCCAAGTCAAGTCAAGTCAAGTCAAGCAGTCTTTATTGTCATTTAGACCTTGCGGTCTGAACAAAATTGTGTTGCCTTGCAGTCCAACATAGTAAAAATGACAAAAACACACAATAAACACAAATTAACATCCACCACAGTGAGTTCACCAGGCACCTCCTCACTGTGATGGAAGGGAAAAATCTTAAGTCTTTGTCTCATCCCTTCTTATTCTCCCTCTGTGCCGAGGCGATCCAGGCTTCAGATGTTGTGACCCCCCGCCGGGCGATGGTAAGTAATGTCAGTCCCGCGGCTGAATCTGAGCCGCAAACGGGCCGGTTCAGCTCTGCGGCCCAGGGTGGTTGAAGCTGCGGACCTCCAGTCCAGCGGACGCAGCTGTTGCCGCGGGAGCTCGGGAAAACAGGTCACCTGTGCCCCAGGAGCTCCCGACAATGTCGCCCACTTGTCGAGTCGGGTCGGGTCGAATGGCCGCTGCCGCCGGAACACTGCCCCAGCTCCGAGGCTAAGATGAATGGTCTGAAGATTTGCTCAGAATCCACTGAAGAACCTACCACGATGAAGGCCAAAAATTCGATTCAACAATGAAGTCGATGGCAAGAACGCCGGCATTGCTGCTGACAGCTCTGCCCGGCCCTGGCCACTGGTCTGGAGATCGGCCTGGGTGCCGGGAACACCAGGCAGCACCGCGAGGCAACCGAAGCGCCGAGAATCAGAGGACAACCCCACCTGCATCCCACGATCACAACTACATGTACATGATCCCACCTCCATCCACCCACCTCTAGTGAGGATAGGAACAGGGAGATAGGGGATCTGAATGTGTGGCTGAGGAGTTGGTGCAGGGGGCAGGGATTTAGATTTCTAGATCACTGGTATCTCTTCTGGGACGGGTTGCACCTAAATTGGAGGGGGACCGACATTCTGGCAGGCAGGTTTGCTAGTGCTACACAGGTGGGTTTAAACTAAACCGTGGGTGGGTGGAATCAACAACGTGGAAGCGTATGCATGCAGTTAATGGGAAAGAGAGCGTAGGAAAGGTCACATTTAAACTAACAGGGCAGGGGGATCAGAACCAATGCAATGAGACAAAGGGCCATAAAAGGACAGAGCAAAAGGTAGGAGGGAGATAAGAAAATCAAACCTGAAAGCTTTGTGCAGAGGAGCATTCGTAATAAGGTGGATGAATTGAATGTGCAGTTAGTAGTTAAGGAATATGATATGGTCGGAATTACGGAGACATGGCTCCAGGGTGACCAAGGCTGGGAGCTAAACATGCAGGGACATTCAATATTCAGGAAAGATAGACAGAAAGGAAGAGGAGGTGGGGTGGCATTGCTGGTTAAAGAGAAGATTAATGCAATAGTAAGGAGAGACATTGGCTTGGATGCTGTTGAATCTGTATGGGTAGAACTGTGAAATAGCCAAGGGCAGAAAACGCTTGTTGGTGTTGTATACAGACCACCAAGCAGCAGTAGGGAGGTTGGGGATAGCATCAAGCAGGAAATTAGGGATGCGTATAGCAAAGGTACAGCAGTTATCATGAGTGACTTTAATCTACATATAGATTGGGCCAACCAAATTGGTAGCAGCGCTGATGAGGAGGATTTCCTGGAATGTATACGGGATGGATTTTTAAGCCAATATGCAGAAGAACCGACTAGTGAACAGGCCATCCTAGACTGGGTATTGTGTAATGAGGAAGGATTAGTTAGCGCTCTTGTTGTGCAAAGCCCCTTGGGCAACAGTGACCATAATATGTTTAAGAAGGAACTGCAGATGCTGGAAATTCGAAGGTAGACAAAAATGCTGGGAAACTCAGTGGGTGCGGAGAGCGAAGGAAATAGGCATCGTTTCGGGTCGAGACATTTCTTCATGACCATAATATGGTGGAATTCTGCATTAGGGTGGAGAGTGACACGGTTAATTCAGAGACTAGGGTCCTGAACTTACAGAATGGAGACTTTGAAGGAATGAGACGAAGGAATGAGAATTTAAATTCTTAAGGGATTGGACAGGCTAGATGCAGGAAAAAATGTAGGGGGAGTCCAGAACCAGGGGTCACAGTTTAAGAATTTAGGACTAAGATGAGGAAAAAAAATGTAACCCAGAGAGTTGTGAATCTGTGGAATTCTCTGCCACAGAAGGCAGTGGAGGGGAATTCACTGGAATGTTTCATGAGAGAGTTCGATTTAGCTCTTCGGGCTAAAGGAATCAAGGGATTATGGGGAAATAGCGGGAACGGGGTACTGATATTAGATGATCAGCCATGATCATATTGAATTGCGGTGCTGGCTCAAAGGGCCGAATGGCCTACTCCTGCACCTATTTTTCTTTGTTCCTATGTTTCCAGCAGCCCCACCTCCATCCCATGATCACCAGGACAAGCTGTGGGGAGGGTTTGTGCTGACTTACCAACTGCTGACATAGTGATTGTCCGAAATTGTTACCCCATTAAGATCATATAGAAGGTGAATTAGGCCATTTGGCCCATTAAGTGTATACAACCATGAGAGAAATAGATCGGTTAGACACACAGAGTCTCTGGCTCTTGAGGGAAATAGAGAACCAGAGGACATAGGATGAAGGTGAAGGGGGGAAAGATTTAATTGGAACCCAAGGGGTACATTTTTCACACAATGGTTGGTGGGAGCATGGATCGAGCTGCCAGATGAGGTGGTTGAGACAGGGACTATCCCATCATTTAAGAAACAATTACACAGGTCCATGAATAAGACAGGTTTGGTGGGATATGGGCCAAATGCAGTCAGATTGGACTACTGTAGATGGGACATGTTGGTTGCATGATTGAATGGCGGAGTAAACTTAGATAGAGTCAAAAGGTCTTGACTAATGCAGCGTGGAAACAGGCCCTTCGGCCCAACTTGCCCACACCAACCAACATGTCCCATCTACACTAGTCCAACCTGTCCCTCTCAACCCCAATTCTCCTGCCTTCTCCCCATGACCGCTGACACCTGTACTAATCAAGAATCTATCACACAGAGAGTGGTGAATCTCTGGAACTCTCTGCCACAGAGGGTAGTTGAGGCCAGTTCATTGGCTATATTTAAGAGGGAGTTAGATGTGGCTAAGGGGATCAGGGGGTATGGAGAGAAGGCAGGTACGGGATACTGAGTTGGATGATCAGCCATGATCATATTGAATGGCGGTGCAGGCTCGAAGGGCCGAATGGCCTACTCCTGCACCTAATTTCTATGTTTCTATCAATCTGCGCCTTAAAAATACCTAACGACTTGGCCTCCACTTGGCAATAAATTTCACAGGTTCGCCACCCTCTGACTAAAGAAATACCTCCTCATCTCCTTTCTAAAGGTACCCTCCCACTAGTGGAAACATCCTCTCCACATCCACTCTATCCAGGCCTTTATTTCTCCTCTCCTCCCTGCTGCTGGGTGTGTTCTTACTACTCTTCTGATGGTGTGCCCTCTGCCATTGGCTGATCACCTTGGGCGCAGTCAATGTCAACTTTCCAAATGCGGCAGAGACTGAACTAGCAAGTCAATGTTCGTCTGACCGTTACAGGTTGGACGAGAGCATGAACAATATCATATTCAACATTTGCCCTGAATCCGTGACCAATGGCAGCACAATGATACAATTAGCAGGACAGCCGTGAGCTCACAGCTCCAGCAACTCAGATTCAATCCTGATCTCCAGTGCTGCCGGTGTGGAGTTTGCACGTTCTCCCTGTTAGCAAGTGGGTTTCCTCTAGTTGCTTTGATTTCCTCCCACACCATAAAGTTGTGTGGGTAGTTGGCCATTGTAGGTGAGAGGTTGGGGTCGAGGAAGGGGGAGAATAGAATAGGAGTTAGTGCAGGATTAGTGTAAATGGGCACCAGTTCAGTTCAGTTCAGTTTAGTTTATTGACTCGGTACAGTGAAAAGCTTTTGCTGCGTGCTAACCAGCCAGCGGAAGCACAATACATGATTACAATCGAGCCATTCGCAGTGTACAGATTCATGATGAGGGAATAATGTTTAGTGCAAGGTAAAGCCAGTAAAGTTCGATCAAGGATAGTCCGAGAGTCTCCAATGAGCTTAGTGCTCAGTGCATTCTCAAGGGATTGAAGGGCATGTTTCCATGCTGTATGAATCTATGACAAACACAACATGCTGTAGTAACTCAGCGGGTCAGGCAGCATCTCTGGAGAAATGAAATAGGTGACGTTTCGGGTCGAGACCCTTTTTCAGACTGAGAGTCAGGGGGGAGGAAATCTCGAGGTATGAAAAGGTACAGAACAAATCAGGGCCGGCACCGTGACCTAGAAATGGTGGAGCCCACAATGATCCATTATTGCTTGTGAAAAAGGAATATGAACAGTGAAATTAGCAGACAAAAATGCTGGATAAACTCAGCGGGTGAGGCAGCATCTATGGAGCGAAGGAAATAGGCGACGATTCGGGTCAAGACCCTTCTTCAGACTGACCTGAAACATCACCAATTTCCTTCGCTCCATAGATGCTGCCTCACCCACTGAGTTTCTCCAGCATTTTTGTCTACCTTCGATTTTCCTGCATCTGCAGTTCCTTCTTAAACAGTGAAATTAGCAGAACGACTAGGGTGGGGGAGGGACGGAGAGAGAGGTTACTTGAAATTAGATAAATCAATATTCATATCGCTGGGGTGTAAGGTGTCCAAGCAAAATATGAGGTGTTGCTCCACCAATTTGCATGTGGCCTCACTCTGACAGTATGAATGAATGAATGACAGAATGAATTTGGGTGTGAATCTATCAACACACTGTGAAGTGGGTGAAGGCTTGCTTTAGTAACTTGGTGCCAGTTTGATGAGACGGGGTCGGTCTTTTATTCTTATTCTTTTTACGCCTCGCAGACATTAAGAAAGGAGCCAAGAGACTGGCAAGAAACGACTCCAAGAGCGGTGCGGTTAGGGCGGTTTGGTTGTTTGAGGATGAATAACAATACCTTGACGTTCCTGTCAATCTCTTCTGTGCCAAGTGACAATTTGCAGATCAGCAAAGTTTAATGAACAGACAAACAGATGTCATTTGTGAAGCCATCCATCCATTTAAAGACTTAATAGTGATACTCTCTGCCACTCCACAATTTCACAGTTCAGGTAACTTAAGCTGCCTTTTATTCCTCGTCTTTGGCGTAACGCTCCATGATTTTATCACTGTGGGGTGGGGGAGGATGTGCAAATGATGTATTTTGTCCAAGTCATCGAGGTCGGCTCTCTCACACAGACGTAAAAGGTCCCAAGGTGCTGCCTTGAGGACATGGGCTGTATTTCTCTCTGGTAAACGTGCTGGAGTGACTCAGGGTCAGGCAGCATCTCTGGAGAAAAGCAAAACTGAATAAAACTTCACTCTGAAGAAGGGTTCCGCCCCGAAATGTCACCCATCCTTTCACTCCAGAGATGCTGCCTGACCCGCTGAGTTACTCCAGCATTTTGTGTCTATCTTCAGTATAAACCAGCATGTAAGTAAGTAAAGTAAAGGGCCGGTCCCACGAGCATGCGACTCCATGCGGCAAGCGCGACCTAAAGGGCCTGTCCCACTGCATGCGGCGAGCGCGATCAAACCAGAAGCAGGGGCCGCGCGAAGGTCGAGTGAGTGACATGAAGTTCAAGCGAAGCCCGCGGGAAGTTTGAGCGTGACGTACGGCGTCGAGGCGATGCGTACGGCGTCGAAGGCGGCTGCGGGCTGGCAAGCCGTTGCCGCACGGAATTTTTTAACACAGTCAGTTTTTCGGAGCTATGTCGGGACCAGCTCCGCACAACTCCATAACTCTCCGGCGATCGGTGGGACCGGCCCCGCGAGGCCGTACGGCTTAAGTGACCATGTTTGGTCCAGCTTGCCGCATGGTGTCACATGCTCGTGGGACAGGCCCTTTAGTAAGTTTATTGGTCAAGTATTCGCATACAAGGAATTTGCCTTGGTGTTCCGGCCCACAAGTAACAACATGACATACAGTGACAGTTACGAATGACTCGGAAAACACTAAACATTAATAATAAAAAAACATTAATGATAAAACACCATTGATCAAGCATGTGAACCAACAAATACCAGATGAAAGGGAAGCCACAAATTTTTGGCTGTTGAGTAGAGCAACTACTTGTGGATAAAAACTGTTCCTTTCCTACAGTTCCTTTCCACATAACCTCCAAACCAGCACGTCTTTGTGATGTTAAAATGGTTAGCGACAGGGAGATCCAGTGGTCCTTAGTAGACCAGGCGCGAGTGTTCAGCGAAATGGTTGCCTCACATACGCTTGGTCTCACCGATGTGCCGCAGGCTACATCAGGAACACCGGATGCGGTGGCTGAGGTTAGAGGAGGTGCACATGAACCTCTGCCTCACCTGGATGGTACGTGTGGCCCTGGGAGGATGTGAAGGAGAAGGGGTAGGGAACATACACTTCAGAATGATCTTCTGTGGCAGTAATGTTCTTGGCGATATTCTGAGGGCATGAGAGATACATTTTAATCATTTACCAGGTCGTGGTGTCAGGGGACAGGACAGTATTTATTGCCCATCCCCAGAAAGTTGGTTTTTGTTCAGTTTAGTTCAGACACAAAGTGACCCATCCTTTTTGTCCAGAGATGCTGCCTGACCCGCTGAATTACTGCAGGACTTTGTGTCTATAAACCAGCACACTGCAGCTTCCTTGTACACAACTTACAAACCCGCATGTCTTTGGGATGTGAGAGGAAACTGGAGCACCCGGAGGAAACTCAGGCAGTCACAGAGCAAGCGTGCCAACTCCACACATTCAGCACCTGACTTCAGGATGGAAGCCGGGTCCCTGGCGCTGTGAGGCAGCAGCTCTACCCACTGCGCCACTGGGCCACCTCGCACCTAATAGCCATGAGCCTGAGTTTCCAGCGACTCTCACGGTCGATGAAAAAGATTCCATGACTCGACTCGTGGAAGAATGGGAGAGGGTTTCCTCGTGTCCCAGTGAGAAACGTGGGGCAGAATAAGAATGAAGGCTTTAGTTGGATATTCGTGAGGCTTTTATATCATTGCCAGCGATTTCAAGGGACAAAAACTTGCACTTTCAAAAGACACAGCTGGCTTTGTAGCTGGTCTCTCTCTTGCTTGTGGGTTTGTGGACGAGGGGTGTGCGTTGTTACAGATATCCCGGCAACACTGGCGACATGCTGAGGTGGGGAGGAGGTTCCCAGGGGCCGGCCATAGGGACGAGGAAAACATCGGGATGGGTGTTTGTCATGTACCCCAGCACTGTAAGCCGTTACACCAACACACAGGGTAAAAGCCCGTCCGAGTGGAACTACACTGGTCCCCAAATTCAAATGGACTTTTTCACTTTTGTCACAAGATAGTGCAGAATGTGCACCATTTTCGGCTCCAAGTAATAGCCAATAATTTGATTACAAATTCACACCAGTACTCAGCGTATGGAACTCTGAAGAAGGGTCCTGACCTGAAACGTCACCTACTCCTCGCCAGAGATGCTGCCTGACCCGCTGAGTCACTCCAGCTTTTTGTTTCTATCTATGGAGCCTTAGACATGCTCTCCCATTCCACAAGATCATGGCAATATAATCATGGCCTCAACTTGCTCCTTCCCAAATCCTTGATCAACTTTCACTCCAAGAATCAATCTATCTACACCTTGAACATACCGAATAACCTAACAGCGCAGTCATAGCCTACATCTGATAGCCTACCCTGCTCTTCGACAGTCTCTCCACCTCAATCTCACTGGTCCACTTCCTCTGCCTTTTCTTTGTCACGCTTGACCATCAAGTCAAGTCAAGTCAAGTCAAGTTTATTTGTCACATACACATACGAGATGTGCAGTGAAATGAAAGTGGCAATGCTCGCAGACTTTTGTGCAAAAGACAAACAACAAAACAACCAAACAAATTATAAACACAATCATAACACACATATTCTTTTACATAATAAATAATGGAAGGAAAAACGTTCAGTAGAGTTAGTCCCTGGTGAGATAGGCGTTTACAGTCCGAATTGCCTCTGGGAAGAAACTCCTTCTCAACCTCTCCGTTCTCACCGCATGGCAACGGAGGCATTTGCCTGACCGTAGCAGCTGAGCAGGTGAGCAAGGAGCTGAGTAGACACCACCAAGGCAAAGTTACGGGTCCCTATGGTGTCAGCCCGAGGGTCCTCAAGGCATGTGCCAGCCAATTGTGCGGAGTACTCCAGCGCATCTTCAATCTGAGCCTGAGCTGGAGAGTGCTCCTGTGATGTGGAAGACATGCTGCCTAGTTCCTGTACTAAAGGGGATGCGCCCCAGCTCCTCCAATGACTACAGATCGATGGCACTGGAGAGGCTGGTGCTCATTCACCTGCGACCCCTGGTTAAACCCTACCTGGACCCCCTGCAGTTAGTTCACTTACCAAACAATGATGGGGGTTGAGGATGCCATTATCCACCTGCTCCATTGTTCCTATGCTCACCTGGATGAGCCGGAAAGCATTGTGAGAGTCATGGTTTTTGACCTCTCCAGTGCTTTTAACACATCCGGCCTGCAATGCTAGGGAGCAAACTGACAAGATGCAGGTGGATGCTCCATTTGTGTCCTGGATCACCAACTACCTGATTGGATGACCACAATATGTCAGGCTACAGAACTGTGTCTCGGACAGGGTGGTGAGCAACACAGGGATCCCACAGAGGATGGTCCTCTCTCCCTTCCTGTTCACCACCTACACCTTGGACTTCAGATATAACAGAGGTGTAGTCAACGACTTTGTTGAGTGGTGTGGGCTGAATCACCTGCAGCTCAACACCGACAACACTAAGGAGTTGGTGCTGGACTTTAGGAAGAGAGGAACACCCCTGTCCCCATCAATGGTGTAGATGTGTAGTTTACCAGGGAGTACAAATATATTGGCGTGTACCTGGACAGTAAACTGGACTGGTCCAGGAATGCTGAGGCCCTTTACAAGAAGGGACAGAGCCGGCTGTACTTTTTGAGAAGGATCCCCTCCTTCAATGCCTGCAGTAAGATACTGCAGATGTTCTACCAATCGGTGGTAGCCAGTGCCATCTTCTTTGTTGCCATGTGCTGGGATAGCAGAGCGAAAGCTGCAGACGCCAATAGGTTTAACAAACTCACCAGGAAGGCTGGCTCTCTCCTGGGGGTGGCGTTGGAGTTGGATTCATGGAAGGTGGTCTTGGAGGGGAGGATGCTCCCCAAACTGTGGAGCACCTTGGACAATACAGCTGGTCAACCTGAGGAGCACCTTCAGCAACAGACTGGTTCCACCAAGATGCAGGACAGAACGCCACAGGAGATCCTTCTTCTCTGTGGCTATCAAACATTAGAACTCCTCCCCCTTTAGTTGTGGGGTAGACTGAGACTGACTCACCCCCGCCCCTCTCCAATCTTTGCACATCCCCCAACCCTTTCCACTCGTCACTTTAATTTCAGGTTTCATGTGTTTTATCTTTCTATGACTGTTGGCAGATCAATTTCCCACCTGGGATAAATAAAGTTCTATTGTATCGTATCGTAATGTATCGTATAGTAAGGTAAATTTCTCAGGGGAAGAAACTGGTCATTGATTGTCACTGTTCAAAGTAAGAGAAGATGTTGGTCATGGAACATAGCACAGTGTAGCACAGGAACAGGCCCTTCGGCCCACAATGTCCGTGCCAAACATGATGCCAGGCTAAACTAATCTCCTTCTAGATACGTGATCCATTTTCCTTAAATCCCTTCATATTCACATATCTAGATTAAAGACTTTGTGGCTTGGTGGTGTAGCGTTAGAGTTGTTGCCTTACAGCGCCAGAGACCCGAGTTCGATCCTGACTACGAGTACTGTCTATACGGAGTTTGCTCGTTCTCCACGTGACCTGTGTGGGTTTTCTCCTGTTCCCTCCCACACTCCAAAGGCGTACAGGTTTGTTGGTTAATTGGCTTGGTAAAATTGTACATTGTCCCTAGTGTGTGGAGGATAGTGTTAGTGTATGTGGATTGCTGGTCGACATGGACCCGGTGGGCCAAAGGGCCTTTCCATACTACATCTCTAATTTAAAAAAAACTAAAAATCGCTTGCCGGAAGGCCTGTCGGATCGCTGCTTCAGGGGGAGGCCGCTGAGCCGGCCGGACCCTGCACATCGCCCGAAGACCAGAGTGGATGGAGCCGGCAACAGCAGATGTGACGGGCGAGGGGCGAGGGGCGAGGCCGGTAGGAGAGGAGAGGGGTCTGGCATCCTGTCCCCTTTTACACAGCTAACATCTGCCTGCTGTACAGGTGATGAGCATCGCCACAGAACACTCCATCTTGTGGAAGTGGTCATTGTGGGCAGCATGGTGGCGCAGAGCCAGAGACCTGGGTTCGATCCTGACTACGGGTTCTGTCTGTATGGAGTTTGCATGTTCTCCCCGTGAGCATGTGGGCTTGCTCTGGGTGCTCCCATTTCTTACCACATACCAAAGACTTTCATGTTTGTAGCTTAAGAAGGAACTGCAGATGCTGTAAAATTGAAGGTAGACAAAAATGCTGGAGAAACTCAATGGGTGCGGCAGCATCTACGGAGCGAAGGAAATAGGCGACGTTTCGGGCTGAAACCCTTCTCAGACTAGTTTGTAGCTTAATTGGCTTTGGTAAAATTGTTAAATTGTCCCTATTGTATAGGATAATGCTAGTATACGGGGTGATCGTTGGTTGGCTTGGAATTGGTAGGCCGAAGAGCTTGTTTCCATGCTGTATCTCTAATGTCTAAATTTAAAGTAAAGACTAGACTAAGTGGGACCCGTTGGGTCCCAGTCACACAGGAGGCCTTGTCCCGCAACGCAAGGGGGGATGTGTGGGAGAGGGTTTATGGGAGAGGGTATGTGGGCTCACCGGTTCCTGGCTCCGACCCCACTCACCGGCTCCGGACCCACTCAGCGACTCCCGTCCCCAGCGCCTGTCGCGCTCACAGCCCCCGCCCGCGAACACAGCCCACACTCCGCACCTTCAGCTTTATTCTCCACACTGGTGATTGACAGCGGGTGCCAGAACAGACCAATAACCTTTGTAATATTTCACCGATCAGAACAAAACATGGTGCGCTTGGAGCAGTGGAGAACGGCGAGTAAGGTGGCGAAAAAATCCTAGCGATATAGGGTACTGTTTTTGCGCAAATGTGAAAATAATGCAAACGGGAAGAGGACAAGATCAGAGTTTTAGTAATAGTATAGATAGATAGCTAGAAGATATAAATATAGTTGGCCCATCTAAACTAGTCTCATCAGATTGTCTGGAGAAGGGTTCTGACCCAAAGAGTCACCTATCTATTTTCTCCAGAGATGCTGCCTGACCCGCTGAGTTACTCCAGAATTTTGTGTCTATCTTCGGTGTAAACCAACATCTGCAGCTCCTTCCTACACATATTACTAGTGTGAACGGGTGATCGATGGTCAGTGTAGATTCGGTGGGCCGAAGAACCTGTATCCATGCTGTATATCGCAACTAAACTAAACACTGTTTCGCAGTTGAAAGGAAGAGTCTTAACGTCACAAGGCTGGCACGTGGAAACCCATCCATTTGGGATGGGCAACTTGTTGTGCCAGTTGCAGGAGCGAAGGGTGTCAGGGGTTATGGGGAGAAGGCAGAAGAATGGGTTTGAGAGGGAAAGATAGATCAGCCACGATTGAATGGTGGAGTAGACTTGATGGGCCGAATGGTTTCACGCTGCTGCTACAACTTATGAACATAAGTTGGTGGAAAGTAACCGACATTTGTCAAATTTTACACTGCTGTCTCTCAAAATTGAATAATCTGTTAAGGATTCAGATAGGAAGGCAGGGGCGATCCACAGTGTCAACCTTTTATTAATGATGTATGTATGAGTGTATTTCTGAAAGTAGACAGCCTGAATCAATCAGATAAGTCTTGTACAATACGGCACTACTTCCATATGTCAAATGTCACTATCCTCTACACCAACACTCTTTCATCAAGTTGCTCAAACTATGGATTCCTTTAGGTAAACAATGATGCCCTCGTTTTTAGTTTAGTTTTGTTGAGAGATATAGCGCGGAACCAGGCCTTTCAGCCACCGAGACCGCGCCTACCAGCGATCCCCACACATTAACACTATCCTACACACACTAGGGACAATTTACACTTATACCATGCCAATTAACCTGCAAATCTGTACATCTTTAGAGTGTGGGAGGACACCGAAGGTCTCGGAGAAAACCCACTCAGGTCAGAACGGGGAGAACGTACAAACTCCGTACAGACAGCACCCATAGTCGGGATTGAACCCAGGTCTCCGATGCTGCAATCGTAAAAGCCCTGTCCCACTGTACGAGGTAATTCAAGAGCTCTCCCGAGTCTAAAAAAAAATCAAACTCGTGGAAGCATGTAGAATGTACGTAGCGGGTACATCAGAGCTCGGGGACGTCTCTTAGCGGCTCGTAACGCTAATGGCAGGTACTCAGGAAACGCGGCAAGCTTGGGAAGAATCGTGAAGATTTTTCAACATGTTCAAAAATGTCCACGAGAGCCCCGAGTACCTACGAGCGGCCATTACCGTAAATCTCCGAGTTTGAATCAGGGCAAACTCGGGAGAACTTGAATAAACTCGTACAGAGGGACAGGGTTTTTAGGCAGCAACTCTACCGCTGCCTCTTGAACATCAAGGTGATCTACATATCACACTTTATTTTCCATTTTAATCCTTGGTGAGCAGTTCTATTATCTGTGGATATCAGTTCTCAGTTTCATTTGTTGTCACGTGTACCGAGGTACAGTGAAAAGCTTTTGTTGCACACTAACCAGTCAGCAGAAAGACAAAGCATGCTTACAATCGAGCCATTCACAGTGCCATAGATACATGATAAGGGAATAACGTTTAGTGCAAGGGTCACCAATGAGGTAGATAGTAGTTCAGCACTGCTCTCTGGTTGTGATGGGATGATTCAGTTGCCTGAGAACTGCTGGGGAGAAACTGTCCTTGAATCTGGACATCCACCTGCTGGTAAAGTATTGAATGGGATAACATAGAACTAGTGTGGTCACTCACATCTAAACTTCAGAAGCCTGACTGAAATTAATTTAGGAAGGAACTGCAGATGCTGGTTTAAACCCAAGATAGACACAAAATGCTGGAGTAACTCAGCGGACAGGCATAATCTCTGGAGAGAAGGAATGGGTGATCCAAAATGTCACCCATTCCTTCTCTCCAGAGATGCTGCCTGTCCCGCTGAGTTACTCCAGCATTTTGTGTCTATCTTCAGAAATTAGTTTAGTTTGCTTTAGAGATACAGAGCAGAAACAGGCCCTTTGGCCCACCGAGTCTGCGTAGACCAGTGATCTACACACACTAAGGCTATCCTACACACCAGGGACAATTTACAATGATAGCAAGCCAATTAACCTACAAACTTGTACATCATTGGAGTGTGGGAGGAAACTGGAGCACTCTGGGAAAACCTACGCAGGTCACGGGGAGAACGTACAAACTCCCTACAGACAGCACCCGTGGTCAGGATCAAACTCGGGTCTCCGAAATTGTAAGGCAGCAACTCTACTGCTGTTCCACCAATTAAATAGAGCATTATGTTCAGTTTTGTTCACCATGTTATAGAAAAGATGTTGTCAAGCTGGAAAGGGTGCAGAGAAGATTCACAAGGATTTTGCCAGGACTTGAGGGGAGAGGGGGAGAGGGGAGAGGGGAGAGGGGAGAGGGAGAGGGGAGAAGAGGGGAGAGGGGAGAGGGGAGGGGGGAGGGGAGAGGGGAGAGGTTGAGCAGGCTAGAATTCATTCACTTATTCCTTTTCTCCAAAGATGCTGCCTGAACCGCTGGGCTACTCCACCTTTTTGTGTCTATCTTCAGTGTAAACCAGCATCTGCAGTTCCTTCCTACACAGGCTAGAACTTTATTCCATGGAGTGCAGGAGGATGAGGGGTGATCTTGTAGAGGTGATAGGAATGCATCAGGTAAATGCCCAGAGCAGGGGAATTGAGAACCAGAGGGCATAAGGTGAGGAAGGAAAGATTTAATAGGAACCTGAGGGGTAACCTTTTTACACAAAGGGTGGTAGGTTTATGGGAGCTGCCAGAGGAGGTAGTTGAGGCAGGTACGATCGTAAAGTTTAGGAAGCATTGAGACAGATACATGGATAGGATGGGTTTAGAGGGACATGGACCAAACACAGGTAGATGGGATTAGTGTGGAATGGGCATGTTAGTCGGAGTCTGCAAGTTGGAACGAAGGGCCTGTTTCCATGCTTTATGACTATGATATGCTCAACTCTAATATATCTGTGGTCCATCTTCATTTTATTTTATTTAGCGAATGCAAAGTCCTTTAGCCAAGCAGTTGCCTCTTGATCTGCTGTATGAAGTGTGACAAGTCCTTGTCATCTTCATTTAGTTTAGTTCAGAGGTACAGCATAGAAACAGGCCACCTAGTCCATGCCGACCATCGATCACCTGACTACACTAGTTCTATGTTATCCCACTCTCTCATCCACTCCCTGCACACCAGGGGCAATTTAAAGAGGGCCGATTAGCCTACAAATCCGCACGTACTTGTGATGTGCGAGGAAACCGGGGAACCCGGAAGAAACCCATGTGGTCACAGAGAGAACGTGCAAACTCCACAGAGACAGCACACAAAGTCAGGATGGAACCCGTGTCTCAGGTGCTGTGAGGCAGCAGCTCTACCAGCTGTGCCACTGAGCCAGTGGTGGATGGTAACTAACAGCAACGATGTGGATTTGAGCAGATTACTAGAATGTTGCCTGGTTTCAGCAACTAAGTTACAGAGAAAGGTTGAACAAGTTAGGGCTTTATTCTTTGGAGCGCAGAAGGTTAAGGGGGGACTTGATAGAGGTTTTTAAAATGATGAGAGGGATAGACAGAGTTGACGTGGAAAAGCTTTTCCCACTGAGAGTAGGGAAGATTCAAACAAGGGGACATGACATGAGAATTAAGGGACTGAAGTTTAGGGGTTACATGAGGGGGAACTTCTTTACTCAGAGAGTGGTAGCTGTGTGGAATGAGCTTCCAGTGAAGGTGGTGGAGGCAGGTTTGTTTTTATCATTTAAAAATAAATTGGATAGTTATATGGATGGGAAGGGAATGGAGGGTTATGGTCTGAGCGCAGGTATATGGGACTAGGGGAGATTATGTGTTCGGCACGGACTAGAAGGGTCGAGATGGCCTGTTTCCGTGCTGTAATTGTTATATGGTTATTATATGGTTCTTTAATCACTAAAAATTAACCTCCTGTGTGGAGTAACATTTTCATTAGGCTAATCCAAGACTCACTAATTTGTTTTTTAATATTCACACTGAACTTTTTGTTGTTGTTTATCACGGGTTCTACAGAGTAATATGTTTACATATCTGTTGTGCTGCTGCAAGTAAAATTTTTATCGTTTTGGGACAAATGGCAATAAAACACTCCTGACTCCTGAGTACATTTATACCTCACTTTGTAAAAGGCTGCAGATGCTAGACGCATGTGAAGCCCTTTAGCTCATCCTGCAAGCACTAAAGCAATGTGCAAATGAATGTCTTTCATTCCAGTTGGCACTGTTCCTATGTTCTACGTTTTGTGAATGGTTGGGTTTACGTCTGACGAATGTTTGATGGCTCTGGGCCTGTCCTCATAGCAGAGTTTAGAAGGATGAGGGAGGATCTCGTTGAAACCTACCGAATAATGAAACCTCTAGATTTAACTGATGTGGAGAGGATGTTTCGAGTACTGGGAGAGTCTAGGACCAGAGGACACAGCCTCAGAATAAAATGATGTACCTTTAGAATGGGGAGAAGGCATGAGAATGGGGTTAAGAGGGAAAGATAGATCAGCCATGATTGAATGGTGGAGTAGACCTGATGGGCCAAATGGCCTAATTCTGCTCCTATCACATAAACATATGAATAGAGATGAGCAGGATTTTCGTTAGCCAGAGGATGGTGAATCTGTTGAATTTATTGTTACACACCACTGTGGAGGCCAAGTCATTGGGTATATTTTAAAGCAGAGATTGATAGGTTCTAGATTAGAAAGGGCATCAAAAGTTATGGGAAGAGGCAGGAGAATGGAGTTATGAGGGAGAAATAGATCAGCCACGATCAAATGATGGAGCAGACTCGATGGGCCGAATGGCCTATTTCTGCTCCTATGCCTTATGACCTTAAAGGTAGTGAAATCGCAGACTCAGCACACTCACTAAAAAAAAGCACCAAAAACAGGCCGAGCGATTGGGATTGATGGCAGTCATTCAGCGTGGAAAATCACAGCAGTTATTGGTGACTGCAGCACTCTGAAAACATTCTTCAGTATGTGACGGTGTCTTGTCCAAACAAGTTTAGTTGCTGTACCATTAGTGTACGACGGATGATGTGTCAGCACTGTAATAAATTAACACTTCAAACCTGCATGGCGTGTCACCGCACTTCCTTCACTGGGGTTCGGTGTGGAATATGCCATCAGCAGAGAGATTCAATTTTGAGGAGTGTAAAGGACTAATTAAAATCCCCCTCCATGGCCTGGACTGTGTAAGTGTGGAGTATGTTTGACATTGTGGCAGACTCCTGACTCAGCACATGTGTAAATGTCAACTCTGTAAAATTATATATGGATCATACTTAACCCAGGTGGATCGCAGCCAGTTTACGTGCGTATAAATTATCTGCCAAATCAAACCTCAATAAGAAGTGGAGAAAACATGAAGGGGAGACATAACCAGCAGTGAAACAGGGAAGAGTTTTGGTTCCAAATGTAATCTATAATTTGGCTGGGATTTGTCTCTTAATGAATGCTCTGTAACTATTAGAGCCTTGCAAGGCTGCCTTGGCCTCTCTACCGAGGTTGATGTGAGTGTAACGTAGCCTGCTGCTGCACACTCTTGCTGAAGTTAGTGGATGGAGGAGAATGTCTGAGTTTCACTCCTATGCACACACACAGAAACACGCACACTCATACACTCACACTCACACTCACATACATTTGCACGTTCACACACAAACGCACACAGAGACACAGGCACGGACACATTGACACACAACACACACGCACTCACAACACACACACATGCACACACACTCACAAAACACACACACATGCACACACACTCACAAAACACACACACACATGCACACACAACACCCACACCCAATGCACACACAACACACACACACGCACACACAACACACACACATGCAGACACAACACACACATGCACACACACTCCCAAAACACACACACACACACGCACACACAACACACACACACATGCACACACACATACACACAAAACACACACAAACACACACATGCACACACACACACACATGCATACACAACACACACACGCACACACACATACACTCAAAACACACACACACACATGCACACACAACACACACACACGCACACACTACACACACACACACATGCACACACAACACACTCACATGCACACACAACACACACACGCACACACAACACACACAACACACACAACACACACACGCACACACACACGCACACAAGAACAGGCCCTTCAGCCCACCATGTCTGTGCCGAAGATAATCCTGAGACCTTCACTTATCTACCTGCACAGAACCCATATCCATGTGCCAATCTAAACGTATGTTAAACACCACTAATGTATCTGCCTCCATCACCACTCCTGTCAGCATGTTTACAGACACACCATGCTCTGTGTTAAAACTTGCCCTGCGTATCTCCTTGAAATGTTGTCCCTCTCAATTTAAAGCTATGGCCTCTGGTATTAGATGCTCGGGGTGGCAGGTTTGAGAGGGTGCAGAGTGATTGAAGTTAGTAACATTTGGCTGATGTTCTGTACAACATCCACAATGCCCCAATGTGGGCAGTGAGCTGTAAGGGCAGTGCCAACCATGTGAACACTCGAGTGTGGCAACTTCACTCAAGATGCCGTTGAGGGGTTTCTATCTTTCATGTGCTTCGTAGATGAAAAGAACACTTCTCGGAATCAAGAGATGGTTAACTCAATTAGACTCTCAGTTCTCAACCCCACCTTCTCCCATCTTGCTTTCTCCCCCCCCCCCCCCCCCCCCCCCCCCGATCTCTGGTCGGCATCAGCTCAATGGGCCGAAGGGCCTACTTCCATGCTGTATCTCTAGCCTAAACTAAACTAAACTAAACTAAACTAAACTAAACCAACTAAACTAAAAAACTCAGTCTGTAGAAAAGTCCTAACCCGAACCATCACCGATGCATTCCATCCACAGGTGCTGCCTGGCCCATTGAGTTACTGCAGCACTTTGTGCTTTGTTTTAGACTCTCTCTTGTTGGAGATGGTCAGTGCCTGTGGCGTGAATGTTACTCGGCCATGTCTGAATGCTGTACAGGTCTTGCAGTGTGCATGTACGTGCTGCTTTGGATACATCGGACCGTGAATGGAATTGAACCTTGTGTGGGTCCTCAGTGGAGATACCCATGTCTGACCTGATATTGGAAGGAAGTTCAGGCATGAAGCAGCTGGAGGTGGTTGTGTCCTGGACACTGCCCCGAGGAGCTCTTGCAACGATATCCCAGGTCTCCAGCAGCCACCACTATCTTTCTTTACACAAGATATACATTAATTTCCATTTAGTTTATTGTCACGGGTACCGAGGTACAGTGAAAAGCTTTTGTTGCGGGCCAACCAGTCAGCAGTAAGACAATACATGATTACAATCAGACCATTACAGTGTATAGATACACGATAAGGGAATTACCTTTACTGCAAGCCAGCAAAGTCCAATCAAGGATAGTCTGAGGGTCACCAATGAGGTAGATAGTAGTTCAGCACTGCTCTCTGGTTGTGGTAGGATGATGCAAACTTTGGGGTGTTTACTCCTTGATAACTATTGCTTGAACTTTGTAACTTTGTATACATAGTGGCTCTTTGCACACTTTGTGTACGGTACGCAAAACAAAGAATTTCACTGTGACATGTCACACATGATAATAAAGTAACACTCATCTTAACTTTAGTTCTGCCAAGTCTCTTTGATCAGACACCGAGTCTAACACTGTGGTGATGTCACACTCACTCACTCTCTGGATTCCATCGCTCCATTCCTCAATATTGGGGTTTATGTCGGTTTTTTTCCAGAGGTCAAGTTCACGGATTATGTGCTGAGTAAACTTAAGGAATCAGAACTGGAAGCTAATAAAGGAAGAGCCTTTAAAATGTCCCTCAGCTGTTGGCAAAGCGAGGAGGATGCTGTGATGACAAGGGGAAATTTGTTTATCATTCCAGAGAAGTCGTTTTAAAGCCTGGTGAATCCACATCTGGGATTATATGTAGCTGGAGGGATAGAGAGGAAGGCTATGTGTTCTGTCATTCAGAAAATGCATTGGGGAAAGACACTCCTTCCAGTTTACATAGGACACAGGACACAGTCCAGCACAGGAACAGGTCCTTCGACCCTCAATGTCCGTGCCGAAGATATGATCCATATCCGAACGTGCCTGCATATGATCTATATCCCTCCATTCCCGCATCCATGTGCCTAAGTAAAAGCCTCTTAAACGCCACTATCGTATCTGCCTCCACCACCACCCCTGGCAGCACGTTCCAGGCACGTTCCAGGCACGTTACACTATCTGTGTAAAAAAGCTTCTTCTGCACATCTCCGTTAAACTTTGCCTCTCTCACCTTAAAGCTATGCCCTTTAGTCTTTGGTATTTTCACCCTATGGAAATAGGTTCCACCCTATCTATGTCCGTCAAAATTTAATATATTAGATCTGCCCTCGGCTTCCGGCGCTCCAGGGAAAACAGTCCAAGTTTTAATGGGCGGTGCAGCGGTAGAGTTGCTGCCTTACAGCGCCAGAGACCCGTGTTTCATCCTGACTATGGGTGCTGTCTGCCGGAGTTTGTACGTTCTCCCCGTGACCACGTGGGTTTTCTCTGGGTGCTCCAGTTTCCTCCCACACTTAAAAAACATACAGGCCTGTCGTTTAATTGGCTTAGATAAAAATTGTAAATTGTCCCTCATGTTTACATATTCTGTTATGCTGCAGCAAGTAAGAATTTCATTGTTCTATCTGGGACATGCGATAATTCAGATTCAGATTCAATTTAATTGTCATTGTCAGTGTACAGTACAGAGAGAATAAAACACTCTTGACTCTTGACTCTTGAGTGCGTAGCATAGTGCTAGTGTACGGAGTGATCGCTGGTCGATGCCGCTTCACTGGTCCATATAGAGCCTGTTTCAGCTCATCTCTAAACCAAACTAAACAAGGATTTCTTTTGTGCATAGAATATGAACACAAAATGGTCCCATTTATGAATTGACAACAAAACAAGAAATGAATCAGTAAGGTTTGAGCATATTTTTACAACTAAAAGCCTGGTACGTTGTATTAATGTCAGGTCTTGGGCAGCATCTGCAGAATGGCACCTGAATCCCCACATGCAAGTGTGTGAATGATGTGCGCAGTACATCAGGCAATGAGAATGGTCATTACCTTTGGCAGTTTGTTGAATTTATATTTTGTCTGTGAAAAAAAAAAGAAAGATATAACTTCAATTTAAATAGAGTTTTCAATCTTGGATAGCTTACAGTCAGTATTGTGTATGATAGTATACATTTAAATCAGGCCCTCTCTATATACCGCAGTTAGCTCGGAGAGCCACATTCTTTATAGTACAATAACAGTTCGCTGATAATAAGGCATGTCAAATGTTAACAATTAGATATTAATCAAAGCCAGCTCACGTCAGCTCTTTCAAAGCAGTACATCATAGACATGCAAACAATGAGGCACCTCCTCCACAGATACAAACGTGCAAGGCCGTCAGTTAGAAAAAGAGAAATTGTCCTTCGCTCTATTCGGTCTGCACTCTCTCCCTGTTCTGTTCAAGCTGCACCGCTCCTGTTCTTGATAGGCTGTTCTGTCTGGCAGAGCTAAGAACACTGCAGTACTGACTGACAAATCCCCCACGGCTCAATCCAAGTTTTATTTCCTAAAAGCGGAGGTCAGGAACGTGCGTATGCCACCGCTGTACAGCCCAATCTCCATCCAGCAATTGTTCCCTTGGATTGAAAAATTGCAAATCCTACACCATTAGCCAAGAAATTATAAACCCATTAATTTGACAAATGGAGTGCAGAAGTTATCACAACCTATAATTAAGGACTGCATATCTGAGTATCATCTCTTTGAGACGATTACAAGGGGCACAACATAGATGTGAAAGGCGCAGATCATGCTGAATTGAACATTTCCGGGGGGGGGGGGCATTAATTCAGGGGGGTCTCGCCGATCTGGTCCCCCACGGACGTACAGAAGACCCGGCAGATCACAGCCTGGTTGGGGGTCTCCACCTTGCCGGCTCCTGCTAGTCCCCCCAAGACCAGAGGCTGGGAGGAAGGAGCTGCCGATGACAGATGTGACGGGCAAGGAGAGAGTCAAGTCAAGTCAAGAGAGTTTATTGTCATGTGTCCCAGATAGGACAATGAAATTCTTGCTTGCTGCAGCACAACAGAATATAGTAGGCATAAATACAGAACAGTTCAGTGTGTCTATATAGCAAATAGAATAGAATAGAATAGAATGCAATTATTTGTCATTCAAACCTAGGTTTGAATGAAATATAATTTCTACAGTTTTTTACATTACATTACCAAACAATCCAAGACCCACACTTAACACAGTTTACATAAACATCCATCACAGTGAGTCTCCAACATCTCCTCACTGTGATGGAAGGCAAAGTCTTTATCTCTTCCCTTTGTTCCTTCTCCCGTGGTCCAGCAGTCCAACTGCAGTGTCGAGGCGAACTGGGGCTCCGATGTTAAAGTCCCCGGCGGGCGATGGTAAGTCCTGAGGCCGTTTAAGCCACGCCGGGCGATGTTAGGCCCCGGCTCCATGTGTTTAAACCCACGATTCCAGTGGGAGAAGTCGCCGTTGCGGAGCTCGGAAAAGCGGTCTCCCACCAGGGACCTGCGAGCTCCCGATATTCCCGTCCACCGGGTCTGCGGCAGGTGCCTCCGAACTACAAAAATCGGGTCGCAGCCGCACGCCACCACAGCTCTTCCCGCTCCGAAGTTGGCCAGCTCCGCGATGTCAGTTCCGCAGGCTCTGTAACTGGAGCCCTCAGGTTAGTCCCGGCTGGAGGTCGTCGCCGACTCCACGATGTTAGGCCCAACGACATCCGAGACCCGACAGGGAATAGTCGGGTCTCCACACAGGGAGGAGATTTAACTAACTCAAGACATACATTTAACAAGACAAAAATAAAAAAAGACAGACAACTGTAGTCGAGCTGCTGCCGTTAGGCACCCCACTAACTAAAGACCATATATATACACAGAAATAAACAGATAAACTGCAGTAGGGTGTTATAGTTCAGAGTTCAGAGTTTGTTTAATAACCTGATGGCCAGTGGGAGAGGAGAGGGATGAGCAGGTTAACCTATGATGAACATTTGTCGGCACTGGGCCTGTATTCACTGGCGTTTAGACCTCATTGAAACATACAGAATAATGAAAGGCCTGGATAGAGTGGGTGTGGAAAGGATGTTTCCACTATTCGGAGAGTCTCGGACATGAGGTCATAGCCTCAGAATTAAAGGACGTTCTTTTAGGAAGGAGATGAGGTGGAATTTCTTTAGTCAGAGGGTGGTGAATGTGTGGAATTCATTATCACAGAAGGCTGTGGAGGCAAAATCAGTGGTTATATTTAAAGCAGAGATAGAGAGATTCGTGATTAGTACAGGTGTCAGAGGTTATGGGGAGAAAGCAGGAGAATGGGTTTAGGGGGAGAGATAGGTCAGTCATGATTGAATGGCGGAATAGATGTGATGAGTCGAATGGCCTAAATCTACTCCTTTCACTTATGACCTTATGAACCGGGGGTCCGGCCTACTGCGGCCTCGTGGTCCGCTGCTGGAGGCTCCCACCCCCCGGGGACCAAAGGTGGACGGGTGAGGAGAGAGATGTGCCATCCATGGAAGGAGATGGCTGGAGGCCACAACAGCCTGGGACTTGCCTGGAGCAGTCACCGCTCATAAGAGCAATAAAAGCACCATCGAACCATTAGAGAAAATAACGGAGGTATGGCATGGACAAATCTCATGAAGATAAGTTACTGGGCTTCAGAAAGCACAATGAGGTTGCACATGGGAGACTGAAGACCATTAAATTACATGCGATTAAGGTGGTTAAGTCATTGGTTTGAGGACAGAAATTGCGGGTAAAATGCACACATCAGCTCTACTGAGATGGTCATTCATTTGTTAGGGTCACAAAGTTTAAAGATGCAAACAAAGGAATGGTGTAAAATGACAACGATGCATGAATGGTCAGAGCATGCAAGCTTCGGGAAATGGATTTCAATGCGGATAAGCATTTGATGATGACACCGTGGGACCAGTGGAGATGCACAATTAGTCGGGCTGGAGCAGGGATGTAAAGGTGAGGTGTGGAGTCATAGTCATAGTCATAGTCATCGAGATATACAGTGTGTAGACAGGCCTTGCGGGTTTGGAAAAATAACGCTTTTCACTGTATCCTGGTACACCTGTTAATAATAAACAATACAAAGGCTGACCAGGTTGTTAAAGGGGCTGTCCCACTTGGGCGACCTAATTGGCGAGTTTAGAAGAGTTTAGGAGAGTTTGAAAAAATGACATATTGAAGACCTCCTTCGACTATGTTGAAGACTAGCTTCGACTACCATCGACTACCTTTGACTAACTTTGGGAAATTTGGACACCGAATAATGGAGAGTGAAGACGACCTCCTTCGACCTCCCTTCGACTATGATGAAGACTATCTACGACTACCATCGACTACCTTTGACTATCCTCGATTACCAACGACTAATATGCCGACCTACTACGACCTACTACGACTAACCCTACGAGTAAAAAAAGTGTCGATTTTTTTCCATGGCGACCTTTTTTTACTCGCGGGCATTTTTCAACAAGTTGAAAAATACTCCGCGACCTAGCTGAGGCCTCGAGTACGCGGGGACCACTCTCGAGCATGAAGGAAAGTTACAAAGACCACGTGTCGACCATGTGTCGACCATGCTGCGATTAGGTCGCCCAAGTGGAACAGCCCCTTAACAGAGATAATTACACCTACCTGTGTCTACCATGTCCCTCCAACCTTCCCTATCTGTGTCCTTGTCTAGATTTCTTTTAAATTTTGTCATTGTACCCCCTCTCTACCATTTCTACTGGCAGCTTGCTCCATGTACCGCCAACCCTTGTATAAAACATTTTCCCTTTTAAACCGTTCCCCTCTCACAAACCTAGGTTTTGATTCCTCTACCCTGGGGCAAAAGTTGTGGCTGTTCATCTTATCTGTGCCTACAATGATTTTCTAAACGTCTACAGATCAGCCTTCAGTTTCCTACATTCCAGGGGCGGGGGGGGGGGGGGGACACACCGCCTATCCAACCTTTGCCCAATCCTTCCTTGTCTTGTGTTATCCTCACATATCTTTCTGTGCACCCTTTCCATTTTGCATCCATCTTTCCCATGCAGGTTGACCAGAACGGGGTACATGTCCTCCAAATGTGGCCCTACCCGCATCTTCTGCAACCGTAACATTGTAGTGGGGACTCGCAGAAGTCCAGCCAAGAATTAGACAGGACACGAAGTTGCATGATCAAACGGTATTTAATGTTGACAGTGCTGCTCCGTACTCCTCACTGGACACGTGCGTTGCCCGACCTTAAATACCCCCAAGTATAAATCCCGTGACCTGCGCCTCCCACACCGAGACACCTAACTCCTCCCTCCAGGGCCGAGGGTTCGCTCTGCCCGTGGCTTACCACCAGGTGCCGCCACAACATGACATCCCAACTGCTGTAGTCACTCCGATGACCAATGTAGGTGAGCTGGCCAAACACCTTCTTCATCAAAGTCAGACACAAATTGCTGGAGTAACTCAACGGGTCAGACAGTGTCTCTGGAGATAAGGAATAGATGACGCTTCGGGTTGAGTCTGAAGAAGGGTCTCGACCCAAAATATCACCTATTCCTTTTCTCCAGCGATTCTGCCTGACCCGCTGAGCTACTCCTGCCTTTTGTGTCTGTCTTCAGTTGAAACCAACATCTGCAGTTCCTCTCTGCACCTTCTTCATCATCCTGTCCATCTGTGGCGCCACTTTCATGGAACTACAGACTTGCTCCCCTTGCTCTCTCTGTTCTACACCAATCCCCAGGACGCTACCACTCACCATGTAAACCCTGCCCTGGTTTAACCGTTGAATAGGCAACACTTTGCACTATGTGAATTAAACTACATCTGCCATTCCTCGGCCCATCGGCCCGGTTGATCAAAATCCTGTTGTAATCGCAGATATCCTATCTTCACTGTCCACTCACTATACCACTGATTTTAGTGACATCTTCAAACTTACCAACCATACCATCGACATTCACATCAAATTAGTTAAAGTAAATAACAAACAAAAGTGGACACAGTAGCGATTCTTGTGGTACACCACTTGTTATAGGTCCCTAAGTCTGAAAAACAACCCTCTACAACCGCCTGCTCTTATCTTCAAGTCAATTTTATATCCCATTGAATAGGATGACACAGTAGCACAGCTGTAGAGTTGCTGCCTCACACGGGTTTGATCCAGATCACGGGTGCTTTCTGTACGGAGTTTGTAGGTTCTCCCCGTGACCTGTGTGGGTTTTCCCCGGGTGCTCCACTTTCCTCCCACACTTACAGGTTTAATTGGCTTTGGTAAAAATTGTAAATTGTCCCTAGTGTGTAGGATAGTGCTAGTGGATCAGAACAAATCAGATGACCAAGGAAAGGAGGAGCCCACAATGCTCCATTGCTGGCTGTGAAAGAGGTGATAACGAAGGAATATATGGATGCAAACAGTGGAACTAGCAGATCAACTAGGGTGGAGAGGGAATGGATAGAGAGGGACGGCAGGGGTAGTTAAAATAAGAGAAATCACTATTCATACTGCTGGGTTATAAGCTGCTCAAGCAAAATAGTTCAGTTTAGTTTATTTTTTGTCACGTGTACTGAGGTACAGTGAAAAGCTTTTGTTGCATGTTAACCAGTCAACCAGGAAAGACAATACATGATTACAATCGAGCCACTCATAGTGTATAGATACATGATAAAGGGAATAATGTGAATAACCTTTAGTGCAAGATAAAGTGCAGTAAAGCCCAATTAAAGATAGTCCGAGGGTCTCCAATGAGATAGATGGTAGTTCAGGACAGCTCTATAGTTGTTGGTAGGATGGTTCAGTTGCCTGATAACAGCTGGGAAGAAACTGTCCCTGAATCTGGAGGTGTTTTGCGTCGGGACCCTTCTTCAGACTGGTCCTGATCCGACCCGAAACATCACCTATCCTTTTTCTCCAAAGATGCTGCCTGACTCGCTGAGTTACTCCTGCACTTTGTGTCTAACTTTGATATAAATTTCTACTATTTAAAGGCAAACTCCAGTTCTTAATGGCAGCCCTTTGAATGCTGCTATGTTGGGATTGGGATAAGGAAGAGACTTTGGTCACCTGGCATTCAACAATGTGCTTCGGGTGTCAGGGGTTACAGGGAGAAGGCAGGAGAATAGAATTAGGAGAGAGAGATGGATCAGCCATGATTGAATGGCGGCGTAGATTTGATGGGCCAAATGGCCTAATTCTGCTCCTGTCACTTATGAACGTATGAACTTCCAAATGTGGCCCAAGGTTGAAATTGGTTCCCCAAATCCCAATTTCCTCACCAAAGTGAGAGGACGCTTAAATTCCCCCCCAAAGTTCTGTTTGTGAAAGCAAAGGCCGGAAAATCCAAGAGGCAAAAAATAGAAACATTATTGGAGAAGGCACATGGAGAAGGAATGGAAACTAGAAATAAATGTGGAACAGGCAATGTTCGTAGGCCAGAATTTATCAGAATTTTACATAATGTAGAACAGCTTTGGAAATCCTTCTCCTCATAAATCTGACTGAGAGAAGCATTACTCCCAAGTGGGCGATTACAACTGCAGCCCCAAGGCATGTGAAGCCATGAACAAAGATGGAGTATTTTATGTAGTAAAATATTTTAATTTAGAACATTAGAATAGGATGGCAATAAATCAATTTGTTAATTGTAAAGAAAACTCTCTGAGAACATTGGGCGGCTTATAAAAGGATTAGTTTAAATCTTCGCTGTCTTGAAGAGCCTTCCTAACTGGCTAGTTCTGGGGAGGAGATGGGATGGGGTGAAGGTTTAACATGGAGGGGCGGCCCAGGAGCTAATTCAAGGTCAAGGCTCCATTCATATCTGGTGACAATCAGATGCAGTTCCCCTCCAGAATTGGGTGACAGTGGCTGCCAGCTGTATTTGAATGGATGGAGCGGGTTGTGATGATGACAGGTGCTTGTAGTCCGTGTCACACCTGTGGGATACACAGCATGGGGACGCAGCGGTAGATTTTCTGCGTTACAGCGCCAGAGACCCGGGTTCGATCCTGACTACAGGTGCTGTCGGTGCGGTACGTTCTCCCCATGACCTGCGTGGGTTTTCTCCGAATGCTCCCGTTTCCTCCCACGCTCCAAAGACGTGCAGGCTTGCATGTTACTTTGCTTCGGTAAAAAAAAATAAAAAAATTCCCAAGTGTGTGGGAGAGTGCTAGCGTACGGTGTGATCGCTGGTCTTGTGGGGTCGAAGGACCTGTTTCCCCGCTGTACTTCTAAACTAAACTAAACTAAACATAACTAAACTAAATGTAACTAATGAATCAGTTCCAAACCAACATTTAATCCGAAGCACACAAAGTGCTGGAGCAACTCAGCATCTCTGGAGAACATAGATAGGTGACGTTTTGGGTCGGGACCCTTCCCAGCCCAAACTCAGATGAGTCCCGATCCGATATGTAACCTATCCATATGGTCCAGAGATGACGCCTGACCTGCTGAGTTACTCCAGCACTTGTGCCTGTATAAACCAGCATCTGTAGTCTCTTGTATCAACATTTTATCCGAAGGTCTGATATATAGCTGCTAGAGCTTCTGCCTCCCAGCACCAGAGACGCAGGTACAATATTCACCTTGCATGTTTTCTCTGTGCATGGCTTTCCTCCCGGTGCGCCGATATCCTCCCACGTCCCAAAGATGTGCAGGTTTGTAGGTTAAATTGGCCCCCATGTAAATTGCCCCAAGTGCGTAGGGAGTCAATGAGAAAGTGGGATAGTATGGAACTAATATGAATGAGTGATCGATGGTCGGCATGGATTCGGTGGGCTGACTGACCTGTTTCCATGCAGAAGGTAAAGACAAAGTGCTGGAGTAACTCAACGGGTCAGGCAGCATCTCTGGAGGACAAGGATGGGTGACGCTTGATGTTTAAGGTTTAGCGTCTAACATCAGGTGCTGCCTGACCCATTGAGTTACTCCAGCATTTTGTTTTTTATCATCAGTATAAACCAGCACCTGCAGTTCCTTCCTACACTGTTTCCGTGCCGAATCTCTAAACTACACTAAACCTTGCCTTGGTGAAAAAAGTATGTTCCTCTGAAGGTTTGAATTAGGCTAAAGAATATGCTACGTGACCCTTGAAACCTGCTCCATCTTTCCAGCTCCTCTCAGGAGGAGCATTCCACACACTGAGCATCCTCTGAGAGAAATGATTTCACCTCATCTGTCTTAATTACATAATCCCTTATTTAAAAAAAAAACTGGCCCCTAGCTCTCGATTCCCCCACGAGAGGTAACTTCCTTTCTACCTCTAGATTGTCAATTCCAATCACTATCATGTACATTCCAGTTAAGTCCTCTCCCAATCTTCTGAACCTTCAACTCATACAAGCCTGGGTTATCCAGCCCTTCTGGAGAAGAACAGTACAGCATAGGCACAGGCCCTTCGGCCCACCATGTCTGCACTAGATAAAATTATGAGAGGCGTAGATAGGATAGACAATCAGCACCTATTTCCCAGGATGGGAATATTAAATACTAAAGGGCATTGCCTTCAGGTGAAAGGGGCAAAGGGGAATATTTTGTTAATGCACAGAGGGTGGCAAGTGCCTGGAATGTGCTGCCAGGGGTGGTGGTGGAGGCAGATACGACAGTGGCATTTAAGAGACTCTTGGATAGGCACATGAACATGCAGGGAATGGAGGGATATCAGACAACCAAATAACGGCTGGTCTTGGCATTATGTTTGGCACAGACATTGTGTGCCGAAGGGCCTGTTTCCTGTGCTGTACTGTTCTATATAAGACGACCCACCCCTTCCAGGTATTATTCTTGAAAATCTTCCAAGTACGGCGTCCATGCTTTCGCTATCTTCTGCAGATAAGGACACCAATATTCCAACACTATTTCACCAATGCCTTACACACATGAAGCATATCTACCTCTCTCCCTCTCATCCCTCCCATCCTACCAGTGATGCCGGGGATTGGCCTCTCCTGGCCTGTCAGCCAGTGTCATGGATCACAGTGGCATCTGAAGGAAGGAGGCCCTGTCACAAGGGGCCCAGGTCAAGTGAATGAACCAGAACCCATGGCAAGTTGGAAACCATCGCGGCTCCACCAGGCCAGTTGGCGGATCCATTTCCAGGGCTCTTGTTGCTACAGAACATTGTAGCTGAGTCTGTGTCCCGCAGCACTGGATGTCTTTGCCGGCAAACCACATCCGGTTCATTAATGAGGTCAGGAAAACCATTCTTTCATCCTTAGCCTCTGTAGGCTATCCCAGCATGTAGATTAGAACACTATCCACCACGCTAGGGACAATGTGGCTGGAACGAGCAGGGAAAAAGCACAATTACTGTAGTGGAAGCGTTTTTGAATGTTGTAGGTTTTAACAAACGTAAATGGAGTGCAGGCATGTGGGATCCTCACCCTCCAGGGTCAACACCAATTTACCATAAGATAAACTGGGAGAAAAAGATTCCAACAATTCCATGCCACCATGCATTTTGCTCTGTCTATGTCCTAATGCTAAACACTTTGGAGGTCTGTCACTCATTAGGCTCCAGGTTCACTGTGAACAGTTCCTCACACTTGCATTGCACAGGATTATACAGAATGCACTGAGCAGGAACAGGCCAGATAGACACAAAATGCTGGACTAACATAGGCGGCATCTCTGGAGCGAAGGAATGGGTGACGTTTCGGGTCGAGACTTTGGTGCTGGTTCTCCTTTAGACCTTATCCTTCGTCAGGTACATTAATCCACATAATCCTCTCCACAGCTTAGAGCCAACCACTCTCAATAGCAGTGACAATCACCCCTTGTACCCAAGCAAAGAATTGCAGCATAAGTCAGGAAAAAAACTGGAAGATACAAGTAAAATGTTTTCACTCATGGAATGGTGTTGGCTTGGAACACCCCACTTGAAAGTTGGCAGATGTGGGCAACCCTGTTTATACGTGGAGTGTCCTGTTCGTGGAGTGGCAATGATGTGTTGCAACTTAAGAAGTCTCAAAATCTCATCTCGCCTGGTATGAGCTCAATGGACCAGATGCCTTCCTACTGTGGGGCAAATTCAATAACCAGCCCCAGTTTGTCAATAAGCCTGGTGTACCACAAGGGGGCGGCACTGTGGCGCAGCGGTGGAGTTGCTATCTTACAGCGCCAGAGACCCAGGTTCGATCCTGACTATGGGCACTGTCTGCACGGAGTTTGTATCTTTTCCGTGGGTTTTCGCCAGGTCCTCCGGTTTCCTCCCACACTCCAAAGACGTACAGGTTTGTAGGTTAATTGGCTTCTGTAAATCGTAAATTGTCCCTAGTGTGTGTGGGATAATGTTAGTTTAAGGGGTGATCAGTGGTCGGCGTGGACTCAGTGGGCTGAACGGGCTGTTTCCACGCTGTATCTCTAAAGTCTTAAGTGAAAGTTTTCCGTGGGGGGGAAAAGGATAAATCCTGATGGAGAAGACAATCAGAAGGAAGAATCCTGGAGAATTGTGGTAGAGTCGATGAAGAGAGAAGGTGCAGATTCTGTTTTGCTGAAAGGTGCGCAATGGTGGTGGGTGTATGGAACAAGCTGTCAGAAGAGGTAGATGAAACAGGGACTATCCGAACATTTGATAAATAGTTAGACAGGAACATGGATAGGAGGGATATGGACCAAATGTGGGCAGTTGGGACTAGTGTAGATGGGACTTGTATGAGCAAGTTGGAGTGAAGGACACTATATGACTCTATGACTATACCAGGAGTGGGGGTAATGGATCAGACATTCAAATCCGGCATGTGGGAAATTCAAAGTCAAATAATCCAATAAAACTGGGAAGGAAAACTACTGCCAGTTGTAGGTTCCATGAAATTATGTCTTTGCTGTGAAACCACATCTGGTTCATTATTGAGGTCAGGAAAACCATTCTGCTATCCTTAGTCTCCCTGGCTCACACGTGGCCTCAGACCGTTGACGTTGTTGATTCTTAGCTGCATCTTTATTTCAGCAGCTTCTCAGGATGGACAATAATCACCAGCAGGGCTCACGAGCATGAATACATTTGTAAAGGAGGCGTGAGTTCCGACACTAGAGATTGGGCACTCTTTAGTTTAGAGATACAGTGTGGAAACAGGCCCTTCCGCCCACCGAGTCCACGCCGACCAGAGATCACCCAGTGTATTAGTTCTATCCGCCCGCTGCTGAAAGACTCATCCATGCCATACATCTCCTCCCAACTGGACTACTGCAACACACTTCTCCTTGGCATCAGCTCCACCTACATCAACCGACTCCAACTGGTCCAGAACGCAGCCGCCCGACTCATCACCCACACCAAATCCTGGCATCACATCACTCCAGTCCTCAAACAACTTCACTGGCTTCCCATCTCCCACCGGATCATTTACAAAATCCTGATCCTCACCTACAAAGCCCTCCACCATCTGGCCCCCCCATATCTCACTGACCTCCTCTCCCCCTACCAACCCTCACGGTCCCTCAGATCCACATCAGCCAGTCTCCTCTCCATCCACGTCCAACCTCCGCAGTTTTGGGGACAGAGCCTTCTCCAGGGCAGCTTCCAGGTTCTCGAACTGCCTCCCCCAACTGATCCGCAATTCCGTGTCCCTCACCATCTTCCAGTCCCGCCTCAAGACCCATCTCTTCACCTCTGCCTATCCTTAGCCCCACGTCCCCCTCCCTTTTCATCTGTGCTTGAATTGCCTCATATTGGGTTTTGAATTGAATACTGTCTTTAATTTGTGTACTAGTCATGTCTCTACTATTTATTTCATTCTGCTTACATGTTTTCCTCTACTTGCTAAATTTTTGTAAGGTGTCCTTGAGATTCTTGAAAGGCGCCCATAAATAAAATTTATTATTATTATTATTATCCTACACACTAGGAACAATTTACAGAAGCCAAGTCATCTACAAATCTGCACGTTTTTGAAATGTGGGAGGAAACCGGAGCATCCAGGGAAAATCCAAGCGGTCACGGGGAGAACGTACAAACTCTGTACAAATAGCACCCATAGTCAGGATCGAACCTGGGTCTCAGGCGCTGTAAGGCCACTGCTACCACGTAGTATGGAAATTCTAACTCCCCCACGGCTCTGCAAATGTGACTGTACTGTTAAAATCTATGTTGCAGAATCTGACTTCATAGAAGGTGATTTTGGAGAGTTCTTTTGGCAGCCTGGCCATTATCTCTCTGCTTTAGACTGCATCGGACATCGAGTGTGGTTCTGAAAACAAGGAACATTTCCGAAGAAATTAAAGAACTAAGTGGTGCGACCAGGGAGCAATATTATTTCAGCATGCGAAAATTAATAAAAATTTTATATCAATGCTGTTAATAGAATGAGAATATTGATGTGAGGAGGAAATTGGTTTTGTAATAAAGTGCATATCATCGATTATCTTTACCTTTGTTGGGGGTAGGGAGATTGCATCCAAACAGAATCATAATACTCCACAACGTAGTTTCCCGGCATTTACTGAAGCTCATAAAAAAACAAGGAAACAAAGAAATATTTTATATTAGAACCATATCCACATATGTGTAACAACACCTGGCCTAGCCGTTCTGAGTCATATTTATTGCCCGCAGTGACGTTTACAACTTGCAAATTAAAGAAGAAAAAGATTTATATTTCTGTGGCGCCTCGTACAACCTCAGTTTGCCCCGAAGTGCATTAGAGCAAATTAAATATTGCTGGAGTGTCATTATTTTTGCTTTCTTTACTTCATAAGCAATGAGATTTCATCACAGGCTGTGTACCATCTTTTCTGCCTATATGTGCAATAAAATACATTTATGTTGACATGCTTTTCCAGTCTATAAAAACTTTCTCCTTGCTTCCATCTTTTAGTTAACTTTACATCTAGTTGTAACATGACAAATACTGTGTTTGTTTTAATGAACTGGCTGTGAGACATGGTTACTTTGTAATTACGGGCCGTGACCAGCAGGTGGTGATATTGCAACTTTATTTTAGAGAGTTTAGAGATACCACGCAGAAATAGCCCTTCGGCCCATCGAGTCCGTGCCGACCAGTGGTCATCCAGTATACTAGCACTATCTTGCACACTAGGAACAATTTACAATTTTTATCAAAGCCAATTAACCTACAAACCTCTGCGTCATTGGAGTGAGGGAGGAAACGTTTCATGTATCTTGTGCCTTGTGACTGTTGGCAGATCAATTTCCCTCCTGGGATAAATAAAGTTCTATCTTGTCGTGTCGTGTCATATTGTATCATAAACCTGAGCACCGGGAAAAAACGCACGTCATCACGGGGAGAACGTACAAACTCCGCCCAGGCAACATCTGAAGTCAGGATCGAACCAGGGTCTCTGGTGTTGTAAGGTAGCAACTGTACCGCTGTGCTACTGTAATGCCTACCTTACTTACAATAGAGGGCTGCTCCCCCTTCAACAATCACTGATCATATTCTCCTTTCCAAGGACGTTAGGCTCCTGCGATGTTGTCTTACAATTTATTAAAGAGTCAAGGGTTAGTGGATTCTCATTAATTGCCCACGAGGTCAATGCATTACTAAAAGATAACGCCAACCGTTAGTCGGGAGGGATATGAGCCCAATGTGTACGGGTGGGAGTAGTGTAGATGGGGTATGTTGGTCAGCATGGGTAAGTTGGGTTGAAGGGCCTGTTTCCATGCTGAGTGACTCTATCACACCCAACCCACAGGCGCTCAGAAGCTCATTAGTCCATGTCATATGTTCTATGAGTGGTAAGAGGCCATTTGGCCCATTAAGACAACTCCACCATTCAATAATGGCTGATCTATCTTTCACTCTCATCCCCATTCTCCTGCCTTTCCCCCATAACCCCTGACACCCATACTAATTTTATCAACCATCGCCTTGAAAATATCCGTTGACTTGGCCTCCACAGCCGTCTGTGGCAATCAATTCCATAGATTCATCACCCTCTGACTAAAGAAATTCTTCCTCATCTACTTTCTAAAGGTAGGTCCTTTTATTCTGAGGCTTTGGGCCCTGATCCTAGACTCATCCACTAGAGGAAACATCCACTCCACAAACCATTCTCTAAAATGACCCAGGTCAAGTCAAAGTCAATAAGAGACCGGCAATAAATGTTGGCATTGCCTTTGATACCCACAGCGTATGTTTAGTTTAGTTTAAAAATAGACACAAAATGCTGGAGTAACTCAGCAGGTGAGGCAGCATCTCTGGAGACAAGGAATGGGTGACGTTTCTGGTCGAGACCCTTCTTCAGAATGTTTAGTTTAGTTTAGAGAAACAGTGTAGACACAGGCCCTTCGGTCCACCGAGTCCTCACCGAGCAGCAATCCCCACACATTAATACTACTCTACACACACTAGGGACAATTTTACATTCATACCAAGCCAATTAACCTACAAACCTGTACGTCTTTGGAGTGTGGGATGAAGCCGAAGATCTCGGAGAAAATCCACGTAGATCACAGGGAGAATGTACAAACTCCGTGCAGGCAGCACCCGTAGTCAGGATCGAACCCAGGCCTCTAGTGCTGTAAGGCCATACCTCTACCGCTGCGCCACCGTGCCACCCTATAGTATCAATAGATTTTAAAATGTCATATTGTAACCTTTGACTCTGGCTGCTGAAATTGAATTGCATTATAAACATCATTCTAACTTTTTTATATCTTATTTTTAAAAAATCTGAATATTGCCATGGGATTGCTGCTTGTTACAGAATCTGACCGGGGTCATTAATAACTCTGCTCTCTTGGCAAAAGGACGTTCATTTGCATTAACACAGATGTTTGCCTGGAGACAACAGCATGGACATCGAGTGCAACGAGAGACATGATTTTAATCTTCTCTTCTCCAGGAAATATTCCATGTTTGAGCCCAGGTAAGAACAAATTTAATCATGTGGATAAAATATTTTGGAGTGCAGAAATGAATCCTGGTAAAGATGAACATGAAAAACTTGAACTGAAGAAGGGCCTTGACCCAAAACGTCACCTATTCCTTCGCTCCATAGATGCTGCCTCACCTGCTGAGTTTCTCCAGCATTTTTGTCTACCTTTGAATTTTCCAGCAGCTGCAGTTCCTTCTTAAACAAAGCGAAAAACTTGGACTTTATGATATAATCATGAATGTTGGGGTAAAGTACACGGGAAGATTTCCTCTCAATTCCTGGGCAGCTTTCAACCCAACGATATCATTATTGGAGGGTTATGGTCTGAGTGCAGGTAGATAGGACTAGGGGAAAATAAGTGTTCGGCACGGACTTGAAGGGCCGAGATGGCCTGTTTCTGTGCAGAAAGTGTTATATGGTTATATGGTTATGGTTATTGAGTTCTCTAATTTCAATTAAGCCTTGCTTCCCCTCTCTCTCCGTCCCTCTCCTATCCTGGTTCCACTAGTTTCAGTCCTCCTGATTTATTTTACCTTGTATGCCTTTTTGTTATCTTTTCTACAGCCACCAATGAGCCATTGCACATTTCCTTGAGCATCATCTGCTTTGATCTGCCCTTTTCACACCTTACAAGTTCTTTGTAGCTCTCCATATCTCCTTTCCCTCTCCCCTGACTCTCAGTCTGAAGAAGGGTCTCGACCTGAGACGTCACCTATTCCTCCTCTCCAGACATGCTGCCTGGAGTTATCCAGCATCTTCTATTTAATCATATTCCATTGGAAAGCACTTTGAAGAGACATATTGGGCAAACACACTTTTGTGCCCATTTTAAAAGAGCAATTAACAGATTTAAGAGAAACCCGTTAATAACAGCGTTAAAATAATGGGGAGAGACTTGATACACATAAGGTCTGGGCTGGATCATGTCAGCTCAGGCTGGTGATTCCAGAGAGAATGGTTCTACTGGTGGGACCGATCACATCTTTCCGCCCCTCCCCCCCTCCCGATCTTCCATACATGCATTGAAACCACTGACCCCAGCAACTGAGAGTTACCGAGCTTACACGCTGATTAGCTGCACATTATGGCGCTGAACTTTACTTCACCTATAGAATAAAGCTACATTCACTTGACTGCTGTCACCGGTCTTTTACAGAGTTAACTTCAGCTGTGCTTTGTGTGTTGTTATTTATTTCGTATATTATCTTCATGGCAAATTAATTTCTAATATGTAGGATAGTGCTGGTGTACGAGGTGATCGCTGGTTGGCGTGGGCTCACTAGGCCGAAGGGCCGGTTTCTGCCCCCTAAAGGGCCTGTTTCACATTATCTCTAAAGTCATGTATTTCTAATGTCTCCTAATTTTAACAATATATTTTTTAATGATCTCAGGGTATTTGCAACATATTTGCCAGATTCAGTTGGAAACAATCCCAAGGCAGGGCTGCCAACATTGGGTGAGAGTTGAGAGTGAGAAATTTGGACCCACCCTACGACAATGTCTATGACAAGCCACCTCCCAGTCGACGTCAAGCTACAACAAGCTACGTCGACCAGCGACACAATTCCTCGCGAATTGGGACGTCCGCCTACGACCATACCTATGACCACTCAGGCGACAACTTACGACAACCAAAGTCAACTTACGTTCACCCGCGACAAGATACGCCAAGCTACGACTTTGTCGGCGACAACTGAAGATGTCACGCCATGGTGACTTCACCAGTTGCACCGTGTCGGGGCGGTGATGAAATGCGTGAGTCTCACGCTCAATGCGATCTTATAGAAACTTACAAAATTCTTAAGGGGCTGGACAGGCTAGATGAGGGAAGATTGTTCCCGATGTTGGGGAAGTCCAGAACAAGGGGTCACAGTTTAAGGATAAGGGGGAAGTCTTTTAGGACCGAGATGAGAGCATTTTTTTTCACACAGAGAGTGGTGAATCGCTGGAATTCTCTGCCACAGAAAGTAGTTGAGGCCAGTTCATTGGTTATATTTAAGAGGGAGTTAGATGTGGCCCTTGTGGCTAAAGGGATCAGGGGGTATGGAGAGAAGGCAGGTACAGGATACTGAGTTGGATGATCAGCCATGATCATATTGAATGGCAGTGCAGGCTCGAAGGGCCGAACGGCCTACTCATGCACCTATTTTCTATGTTTTCTATGTTTCTATGTGAGAGTTGGCAGTGCTGCCCAAAGACCTTGGCAGCCCCAAGTGCCACATTCTGAGGCTCAGTCACCAGACATGATATGTTGCCCGTCTCTAGGACGCTTGGATCAGACAACCTTGCCGTTATTGCAGGGAGGTAGGTGTTGGACGTGGGGAGGTCCGTGGGCCTGGTCCGCTGTAATCTGCCCCTTTCAGTATTTTATTAATGTAGTCGATGTTTGCTGCATTGCTGTGTGGTTGTAAGGTCCAGGTTCAGGAACAGTTTCTTCCCAACAACCATCAGGCTATTCAACATGTATAGGAAGAAACTACTGATGCTGATTTACATCAAAGATAGATGCAAAGTTCTGGAGTAAGTTAGCGGGTCAGGAAGCATCTCTGGTGAAAAGGAATGGGTGATGCTCCAGGTCAGAACCCTTCTTCAGATGATCTGATGGGACTAGCCTAGATGGGGCATCTTTACTTTGAATTTTAGACTTTAGTGATACAGCGTGGAAACATCGCCACCGACTCTGCACTGACCAGCGATCACCCCGTACACTAGCACTGTCCTACACATTAAGGACAAATTCCAGAAGCCAATTAACCTACAAACCTGTATGTCTTTGGAGTGTGGGAGGAAACTGGATCACCCACGCGGTCACGGGGACAATGTACAAACTCCGTAAAGACAGCACCCGTAGTCAGGATGGAACCCGGGTATCTGGTGCCTGGAAGGCAGCAACTCTACCGCTGCGCCACTGTGCTGCTCTGTATTTGCATGGATGAGATGGGCCGAAGTGCCTGTTTCTGTGTTCTGTGACTATGACTGTACAGGCGGGGTAATGGGAAACAAGAAGAGACGTAGCTGTCAGATTCTGACACTTGCAGTTTTATTTGTTTTTCAGTTGTGAACAAGATTCTGCATTTAGTCTCCGTTTTAGGGGGTAAGGGATCCCAATAAAAAAAGGCAAAACTGAACATTAAATCAGACCCTGATGCTGAAAAACCTTGTTAACCACACACCTTTGAGATCATAATTGTTGTTAGATTATAGTTATTTAAAAATATACATATATAAGCTTGTATGCTCAGTTGATAGCTGTCATTTCTCAGCTCAACAATGAAAGGATACAAAGTGGAGTGAAATGATGCGTAATTGCATGTTGAGCTGTTCAATCAAAGCTTCGTTGATGGGTTAGTCTAGCACAGTATTGTTCAATTTGGCACGTCATTGCACAGACCAAATCCAGTTCCATGCTGGAGTCGAGTGATCTGATCGTCAACAAGACTCCGCTAGTTGTCTCTATGCCATCTGTACCAAGACCGAAGCAAAGTCCAGTTTGTTTCTCCATTCCTGCTACCTCTATATTGCAAGTGCTCAGATAGTGAAGTGTGAAAACACACACCTCCAACTTCAGGGGAAGTTCTTCCCTCAGTCTGAAGAAGGGTCTTGACCAGTAACATCACCCATTCCTTCTCTCCAGAGATGCTACCTGTCCCGCTGAGTTACTCCATCATTTTGTGTTTATCTTCACAGTTTCTTCCCCACTTTTATCAGGCAATTGAACCATTCTAACAACAACTAGAGAGCAGTCCTGAGCTACTATCTACCTCATTGGAAACCCTCAGATTATCTTTAACCGGACTTTACTGCACTGTATCTTGCACTACATATTATCCATGCTATTCCCTTTATCGTGTATCTGTACACTGTGGATGGCTCGATGGTATCATGTGTTGTCTTTCCTCTTACTGATTAGCAGACAACGAAAGCTTTTCACTGTACCTCAGTACACGTGAAAATAAACTAAACTAAACTGCCTCCACCACCACCCCTGGCAGCATGTTCCGGGCACCCAAAAAAACTTGCCCAGTACATCTCCTTTAAACTTTCTCTAACCTCGAACCTTAAAGTTATGCCCTCTAGTATTTCACATTTCCACCCTGGGAAGAAGGTTCTGACTGTTTATCCCATCTATGCCTCTCATTATTTGACAGACTTCTATCAGGTCTCCTTTCAGCCTCTGCTAGAGTTTAATTTAGTTTAGAGATACAGCGTGGAAACAGGCCCAGCAAGTCTGCACCGATAAGCCATCACCCGTACACTAGTTCCATCCTACAGAAGCCAAATAACCTACAAACCTGCACGTCTTAGGCATGTGTGAGGAAGCCGGAGCACCTGAAGGAAACCCACAAGGTCACAGGGAGAACATGCAAACTCCACTTAGACAGCACCTGAAGTCAGGATCAAATATAATATTAAATTCTCTTCATCCACATGTATTCATAACAATGTAAATGTAATTGATACAATCAACAAATAATGATAGTGACCTGGCCTCAAGGTAACTGGAACTCGGAGTGAAATATTCAGAAGGGTACATGAGAAAATGAGTTATGTTAAATCTGTTAACAAGGTATGATTCGGGAACACCACAATAAATTAATTATGATTTAAAAAAAATTATGATATTGAAACAGTTTAAAAAATCGGGAAGATTAGACAAAGCAAATTGGCAAGGACAGGCTTGAGAACAAGTTCATCGCATTTATATGGGGCAGTTTATTGTAACAATATGCTGTTGAAGCCAAAGGTGGGCTGGTTATTTTAGATCTGACCATCTGCAATAAGATAGGATTAATTAATTGATCTTGTAGAGTAGGATCCTCAAGAGGAGTGATCATAACAAGATAACATTTTACATTCAGCTGGAGAATTTGAACCAATCTTAAACCAAAATGAGCCGATTCAAAGTCAGAGATGTAAGTTGTCCAACAAAAATAGGTTAGAAGTTAGTTGCAATGTGGATTAATAGTGTCAGATGTTTGAGATGATCATTTTTGCAAATAGATTCCAACAATATATAAAGATTCTACAAGAGCGCGCCAAGATTAGTGGGAGGTCAGAGACTGGGTAAACGTTACAAACTGGGAAAGGATGTATGAAAAGACAATGGTAAATAGAGAATAAGCAAGCCAGATGTATGAAAATATTACGAGCTTCCACTATTATATATCTATAACTTATGAAAAGCCCCGTCCCACGGTACGAGTTCATTCCAAGAGCTCTCCTGAGTTTACAAAAAATCAAACTCGTAAGCACGGAGAATGAACGTACGTCGGAGCTCGGGGACGGCTCGTAACGCTAACGGCAGGTACTCGGGAAGACTCGCTAACAGCAGGTAAGCTCGGGAAGACTCATGAAGAATTTTCAACATCTTGAAAAATGTCAACGAGAGCCCTGAGTACCGACGAGCGGCCTCCGAGTTCGAATCAGGGCAAACTCGGGAGAACTGTTGGAATGAACTCGTACCGTGGGACAGGGGTTTAACTTAAAGGCTTGAATCAGATCATCTTGACCTTTGTCTGCAGTGTTCATGCTCATGTGATAGGAGCAGGATTAGGCCATTCGTCCCATGAAGTCCATGCCGCCATGCCATCATGGCTGATCTATCTTTCCCTCTCAACCCCATTGTCCTGCCTTCTTCCCATAACCCCTGACACCCGTCCTAATCAAGAGCGTGGTGAGAGTGGGGGAGAGGATGCAAGCGCAGGAGAATAGGTGGGGGGGGGGGGAATATGTTTGTAAGGTGGATCTCAACTTCCACTTGGTCTGTCTTTTCCTACTGACTCCGGAGTCACGGTGAAGAACTCCAAACTCCCATCGCCAAGGTCGTGTGGGAATGACACCCGAGGCTGACATTGATGCGGGGACCACCAGCAAAGAAGCTGACGGCTCCACTCAGTGAATTTAAATTGAACACTTATCCCTTGACTGCCCCGAGCCTGTGCTCTCCTCCACACCGCATGAATCTTTAACAGTTATCAAAGGTGAACGAGAACTAAGCCCTGAGCAAACGGGCCAGCGGAGGAGACATTTCCAACGCAAACCAGACAGCTGATTGACCGAGAATGGCACTGCGGTTCAAGTGCCTGCTGCTTACCCTCCGAGTTCTGACCTCTGTAATCACACAAATTGATTCTATCCCTGACCCACGGTGCCCTCTGGAATATCAGAGTGTCAAGGATGCGCGGAATTATGCAAATACTGGCGTTAAGCGGTTTCGGAACGTATCTTTGTTTTCAGAATGATGGAAACATTAGAGCGGTGAGCGAGAGAGAGAGCGAGAGGGAGAGAGAGAGAGAGAGTTATGGATATGTCATTGGGCTCAGAATCCAGAGACCACCTGCTTGTCATGCAAAATAAACAAAAGGTCATAAGGATAAGCAAGTTACCGATAATCCAATGGGAAATTCAGGAGAAACAGAACCAGAGGACATCGGTTTAAGGTGAAGGGGAAAAGATTTAATAGGAATCTGAGGGTGACTTTTTCACGCAAAGGGTGGTGGGTGAATGGAACGAGCTGCCGGAGGAGGTGGTTGAGGCAGGGAACTCTCCCAACGTTTAAGAACCAGTTAGACAGACACAGGGATAGGGCAAGTTTTGGTGGGATATGGGCCAAATGCAGGCAGGTGGGACTAGTGTGGATGTGACTTGTTGGCTGGTGTGGGCAAGTTGGGCCGAAGTGTTTCCGCACTGTATCACTCTACAGTATAAACAACCTTACCCTTCTGGGAAAGGTAATGGACAAATTGAACTTGCAAGTGCAGGGATTAGGTGCAGAAGCAGCATAAATTATTACTTACTGATTTTTACAAATGCAATTCAAATTCTCAGCTAATTTGATAATTTAAAACTCCCCTTGCAACTTTTCCAATCACGTCTAGATCTAAAGATTAGAAACAAAGTAAATAGGTGCAGGAGGAGGCCATTCGGCCCTTTGAGCCTGCACCACCATTCATTGTGATCATGGCTGATCACCCATAATCATGCTAGCCTTCTCCCCATATCCCTTGATTCTGCTAGCCCCTAGAGCTCTATCTAACTCTCGTTTAAATTCATCCAATGAATTGGCCTCCACTGCCTTCTGTGGCAGAGAATTCTACAAATTCACAACTCTCTCAAGTCAATATCAAAATCTTTTGTCTTTCCTACGTCGAATGCCCACACCCCCAGGACCTCTCCATGATCTACACACAGCTTGATAAGTTCAGGTTCATAAGTGATAGGAGAAGGATTTGGCCATCCGACCCATCAAGTCTACTCCGCCATTCAACCTTGGCTGATCTATCTCTCCCTCCTAACCCCATTCTCCTGCCTTCCCCCCATATCCCCTGACACCCGTACCAATCAAGAATCTATCTATCTCTGCCTTAAAAATATCCACTGCCTGGTCATAACAGCCCTCTGTGGCAATGAATTCCACAAATTCACCACCCTCTGGCTATAGAAATTCCTCCTCATCTCCTTCCTAAAGGAACAAACGACCTTTAATTCTGAGGCTATGACCTCTGGTCCTTGTCTCTCCCACTCATGGAAACAGCCTCTCCACATCCACTCTATCCAGGCCTTTCACTATTTGATGGTAAACCTGAGGATGAGAGACAGGTTTGGCACTGCCTCCCTCTTTCTCTGGAGATCAGGCATCGTGTTTTTAGAGAACGCATCCCATTTTCGGCCTGTAAGTGAGGAGCAAAGCATCCCAGGTGAGTACCGCAGCGAAGGTGCAGAATATGGGCCACACCTGCACCTTGTCAACACCTGGCAACCAGGCTCTTCCCTTGACTCTACACCCCACGAACACCATTGAAAATTGCCGTTCAGAGCTAACTGCGATCACCTCATAGACGACAGAATGAAGTCTTTCCGGCGTTACTGTAGGATTCCAAGATCCCATCAAACGTTTTTTTTCATGTACATTCTTTGTTTTTGCTGATGTCAAATTGCTCCATATAAGATAAAAAGTGTCAGATTAAGCGAGATTTATAATGAGCTATTTTTACCTTTGTATTACAGAGAGCATGAATGTCAGAGAACATTGCTTGGCAAACAGCTGCAGTTTAAAAGAATTCAACAGTACTATTTTCCTATTAGAACATATGACTAACTCCAGCTATCTGTCAACTTCCAGGAGCATTCAAAGAAAATGCAATGAGTAGAAACATTCCAGCATTCAAAAGGCTGGGGCTTTTTTTCAGTATTGGTCCTCAGCGCTTGAGATAATCGGGCAAGGGTAAAAACAAAATCGGCTTTGCTTTTTTTTCTCAGGGCTGCTTTTTAAAATTTGACATTTTGTACATTTTTTTCAGGATTTTTCACATCAGACTGATAGCACATATAATTACCAACTTTAAACCAAAATTATTTCTGACACGACTCACCCAGTAAATTAGAGCATTTCAAGGAGTGAACAATTGCCCAGGGAAGGTCAATCGGATAAAGGCCACAGCGCAGAGTATATATAATTAATTTGAATATTACACATGATAACTAGAAATGCGGCAAATCGCTTGGTTTAGTTCCTTAGACATTAATTTTCTAAAACAGGCTGTAACATCAGCAACGTGTAGGAAGGAACTGCAGATGCCAGTTTACACCGAAGATAGACACAAAATGCTGGAGTAACTAAGCGGAACAGGCAGCAGCTCGGGAGAGAATAGAATAGGTGAAGAAGGGTCTTGACCCGAAACGCCATCCATTCCTTCTCCATAGAGTAACGCCATCATTTTTGATTAACCCTTTAGTAACGCAAGGCAGCAACTGAAAGGGGGTGGGACACAGTAGTGCGGCGGGTAGAACTGCTGCTTCTCAGCGCCAGAGACCTGGGTTCAATCCTGACCTCGGGTGCTCTCTGTGTGGAGTTTGCACGTTGTTCCTGTGCCTGTGTGGGTTTCTTCCGGGTGCTTGGATTTCCCCCACATCCCAGAGGCATGCAAGTTGGTAAGTTAATTTGCCGCTGTAAATGTGTTAGATAGAACAACAGATGATGGTTGGACAGTACAGGCTCTGTGGGCCGAAGGTTCTGTTTTCATGCTGTATATCTAAACTAAATCTGGAATATGTGGGTACAGGGTGTTTACCTGGACTGAAAGGCTTGAATTTCAACTTCCAACTTCTTCCAATTCGCTCTTTCAAGATGTAAGTTCAAATCAAAAGTTACTGTGTCCATGAATCAATTATTTTAGGATAAGTTAGTTAGTTAGTTTAGGTTATTGGCACTGTACGAGGTACAGTAAAAAGCTTTTTTGTTGCGAGCTATACAGTAATCAGAAAGACTATCTATCTATCTATCTATCTATCTATCTATCTATCTATCTATCTATCTATCTATCTATCTATCTATCTATCTATCTATCTATCTATCTATCTATCTTTTTTTCTATACATAATTAAAGCTCTGATCTTGTTATCTTCAGGTTGCGCTGTCATTCTATTTGGCAAAAACGGTATGCGATAGCGCTACGATTTTTCACCAGCTTACTCACTGTGTTCCTGTGCTGCGATTGCACTAAGTTTCGTTCCGATGGATGGTCTAATGTAAACTTTAGCGTGGTTTAAAAATCTTAAAATACGCGCTCGCACAGATTGATCTCCTCCCCTGTCGTTCTGCGCCACGTGGATTGGTCTTTTCTCCTGTCACTCCACAGGCCGGTCCGCCCCTTCCTGCGCCATCGCGTCTTTACTGGAGCGGTGGATGGCCGGCGGAGGTTTCCAAACGGACACAATTTTCGGAGGGATTGGAAATGGCCCAACCCAGCACGGGAAATGTCGCCAAACGGAAAGCGGAGCATCTGATCTTGGCGGAGGAGAGCGACCAGCGGACCAGTGGACCCCTTCGCTGGCTCTTTCCCCCCTCCCCCGTGATACCTCCCACAACCCCCGTATTTTCTCAGAGCACTCACCCCCTCTGCCCCCAAATCCCCCCAATCCACACAGCACGTCACAATGGGACCCCAATAGGCGGGAATGGCTGCGCCACCGGAGAGCTGCTAAGAGTGGATGGGGGGGGGGGGGGGGGGGGGGGGGGGGGTTGAGGGCGGGTGGAGTGAGTGTGTGGGGGGGGAGGGCAAGAGGCGGAGTGGGGGAGATGAGGGGGGATCAGGGGCATCACAACGGTAACCTGTCAGCCGTGCCTACGCAGTTAGGGGCTATGGGTCAGTGGTCGAATAACGCATTGGGGGAACGGGTTAGTGGTGGAATATTGCGTTGGGGAATGGGTTACATTAAGAGACCAGGCCTCCCGTGCGACTGGGACCCAACAGGTCCCCTTAGTCTAGTACATGATTATAATCAAGCCGTCCACCGTGTACAAATACAGGATGAAGAGAGTCACCTTTGGTGCAAGATAAAGTCCAGTGGAGTTCAATTAAAGAAAGTCCGAGGATCTCCAATGAGGTAGATGGGGGGTCTGGACAGCTCTCTAGTTGGTGTGCGGTTTCATACTTCTGTATTCCTTGCCTGATGGGAGAGGGGAGAGACTGGTCCTTGATTGTGCTGGTGGCCTTGCCGAGGCAGCATGAGGTGTAGATGGAGTCAATGGAAGGGAGCTTGGTTTGTGTGATGCCTGGGGCTGCATCCACAACTGGCTGCGGTTTCTTGCGGCTTTGGATGGAGAAACATATTTTTGCATGTTTGGAAGTGGGGTGTATCGCTAAAGACAGCCAAGACCAAGCGTGTAAAATGTAGCCTTCTGTTATGTATCTCAGTGGATGCTGATTGACCTTCTAAACATTGCCAACATTTTCAGTTTTAATTTCAAAGACTAGTGATCCTTGACTTGTCAGAACCAAATCAATAAACCAGCCATTAAGTTGCTGACTGCAATGGTGTCAAATTACAGGCACCATAACCAGGAATTTTCTGTAGTGTAGGAAGGAACTGCAGATGCTGTTTTAAACCGAAGATAGGCACGAAACACTGGAGTAACTCAGTGCGTCAGGCAGCATCTCAGGAGAGAAGGAATGGGTGACATTTTGGGTCGAGCCCATTCTTCAGACTGGTTAGGGATAAGGGAAACGAGAGATATAGACGATGATGTAGAGAGATAAAGAACAATGAACGAAAGATGTGCAAAAAAGTAACGATGATAAAAGAAACAGGAAGGTAGACAAAAAAGCAGGAGAAACTCAGTGGGTGACGCAGCATCTATGGAACGAAGGAATAGGTGACGTTTCCGATCGAGACCCTTCTTCAGACTGATGTGGGGGCGGGGGGGGGGGTGGATGGGAAGAAGAAAGGAAGAGGCGGAGACAGTGGGCTGTGGGAGAACTGGGAAGGGGAGAGGAAGGAGGGAGAAAGCAAGGACTACCTGAAATTGGGGAAGTCAATGTTCATACTGCTGGGGTGTAAACTACCCAAGCAAAATATGAGGTGCTGCTCCTCCAATTTGCACTGGGACTCTGTCTGGCCATGGAGGAGGCCCAGGACAGAAAGGTCGCATACGGAATGTGAGGGGGAGTTGAAGTGTTGAGCCACTGGGAGATTGGGTTGGTTAATGCGAACTGTGCGGAGGTGTTGGGTAAAGCGATCGCCAAGCCTGAGCTTGGTCTCACCGATGCAGAGCAGTTGACACCTAGAGCAGCGGATGCAATAGATTAGGTTGGAGGAGGTTCAGATGAACCTCTGCCTCACCTGGCAATACTGCTTGGGTCCTTGGATGGAGTCGAGGGGGGAGGTAAAGCGACAAGCGTAACATTTCCTGTGGTTGCTAGGGAAAGTACCAGGGGAGGGGGTGGTTTGGATGGGAAGGGACAAATTGACCAGGGAGTTACGGAGGGAGCGGTCTCTGCAGAAAGCCGAAAGGGGAGGAGATTGGAAGATGCGGCCAGTGGTTGGATCGCGTTGGAGGTGGCGAAAATGTCAGAGGATTATGACGGCTGGTAGGGTGGAAGGTGAGGACATGGGGGACTCTGTCCTTGTTACGATTGGGGGGATGGGGAGTGAGAGCGGAGCTACGGGATATAGAAGAGAACCTGGTGAGAGTCTCATCTAAAGTCGAAGAGGGGAACCCCCGTTCCCTAAAGAATGAAGATATCTCCGATGCCCTGGTGTAGAACACCTCATCCTGGGAGCAGATGTGGCGGAAACGGATGAATTGGGAGTAGGGGATGGAGTCCTTACAGGAAGCAAGGTGGGAAGAAGTGTAGTCCAGATAGCCATGGGAGTCAGTGAAACAGGCCATTGTCAGCTGTTTGTTGGGTGAAAACGAGAAGCTGGTGCAACTTGGGTGGGGGAGGGATAGAGAGAGAGGGAATGCCGGGGCTACCTGAAGTGAGAGAAATCAATATTCATACTATTGAACATGCACGGAAATCGCTATCAAAATATGGAGAGGACCGGGGGACAGGGGGGGACACAATTCCTTTGCATGTGCATACTCACACACACGCGCGAGGCTTCGGGGGCTCAATCCAACACTAAATGCAGCTCAACTCTGTCTGTCTTGCCGGGTTAACCTACAGCCCTGACGGGACACCAGCGCTGCTTCTCTGCGCTGGTTGTAAACCTGGGCCATATTTCCCGTAAATCCAGCAGGGCTGTAGGTTAACCTGGTGGGACAGGCAGTGTTGAGCTGGGTTTAGCGCTGCTTCTCTGCGCTGGCTGTGGACCTGGGGGTACAGCTCCCGTCTGACCTGGCCTCTCTGGCCACCTGTGGGGGGGCACTCGGGTGGGGACGGGCTAGCACCGAAGACCGGGATCGATCCTGGTTGCGGATGAGGCGCAGGTCTGTGCCAAGAGTGTTTGGCAGGTCTCCCTCCTCCAATCACCACACTCTATCCTCAGTCCCACCCCCCCCCCCCCCACTCCTCCCTCCTTCAATAATCACGCTGAATCATCATGTCCTGCCCCCAGTGCCTGCTGACCGACGTCTCTCTCGTCGACTTGGCGCCCTCGATCATCACTGTCTCGCGGAAAGCGGAGTTTTCACCGGGTTTTAAAATCCGGATTACAAAATCTTGGGGGGGATATCCCCCACCTCCCAAAACAGAGGTCCCCTGGCCCCCCCGGGATTTCAGCCCCTGACTGGGCTGTAAGCTGCCCAAGCAAAATATGAGATGCTGTTCCTCCAATTTGCATTTAGTCTCACTCTGACAATGGAGGAGACCTAGGACAGAAAGGTCAGTGTGGGAATGGGAAGGAGCATTAAATTGTTTGTGAACTGGGAGATCAGGTAGGTTCAGGTGGGCTTAGTGAAGGCGTTCCGCGAAACGATCGCCCAGTCTACGTTTATTCTCGCTGATGTATAAGTGTCCACATCTTGAACAACGGATTGGTGAAAACAGGGCTGTGACGTGAACGCTCTTTCCTTGACCCCTCCATAGATGCTGCCTGACCTGTTGAGTTATTCCAGCACTTTGTGTTTTTTTTGTTACCTGACCTGCCTGGATTAGAGAGTAGAGGCTGGACACACTTGGATTGTTTTCCATTGCATGCCGGATGTTGAGGGGAGACCCAATAGAAGCATATAAAATTATCAAGGGTACAGATAGACGGCAGTCAGGATCATTTTCCCATGGTGGAAAAGGGCATAGCTTTAAAGTGAGAGTGGCAAAGTTTAAAGCAGATGTGCGGGTCAGGTTTTTTACACAGATGGCGGTGGGTGGATATGGATCACGTGCAGACAGAGGAGATTAGTTAATCTTGGCATTATGTCTGGCACGGACACTCTAGGGTCAAGGGCCTGTTCCTGTGCTGTACTGTTCAATGTTCTATGTTCTAACATAAACCCATTTATAACCTTTTTCATCTGAAACATTTGACTGAGGTGACAAGTGTGAAGTCATAGGGTCATACAGCATGGAAACAGGCTTCTCGACCCAACTTGTCCACACCGACCAATGTGCCCCATCTTCACTAGTCCTATCTGCCTGCGTTTGGCCCATACCCCTCTAAACGTATTCTATCTACAGTATGTATTTGTCAAAATGTTTCCTAAACGTTGCGATAGTTCCTGCCTCAAGTACCTCCGGCAGCCCATTCCATATGCCCACCACCCCTTGTGTAAAAACGTCACCCCTCAGGTTCCCCCCCTCCCCCTCACCTTAATCCTATGTCCGCGATTCCGCTACTTTGGGTAAGAGACTCTTGTGCGTTTACCCGATCTATTCCACTCATGATTTTGTACACCTCTTTAATGCCACTCCTCATCCTCCTGTGCTCCAAGGAATAGAGGCCCAGCCTGATCAACCTCTCCCTATAGCTCAGACCCTCGAGTCCTGGCAACATCCTCGTAAATCTTCTCTGCACCTTTGACACCATCTTCCCTATAACATGGTGACCAATACAAAGTGTTTCACATATAAATCCAACCTTGACTGAACACTGGTTTCAATCACCGTGGAAGATATTTTTCTTCCCATTCTCCTGACGTCTAATTCTAATCGATGCAGGAAAGGATAAAGTTAGCTTTCTTAATGGGATGTCCAAATTTAAGGTTGCCGTGCATTCATTGGTGTTAGTGCTCAGAATGGCAGCCTGGCATAATAATTATGTTTAAAGTCACAAATAAAAGCTCTAATTTGTTCCACTATAACTGACATCGAATTGAGATTAAAAATACTCATTATTTCTGCCCCCCAGAGAATTGATAAGACTGCTTTGTAAATCTCATTCAATTTTTTTTTCTCTTCTCATATAAAGATATCATTATCACGATGCTCAGTGTAATTAGTACATCTCGGATGCAGGGATGATCTTGTTGGTTGTAAAACTCTTTCCTTTCTTTTATTCATAATCTCTTTTGTCACTTCTCTGGCAGACTAACAGGGCTGGGGAAAGTTGCTGCGGCTCTGGTGATACCATCACACCAGTGGCCTTAATGGCCGCGGGACTTGCCATCGCCCGCCGGGGGCTTTGACATCCGGAGAGGAATGGAGAGCAGGGGAGAGACAAGACTTTTGCCTTCCATCACAGTGAGGAGGAGATTCACTGTGATGGATGTTTGTGTAAATTGTGTTGGTGTGTGTCTTGGTTCTTTTCTTATTGTACGAATGCAGAAACCAAATTTCGTTAGAATTTCATTTGAGGTTCAAATGACAATAAACGGTATTGTATTGCATTGTACTGTAAGTGACCCTCTGTCTAAAGCCGGTATAGAGGGAGTTTTCAGGGGTGTGTTTGATTTCGTTTTTTTAGTTTTAGAGATACAGAGCGGAAATTCAGCCCATCAAGACCGCACCTCACACTAGCACTGCCCCACACACACACTAGGGACCATTTTACATTTATACCAAGCCAATTAACCTACAATCCTGTACATCTTTGGCGTGTGAGAGGAAACCATAGATCTGGGAGAAAACCCACACAGGACGTTGGGAAAACGTACAAACTCCGTACAGACAGCACCTGTAGTCAGGATCGAACCTGGGTCCCTGGCGATGTAAGGCAGCAACTCTACCGTTGCGCCATCATGCCGACACCCATCTGACCTTATTATAACGGATGGAATTGGGGATAATGGAGAATTGTTGTGGTTGTGGCTGTTTACGGCGGATGGGCATGAAGAAAAATGTTGGTAAAAAGAACCGGGGTCTTACCGGGGTGGCACGGTGGCACAGCAGTAGAGTTGCCGCCTCACAGCGCCACTGACCTGGGTTGGATCCTGACTACGTTCTCCCAGTGACCGCATGGGTTTTCCCAGGGGGCTCCGGTTTCCTCCCACACTCCAAAGATGTACAGGTTTGTAGGTTAATTGGATAATGAAGAGGATTTCCAAAGTCTACAGAGTGATTTAGGCCATTTGGAACAATGGGCTGAAAGATGGCAGATGGAGTTTAATGCTGATAAATGTGAGGTGCTACACCTTGGCAGGACAAATCAAAATAGGACGTACATGGTAAATGGTAGGGAATTGAAGAATGCAGTTGAACAGAGGGATCTGGGACTAACCGTGCACAGTTCCTTGAAGGTGGAATCTCATATAGATAGGGTGGTAAAGAAAGCTTTTGGTATGCTAGACTTTATAAATCAGAGCATTGATTATAGAAGCTGGGATGTAATGTTAAAATTGTACAAGGCATTGGTGAGACCAAATCTGGAGTATGGTGTACAATTTTGGTTGCTTAATTATAGGAAGGATGTCAACAAAATAGAGACAGTACAGAGGAGATTTACTAGAATGTTGCCTGGGTTTCAACAATTAAGTTACAGAGAAAGGTTGAATAAGTTAGGTCTTTATTCTCTGGAGTGCAGAAGGTTAAGGGGGGACTTGATGAGAGGGATAGACAGAGTTGATGTGGACAAGCTTTTCCCTTTAAGAATAGCAAAGATTCAAACAAGAGGACATGACTTCAGAATTAAGGGACAGAAGTTTAGGGGTAACATGAGGGGGAACTTCTTTACTCAGAGAGTGGTAGCGGTGTGGAATGAGCTTCCAGTGGAAGTGGTGGAGGCAGGTTCGTTGGTATCATTTAAAAATAAATTGGATAGGCATATGGATGAGATGGGAATGGAGGGTTATGGTATGAGTGCAGGCAGGTGGGGCTAAGGGAAAATAATTGTTCGGCACGGACTTGTAGGGCCGAGATGGCCTGTTTCCGTGCTGTAATTGTTATATTGTTATATGGTTATATGGCTTCTGCAAAATTGTAAATTGTACCCAGTGTGTAGTGTGGGGGCAATCGCTGATTGGCTCGGTCCCGGTGGGCCGAAGGGCCTGTTTCTGCGCTGTATCTCTAAAGTCTAAATCTAAAGTAAATGCGGCCATCGACTCTACTCCTCCATTCAATCATGGCTGATCTACTTTTCCCGCTCAACTCTATTCCCCTGCCTTCTCCCCGTAACCTCTGATGCTGTTTCTCATCAAGAACCTATCAATCTCCCATTTAAAAATACCCAATGACTTGGCCTCCACTGCCATCTGTGGCAATGAATTCCATAGATTCACCACCCTCTGGCTAGAGGAATTACTCTTCATCATTCTAATAGTATGTTCTTTTATTCTCAGGCTGTGCCCTCTGGTTCTAAGCTCTCCCATGAGTGGAAACACAATGAGCAAGAAGAAGTAGTGTAGTGCGGTGCGGAAAAAGACACAAAGTGCTGGAGTAACTCAGCAAGTCAGGCAGCATCTCTGGAGAATGTGGATAGGTGACGTTTCAGGTGGGAACCCTACTTCAGACCCAGCATCTGCAGTTCCTTGTTTCTACATTCTAGCCTGGTGCAGATACTCCTACATGGAGAACATTGCTGGCCTGTACCTCTTTGAGCTTGAGTCTCTGCAACTCATCCACACGCTTCGATGGGAATCTGAACAGGTTGGTCGGTGTTGAGGCCACCGAGATTTGTTCCGGAACACTAGTAGATTATTCCAACTATGACAAAGGGCAACGTGGACAAGTCCAAAGCTGCCCCTGAGGCTCATTGTCTGGAACCAGCTCCAGGTATAGTCTTGGGCTTGTCACAGGTTGTGAGCTACATGGATCAGATGGTAATGAATCTGGGCCTGAGATGTTTAGGGCAGAGTAACAGTTTTATAAAGTGGTTGGTGAGCTCCATTAAAAATATATATCTGTCTCTTTCAGTATCAATAAGGTAATGCAATTTTTAAAATCAAAAGTCAATTACGTTATATGTTGCATCAATAACTATGATGCATTACAGTGATAGATGGACTCGCACTGTAATTCACGATTGCTACTGGACGGCAATGGCAGCAAATGCACTCAGAGCACATAAGCACCCGTGAGGAGTAGCTTTGGCCAACATTACATCGTGAAGTTTCACCTTGTGTCTGATGCAGGCTGCAGATGAATCATAGCACTGTTATGGCACCAAAGGAGGCCATTTGGCCCATTGAGGCCATGCCATTTTCTCTTGCAGCAATGCTGTCATTCTCATTCCCAGTCCTTGCTTCATATCCATGCTACTTATTTCTTCTCCTCCGACTGTACAACCGATTGAGTATTTCACAACCCTTACAGACAGTACATCACAGGCCTCACTTGCTGAGTAAATCAGTATTCCCTCATTTTTTTGTGTCTTTGTGATATATTGTGTATATATAAACATAGTACCAATGTGCATGCGTGTGCGTGCACGTGTATGTATGTGTGCGTGTGATTGTGTGCGTGTGTGTGTTTGTGAGTGTGTATTTGTGTGTGTGTGTATATGTGTGTTGGTGTGAGTGTGCCTGCGTGTGTGTGAGTGTGTGTGTATGTGAGTGTGAGTGTGCGTGAGTGTGCATTAATGCAAGTGTGGGTGTGAGTGAGTGCGTGAGTGTGAGTGTACGTGTGTGTGAGTGTGTGAGTGTGAGTATGTGCATGTGAGCGTGTGTTTGTGTGGGTGTGCCTGCTTGAGTGTGTATGTATGTGAGTGTGTGTGTGTGAGTGTGAGTGTGTATTAGTGTGAGTGTGTGAGTGTGAGTGTGAGCGTGTGTGTGTGTGTGCGTGTGTGTGTGTGTGAGTGTGTGTGTGTGTGTGTATGTGTGTGTGTGTGAGTGTGACTGTGTGTGTGTGTGTGTGTGTGTGTGCGAGTGTGTGTGTGTGTGTGTGTGTGAGTGTGTGTGTGTGTGTGTGTGTGTGTGTGTGCGAGTGTGTGTGTGTGTGTGTGTGTGTGTGTGTGTGTGTGTGTGTGTGTGTGTGAGTGTGTGTGTGTGTGTGTGTGTGTGTGTGTGTGTGTGTGTGTGTGAGTGTGAGTGTGTGTGTGTGTGTGTGTGTGTGTGTGTGTGTGTGTGTGAGTGTGTGAGTGTGTGAGTGTGTGTGTGTGTGTGTGTGTGTGTGTGAGTGTGAGTGTGTGTGTGTGTGTGTGCGTGCGTGTGTGAGTGTGTGTGTGTGTGGGTGTGTGGGAGTGTGTGTGTGTGTGTGTGAGTGTGTGTGTGTGAGTGTGTGTGTGTGTGTGTGTGTGTGTGTGTGTGTGTGAGTGTGTGTGTGTGTGTGTGTGAGTGTGTGTGTGTGTGAGTGTGTGTGTGAGTGTGTGTGTGTGTGTGTGTGTGTGTGTGTGTGTGTGTGAGTGTGTGTGTGTCAATTTTGAACCATTTCTCTATGGATCTCACACAATCATGTTCCTTCTACCTACCCCAGTAGTTTAGTCCACAGCTGTTCAATCAACTGTCTCTGCCTCAAAATATAATTTTAAAGTGTCCAGGAACCTATCCACCAAATCCTCTCTGCACACTCTTTAGGACCTTCAAACCAAAGATCATAGAGCTCTATGATCTTTGCTTCATACCCCTCTTAACACATTGTGACCAGAATTTAAAGCAGCTTTCAGTTAAGGCCTAACCGTAATTTTATCTGGGCTCAACACTGGGGTGCAACCAGACGGTAAAGCTGCTGCCTCACAGCGCCAGAGACCTGAGTTTAATCCTGACCTTGGATGCTGTCTGCGTGGAGTTTGCACATTCTCCCTGTGACAGCATGAGTTTCTTCTCTGTGCAGATAGATACAAAATGCTGGTGTAACTCAGCGGACAGACAGGAGAGAAGGAATGGGTGACGTTTCGAGTCGAGAACCTCCTTCATAAAAATTGTTTCGGGGCGAGACCCATCCTCAGAACAAATTTCTTCCGGGTGCTTTGGTTTCCTCCCAAAGACAGGCGGGTATGCAGGTGAATGAGCAATCTGTAAATTGCCCATGTACTGAGTGGATGAGAAAGTGGGATTAACATAGAACTAGTGTGAACGGGTGATCAATGGTCAGCGTTGACTCAGTGGGCCGAAGGACATGTTTCCATGCTATATCTCAAAAGCTAAAACCTAAAATGAAAATGAATTACATCAAGAGAGTGTTTAATTGTCATATGTACCGAAAATAGAACAACGACATTCTTACTTGCAGCAGCATAACAGGTCTGCAAACTAAGTACTCATACATAACACCATAAATAAAAGAAAGTTGAACAAATAAAAAAGAAAATATTAGTGCAAAACAAAAGACCCAAAGTCTCTAATGCAACTGAGACTGTTTCTGTTATTATTAATGAATCCCTCTTTCCTACATTCTTTTCAAACCACTTTGTACAAATGAGGTTTCGAAAAGAAGATTTATTGAAATGCATTTATGAAATCAAATTGACATTTGCACTAATATTCAGTCTAACGGTTTAGGAAGGAGCTGGTTTATACCAAAGATAGACACAAACTACTTGAGTAACGCAGCATCTCTGGAGAGAAGGAATGGGTGACGTTTCGGGTCGAGACCCTTCTTCAGAGTGAAAGTAGTGGTGGGGGCAGGAGCAGGGGGGGGGGGGGGGGGGGGATAAAACTGGAGATGAGACAAGGCCAGATCAAATCAGGATTGACAACAGATGACCTGAAGAAGGGTTTAGCCTACAATGGCCCATTGTTGGCTGGGGAATCTGTGATAGCAAGAAGGATGCGAACAGTGGAACTAGCAGCGCACATCACATAGTGAGGGGTCAGGGGAGGGGGTATGGGGGGGGGGGGGGGGGGGGGGAGTGGAGGGAATGCAGGAATTACTTGAACTGAGATAAATTAGAACGTTCATACCACTGGGCGTTTGACTGTAATTTGAACTAAAATACTCGCTTATTCTAACTCGGAATCTGACAATTTCAGCGGAACCACAATATCATTCCACTTTGGTTCTGCTAATGTTGGCAGTGAGCAATCTGCTGTGTAGGAAGCCGCAAAGAATATAAAGAGGCATTTGAACTGGACATCAGCTGCTGAAGCAACACTTGTAAAGGGCCTATTAAAAAAAAATCAATATACATTTTTAAGTTATAGGAGATCAAAAGTCAGTGGAAACATCTTAATAGCGACAAGCTCCTTCTGGAGAGCAATGAAGAAATACAGGAACTCCGGGCAGCTCTGGAGAGATAATGTTTTCGGATCTGGTGGCTTGGCTGAAGTCCCAAGGTTACCTGCCTATCCAGTTGTCAGATGTGAAACTTTGATTCTGTTTTTGTCATGCTGAACAATCTGCAATTGGTGCCGTGCATTTAGCAGTACCCCTCTCAGTCACAACGGGGTTAAACTCAATTACTGGACAGCTCCCTAAAGCTTAGAGCACCACCGTACAAATGCAGACACCCCATGTACATTCTGGCACATTTGTGTGCATGCTGTGAGAATCCAGAACTCCAATGCCTTGCAATCCTTGGCCAAAGAAAAGATGTTGAAATAAAGTGAATTGTTTCTTCCAAGATCAATATGGATACAAGGAGGTCACTGCCATGATTCCAATGAGTACATGGGATTTGGCCGTGGAAACGGAGCAGATGTACCACAGTGTGTGTGATTATACTTCGGAGTCACGTGAGTTTCGGATTATACTTCGGAGTCACGTCAGTTTCCTTTCACTGGGAGCCTTCTGCTGTCCGGCAGAGAAGAAAGGCTCTGCAACAAACCTGTCCCCCGTTCGACTCCACGGAGGAGCCTTCCTTCAGTGGGGGGAGGGGGGGTGGGCAGCAACGGAACAGACCTGTTCCCCGCTCGACTCCACGGAGGAGCGTTTTCCATCGCGGGGGCAGAAACAAGGCGGTAGGACCGCTTACCCAGTGCTCCGCTATCCCGACACCGCGCTGAGCCCAGCCCCGCTAGCGCCTAAGCAGCGGGCTGGAAGTACCGCCACGGAGGCGTCCGGCCGGTGGCTCCGACTTATCGGACGGGACGTCTTTCCACCCGCACAGGAGGAAAGACAGCCGCCTGAACAGACCTGACCCCGCTCGACTCCATGGAGGAGCGTTTCATCTCGCAGGGGCAGCAACAAGGTGGTAGGACCGCTTAGTGGGCGGTCCGCTACCCCGACACCGTGACCGAGCCCAGCCCCGCTAGCGCCTGAGCAGCGGGCTGGATGTACAAGCCAAGGAAGAGGCTTTCCGGCCGGTGGCTATGACTTATCGGACGGGGACATCTCTCCACCCAGGCGGGGGAGAGACAGCCGCCTGAGCCGCATGGAGCGGCTCTTGGAGCAGGAGCTCCAGCGAGGTGCACCCCAGGAGGGGCGCCCTTGCAGAGGGGGGTCAGGCACTCCCTCCACAGTGCCTTGTGCACTGTCCATTGCTTCCTCCTTTCCAGAGGATAGCTTTGGTGACCAGGACTGGGCTGGTCAAGAACAGGGGCAATGGCTGAAGATCTCGGGAGTATGCAAGGGGTGCAGGAACAGGAAGAGCTGCTAGGTGTGTGTGTGGTGGACAGCTACGTGGAAACCCCACGTGCAGGAGGCCGTTAAAAGCCTGACGACAGCCATCACATCGTTTTTTCTCCTCGTTCCATGGACAAATACGGAGAGACCATAACCTTCGTAAACAAGTCATAAGACCTGCCATAAAATTTTACATTGCGGGGTTGTGCATACCCCAGCCACTGAGCCAGACCCACTGCTCTTTGGCGAAAAAACCTCACAAAGCATATGAACGACAGGCAAGAGGTTTTACAAAACTTTCGGCTCATGAGGGCAGGGCAGGGCCAGGACGAGTAACCAAAAACAGTAATTCATACGCAGCAGCACCCTATCGCATCCATCAGTCAACGTCTACCATATCGGACTGATGAAAGCTCGGGGTCCGCATCTATCACCGAAAGTCTTCTTTAGACCTGGGCCCAGAGTGGACCCCATGGAAAATGTGCCACCCCCCAACGTCACCGCCACGTCAGACGGCGTGCAATACTAGATGGACCGGCAGGAAACAGAAGAATACCCATAACCATGGAGGTAGGTGGGTCTGGTTCCTACCAGTATATAGAGTAATACTACCACATGGGAGTCTATCACGAGTGATCAGTATATACTCAATGGCATTAGTGAATACAATTCATACTAGAAACATTGCCACCAGGTCAACATTCACCCCAGAGGGTACTTTTCCCCTCTCCGTTAAAGAAACAAGAGGGACAAGCTGAACTGGTGAGAATAATTACAAAGGGTATCATGGGAAAACCAGAACCCTTGCAATTCGTATCAAATATATTCACTAAACCCAAAAAAGATGGTGGATGTCGCATCATCATTGACTTAACTTCACTAAATATGTTTGTTAAGTATATACATTTCAAAATGGAACCAGTTGTTACTGCCAAACAACTAAATTCCAAAGGATACTTCATGGCAAGCATTCATCTTAAAGATGTTTACTATTTAGTACCATTCACAAGGATCATCGCAGATACCTGAAATTTACCTGGATGGGGCAGCTATAGCAGTTTAAAGCGTTACCCAATGGGCTCACATCAGCCCAAGAGTGTCACCCAGACACTAAAACCAGCTCTGGCAATATTCAGAAGACAAAAACATATTGTCATGGCATATCTTGGTGATATCCTAAATGGTAGGCAAGACCATGAATTTGACTTTGTTAGCTGTTTAGCTACCAAACAGTTATTCGAAACCCTGGGGTTGTCTTACATCCAGATAAATCTAAGTTGAAGCCATCCTCTATCATGGACTACTTGGGCTTCATAATTAATTCAGTCTACGTGACTGTAACATTGCCAAGAGCCAACATAGTTTAATTGGCACAATCATGCAACAATTTTATGGTCAACAAACTACCAACTACTCGACAAGTAACAGAGTAATTGAGAAAATGGTAGCAGCATTTCCAGCTACATAATTCGGACCTTTGTACCAAAAACAACATACAGGTCATTATGATCATTTCATGAAGTAATATCAGAACTACAGTGGTGGGCAAAAAACGTTTGACATAGTTTCAGCCTATTATCATCACTAACCCTACGTCAGTTATCCAAACAGATGCCAGTGCTGAAGACTGGGGAGCAACTAACTCTATATCCAGCACAAGTAGTAGATGGACTAACCCAGAATCATCGTTACCACTTACACTGGGCATTAATTATCTAGAGATGTTGGGTGACTTTTATGGTTTAAAAGCATATGCATCACTTGCATGTATGGTTATAAATAGATAATACTACGGTGGTGACCTACATTAACCATATGGACGGCATAAAATCGGTATCATGCGACAAGTTGGTCAACACAATTTGGCAATGGTGTGTCCAAAAACATATTTGGCTATCAGTAACTTACCTGCCAGGTAAGCTAAATACAGTGGCAGACACCATATAACCATATAACCATATAATAATTACAGCACGGAAACAGGCCATCTCGGCCCTACAAGTCCGTGCCGAACAAATTTTTTTTTCCCCTTAGTCCCACCTGCCTGCACTCATACCATAACCCTCCATTCCCTTCTCGTCCATATGCCTATCCAATTTATTTTTAAATGATACCAATGAACCTGCCTCCACCACTTCCACTGGAAGCTCATTCCACACCGCTACCACTCTCTGAGTAAAGAAGTTCCCCCTAATATTACCCCTAAACTTCTGTCCCTTAATTCTCAAGTCATGTCCTCTTGTTTGAATCTTCCCTATTCTCAAAGGGAAAAGATTGTCTACATCAACTCTGTCTATCCCTCTCATCATTTTAAAGACCTCTATCAAGTCTCCCCTTAACCTTCTGCGCTCCAGAGAATAAAGACCTAACTTATTCCAGGTCACCATAAACACCAGGTCACATAAATTTAATGACAACATCGAATGGATGTTAAAACCCCCCAAAAAAATTTCACAAAAGGTATCAAGCAATATGGCATGCCAGATATCGATTTATTTGCATCGAGGCTAAATCACCAGGTACCTATGTAAGTCGCTTGGGAACCAGACCCTGAGGCAGCAGCGGTAGATGCGTTCGCGCTGGATTGGGGAAATTCTTCTTCAATGCATTTCCTCCCTTCTGCCTCATCAGTCGAGGACTACGCACAGTACAAATGGACTCTGCTTCAGGTATTTTGATAGTACCCGACTGGCCTACACAGCCATGGTTCCCAATACTCCATGACATGGTTGTTGAAACTCCGATGGTATTCCCCAGTGACCCAGAGTTGTTAACACCCAGTGTCGGGCACAAGCCACCCATGTCATGAAAAAATCAAGCTCCTGGGTTGCAGATTCTGCACAAACCACTTCTGGGACTGGGATTATATTAACAAACCGTCGACGCCATGTCAGCATCCCTCCGAACATCCACTGAAAAACAGCACATGTCCAGCATCAAAAAATGGGAGAAGTACTGCTTGGATACAGGGACCACCTATTCAACCGCTACAGTTACCAACGTACTGGAATTCCTGGTGAACCTTTACCACGATGAAGGACTCAGCTACAGAGCCATCAACACAGCTAGAATTACCCTGCCTGTCTATTTCAAAACCAGCTCCAGGACAACAGGCCATGGGGTCCCACCAGCTGGTGGTCAAACTAATGAAGGGTATTTACAACTCTAAACCCCTAGACCAATGTACACCCATATATGGGATGTCAGTGTGGCCCTGACATACCTCAGGGGATGGCCACCAGCCAGATCCTTCAACCTGGAACCATCTATGCTCAAAACACTCATGTTGATGGCACTTGTTTCTGCACAGAGGGTCCAGTCACTACACCTATTGCGACTGGACACCATGCTCACAGGACACCATGCTATCCAGGGAATCCAGAGCCCAGATCTCTCCAGTCGTGGATTATCCAGGGCCAAAACACGGTGATCCCTAAACAGATAGCACAACCAAAATATTCGAGGGAGATGAAAAGCCTTGTGGGACAGTCATAAAAATCCTTATGGTCGGGTGACGAGCCATTTCGGGATGGCTCAAGCAAGTGCTAAAAGCTGCTGGGATAAAAACTAACATGTACAAAGTTCATTCCACCAGGGCAGCATCCAGGTCGACGGCTAAAAGAATGGACGTGCCTATAAACCACATCCTAGCTACAGCAGGATGGTGGGGGGAAAGACCGTTCAGAAATTTTATAATAAGCCGTTGGCAAAACCTGTTTTATTTGCAGGAAAGATTTCCAGACTGCAAATATTTAATTTAAGCCCAGGGGAGCAATTTTAATTTCTTTGTTGTTATTGTTGAAAAATACCATTGTGTTTTTCTACAAACAGATTCATTGGTTGATTACGATAACACACTTCCTCCCTCAAAGACTTCGGCAGTGATGTAGTAATAACTGTTACACGGTTTGAAATCACAGAGCTTTGAAATCTTCACGGAATCACTCACGTGACTCCGAAGTAAAATAGTAAGATTAAACGAGAACTTACCAGTTTGAAGTTTGATCTGTATTTTATGAGGAGTTACGATGAGGGATTACGGGCCCTCCGCTCCCACCCTCAATAATATGGGTCAAATTCATAAACTGATGTCTCCTTATCTTTACTATGTTTACTTCAATAACTGTGTCTATCTGTGATTCCACACCGCTGCTTTGAAGTATTACGCGCATGCGTGCTGAGCGGGTTCGTCACGTAATCCCGCATCGTAACTCCTCATAAAATACAGATCAAACTTCAAACTGGTAAGTTCTCGTTTAATCTTACTATTATGCATGTCTGTGTGTGAGTGTCTGTTTGTATGTCGGCTTGTATGCATGTCAGTTTATGTGTCTGTCAGTGCGTGTATCTGTTTCTGTCAGTGTATCTATTTGTGTGCGTGTTAGCATCCGTTTGTCGATTTGTATGTGTGCGTTCGTGTCTGTTGGTGTATGTGTGTCGGCTTGTATGTGTGTTTCTCTGCCTTTGTGTGTTAGTGTGTGTGCCTGTATGTGTATTTTGAGCATGTGCATTTCTGTGTGTTTGTGTGTGTGCATGCATTTGTGAGTGGGTGTGCATGTGCAGTGTGTGCATGTGCGTTGCGTGTGTGTGTGTGTACATGTGTGTGTGCGTGCATGGACACAAAAAGCTGGAGTAACTCAGCGGGACAGGTAGCATCTCTGAAGAGAAGGAATGGGTGACGTTTCGGGTCAAGACCCTTCTTCACACTCATGAGTGTGTGCATACGTGCGTGTGTGTGCGTGCGTGCGCTCCCAGGGACGATATATTCCATTAATATTACCGCAGGGCAGCACGGTGGTACAGCGGCAGAGCTGCTGCCTTACAGCACCAAAGATCCAAGTTCAATCCTGGCTGTGGGTGTTGTCTGTGTGGAGTTTGCACGTTCTCCCCATGACTGCGTGGGTTTCCTTAGGGTGCACTGGTTTCCTCTCACACTCCAAAGACGTGCAGGTTTGTACGTTAATTGTAAATGTTCCCTACAGTGTAGGAAAGACTGGTGATTGTGCTCGGCTGAAGGGCCTGTTCCCACACTACTGTTCCCATGGTCAAACACTAACAACCAAAAAATATCGGCGGATATTCAGGATACGACCAGCTTAGGTGGCCCCGTTGAGTAATGTGGTGATTTCTTGCCCGATTATGCCGGTGCTCTTCTAAGAATCAGTTGCCCAAAGACCTTCTGTGAGTGGTTAGGAAGGAACTGCAGATGCTGGTTTACACTGAAGATAGACACAAAATGCTGGAGTAACTCAGCGGGTCAGTCATTAAATGAGCCATTTTGGACTCCACATTTCATTGGTCATCTGTTACCGCCACTGATTTGTTCTGGCCATTTCCTACTTTTAGTTCTCCCCCCCCCCACCCATTTTCAGTCCGAAGAAGGGGTTTTCCGACCCGAACCATCACCTATTCTTTTTCTCCAGAGATGCTGCCTGACCTGCTGAGTTACTCCAGCATTTTTGGTCTATCTTCTTTGAACGTTGTTCCATTGGCTTCACCAGGGCCCAGCTGGGGTCTTGATTCTGCTGTAAAGGGTTGACTGGTGTGAGGTTGCCTGTGGACAGCAGAGCCGGCATCCATCATCGGGAGGTGAGATGTGATCACCCTTTAGCTATTATCCATTCTAACTTAAAAACGTTTGCTATGTTAGGCCCACCTCAATAGAGCAAGCCAGTCAGCATCTTTTATGACAGGATACAAACATCATCGCCATCAAGAAAAGTTGGGAGAATGCCATCTGGCTCTGGAGACCAAACAGAAGACTTCTTTTCGCCTTTTCTATGATGGTCCCAGATGTAGAGGAGTTATAAATATTTGAACAGAGTACCCTATCTCTGTATGTTCTGCTCCTGCCTGATGTGGACTCTATCTCTCCTCATAACAACAAAGCCCTTTAAACCTAGCCACGACATTTCAACAAGAGTTGGTGAGATGAAGTATGTGAAGATGAAGTCTAAAGAGGACACAAAACCAGTCTTCAAGAACGGTGCTAGCCAGCACAATGTTTACACCAGCATCACTTCAGTAGCTGCAACGCTGACTTGTAGAACAGCCTGAAGCTCCCAGGAACAGGTTCTACCACCAGATGTTCCAGACTTAATTCCTGTGGCTGCACATTTCAGGCCTTCACTTCCTTTATCTCCTCACTTCACTCTTCTTGTCTTATCATCTCTGGCCTTTGTCCAACTGTCTGCCAATCAAAAACCCTCCTCACCTGTATCCACCTATCACTCACCTTGGTTTGCCCCACTCCCCACCTTTCTTCCAGCCTTCTCCACCACCCCCCCCTTTCCCCTCCCCCCCATTCCCCTCCCCTCATTCCCCCCCCCCATTCCCCTCCCCCCATTCCCCTCCCCCCATCCCCCCCTATCTTCAGTTTGAAGAAGGGTTTCGACCTGAAACGTCACCCATTCCTTCCCTCCAGATATGCTGCCTGATCCGCTGAGTTACTCCTGCTTTTTGTGTCTGTCTTTGATTTAAACCTGCATCTGCAGTTCCTTCCTACACAGTGCCTGTCCATGTTCTCCAGAGATGCTGCCCCGACCCACAGAGTTACTCCAGCACTTTGTGTCTTTTTTAGGGGTTGATTGGGCAACGTGTGTCAGTCTGGTTGTGTGTTCCATGAGAGCTCTGTGCCATGACTGCTTGCTCCAAACAAAGCCCCAAAGAAACCTCTTTGCTTTAGATAATTACTTTAACCCAACTAAGGTTCTCTTCATCATATTCATACTGCAAGGAAACAGGCCCTTCAGCCCAACATGCCCATGCCGGCCAAGATGCTCCATCTATGCATCCCATTTACCTGCGTTTGGGTCAAATTTCCATTCCATGTACCTACTTGAAGTGTCTCTGAAATGATGTTACAGTATCGGTTTCTACCCCATTTGCAATTCATTCCATTTACCCTCCACCCTCTGATTGAAAAAGTTTAGTCTTGTTAATTATTATTGTCACATCTACCGATGTACGTGATAAACCTTTGTTTGCATGTTATCCAGTCACAGAAAAGATGATGCATGATTAGAGTCAAGCTGTCCACAGTGCACAGACAAGGGATAAAGGGTACAATATTTTGTACAAGATGTAACAAGTTCTGATAAAGTCCGATAAAGTTCGATTAAAGATACTTCGAAGGTCTCCAATGTCGTAGTTGATAGGTCGGGACCTCTCTCCAATTGGCGAGAGGATGGTTCACTTGCCCGATAACAGCTGGGAAGAAACTGTTCCTGAATCTGGAGGTGTGCGATTTCACACTTCTCTACCTCTTGCCTGATGGGAGAGGGGAGAGGAGGGAGTGACCGGGGTGAGACTGATCATTGATTATGCTGCTGACCTATTCATTCTTGCGTCTCTCACCTTAAACCTGTTTTAAATCCCCTACCCTGGGTGAAAAACTTTTGTGTGCTATCCAGTCAACGAAAAGACTACATGATTACAATCGAGCCGTCCACAGTGTACAGATACATGATAAAGGAAATAAAGCAAATAATGTTTAGTGCAAGATAAAGTCCAGTAAAGTCCGATCAAATATAGTCTGAGGGTCTCCAATGAGGTAGATAGTACCTCAGGACTGCTCTCCAGTTGTGGTTGGATGGTTCAGTTCCGTGCTTCCCCCAGCTGAGATTGCTGACCTTGCATTTGTAGCCCTACCATCCTTGGCATGTCATTGCACAATATCACCTCCTGTTGGCCATACAGTGAGGCAGCAGCAATAACCTGCTGTTCTTCCACATGTGCGATGATTCTGTACCCTGGATACCTGGGTGATTGTTCCCTGGGCAACATCATCCAGCTAATAATCACAAAAAGCTGGAGTAACTCAGCGGGACAGGCAGCATCTCTGGAGAGAAGGAATGAGTGACGTTTTGGGTCGAGACCCTTCTTTAGACTGAGAGTCAGGGGAAAGGGAAACGAAAGATATAGGCAATGATGTAGAGAGATAAAGAACAATGAATGAAAGATTTGAATAAAAAGTAACGATGATATACTGTAGGAAACAGAAACTTGTTAGGTGTTTGTTGGGTGAAAATGAGAAGCTGGTGCGACGAGTGGGGGAGGGATGGAGAGAGAGGGAAAGCCAGATTTACTTGAAGTTAGAGAAATCAATATTCATACCACTGGGCTTTAAGTTGCCCAAGCGAAAGTGACAGATCGACTGTCGGGACCTGTAATCCGGGTTGGGTCCGAACTGGGATGTCTGGAACCGGAGCTGGAATCCCCGAGTTAGAAGATGGAGGCGCAGGCAAGCAACGAGAAGACAAACGTGGCTGTTGTAGCGAGTCTGGGTTAAAACGTGGCGAGCAGGAGGAATCACAGAGAGGGTGTTGCAGAACCCTCGTTGGAGAGAGGAGGAGAACTTCTTCAAAGTAGACTACCTTGAGGAGATTTCGCACTGGCGCAGACGAAATGTGTAGGGAGGAAGGAAGTGCAGATGCTGGTTTGAACCAAAGATAGACACAAAAAGCAGGAAACATACAGTTAATGCTATCAACCGATTAGCAAAAGGCCTGGATAGAGTGGATGTGGAATGAATGTTTCCACTAGTGGGAGAGTCTAGGACCAGAGGCCATAGCCCCAGAATAAAAGTTCAGACGGAAAGGAGAAGAGGAGGAATTTGTTTAATCAGAGGGTGGTGAATCTGTGGAATTCATTGCCACGGAAGGCTGTGGAGGCCAAGTCAATGGGTATTTATAAGGTGGAAATTGATAGATTCTTGAATTGGAAGGGTTATGGCGAGAAGGCAGGAGAATGGGGTTGAGAGCGATCAGCCATGATTGAATGGCAGAGCAGACTTGAAGGGCCGAATGGCCTAATTCTGCTCCTATAACCTATGAACTCATGAACCTGTGAGCATGCGGAGATGGTCATGGCGCTGTATTTGACAGCTGAAAACCTCAAGCAGTGCAGAAATCAAAAGTCTGCCTTTAAATTCAATTTGGCAAACTTTCCGTTTTATTATCAAAGAAACAAATGGATTCAAATCAGAATTTGTGCACGGGCTATTTATTTTGGTGAGTGCTATTGATTTCAACAAAAATAATTGCACAGAAATTCATCTTTAAATAATTCGCCAAGGCCAAAATAATCCTGTCTCATCCCAAGTATGCTAATCAGTGGAAATACAAAAGCTGAGGACACGGCGATGGTGGAATTATCTTCAGTTTGGAACACCCTTAAAACTTGGTCCTGCACTTAGGGAAATTAGACAATATTGTACAACACAGACCTGACCTCTGTCAGATCAAAAGCAATCCATTTATCCAGTGGTCTGTAAATGCCACCAGGTTTGTTCTGCAATTATTTCCATTGATTTTTTTTCGCAGAACCTCTTACAAATATTGCTTTAAATATTGATTAATTTATCAGGCTAGAAACACTATTGTTCATACTCTTTGTAACAATTGTTATAGATAGTGGGGCAGACAACTGACCATTCGATCACTTGGACTCGTCTATTAAATCTTTCTGGCTGGTAACCTCACCACGGCTGGTGAAGAAAAAACAAAGAAACATCCAAGGCAACTTGTACGTTAAATCTTTCTGACGGAGAACCTCACTAAAACTAGTTGAAATAAACAGAAAAATGTACTACTCAACTCACACATTAAATCTTCTGACTGAGAACTTCACTAAAACTGGGTGCAAAACAAAACTAAACATACAAGGCAACTTGTATATTAAATATTTCTGTCACAAAACTGCACTTAAACTAGTCAAAAACCAATAAAAACATGCAGGACACAATCTTATAAAGAGTCCAAGAGATAGATTAGATCACGTGGCTTATCCTGAGTGTTTTTAGTTTAGTTTAGTTTCGTGATACAGCGCGGAAATAGGCCCTTTGGCCCACCAACTCCGTGCCGACCAGATATCCCCGCACACTAACACTATCCTATACACCACTGGGGACAATTTACAATTATACCAAGCCAACTAACCTACAAACCTGTACATTTTTGGAGTGAAATATTCAATTTAAATGTTAAAATGAACATTTAAACATGTTCATCCATTTGAAGAAGGCTTTCGTCTCTTGAGATGTAAAAAAATCCACAGATATTGGAAATGTGAAGTTACGACAGAAAATGGTGGTGTTCAGACAACAACGACGGAGGGATGGAGTTTGATATTTAAGGTCAATGGCCTTTTATAGGAACTCTGGTCACTGTTCACACTAGGAATCAACTGTTACGGCTGGGAGCCTGAAGAAGGGTCTTGTCCCAAAACATCAACTATTCCTTCTCTCCAGAGATGCTGCCTGTCCCGCTAAGTTACTCCAGCTTTTGGTTTCAACCAGCATCTGCAGCTCCTTCCTACACCCTTCGACCATCTTCCTTTGTGCTGGAGTGTTTGTTGTGGTGAGATGAGGGACAATGGACCTAACTAATGATGGATAAATACATGAAGGTTGTTGCAAATGTTAACATCAGTGTGCTTAATGCGCCTTCCACAAGCAGTCAAATGTAAGTTCCTGATTTAAGCCCATTGATTTCTGAGAGATAATTCAGTGGCACTGGCTCATAAACCTTCAAGTGTTACAGCTTTGTTCAAAACAAAAAAGTGTGAGGATAAGCCTAATCACCACAAGCCAGGCAGTGTAATCTTGATGGGGAGACGTTTTGGAAGCAGTACTCCTCAATGATTATGAATTAATTAATGAAAGCTACTTTCTTAAATGGAAATGATCTTGAACTAATCTGCTGCTCAATCCCAGCTGTTATCAGGCAACTGAATCATCCCACCACAACTAGAGAGCGGTCCTGGACTACCATCTACATCATTGGTGACCCTCGGACTATCCTTGATTGGACTTTGATGGCTTTACCTTGCACTAAACGTTATTCCCTGATCATGTATCTATACACTGTAGTAGATGGCTCGATTATAATCATGTATTGTCTTTCCGTTGACTGGTTAGTGCTCAACAAAACCTTTTCACTGTACCTCGGTACACGTGACAATAAACTAAACTGAACTGTTGAGGTATCAGAGAGGATGAATGAATGTCACTCTGGAGTAAGTTGGTTTCCTGTTTTTTTATTTTAATTTTTTGTAAATTTATTAGAAGTAAGTACAGTACAGTGGTACCTTTTTTTCAGGTGGCAAATATATGTTAACATGATACATTCTCTGTACAACTTCATTTTTTTTTAAAGAGAGAAATGTGAAAGAAATAGATAATAGAGAGTAGAAAAACGTGTAGTGTGTATAAAAAAAAGAAAGAGATAGTGAGGAAGAGAAATAAGAAAGAAGAAAGAGCAGGAGAGAGGTTAACAAATAGGCGATAGGAGATGAATTTTTATATTGTTGATCATCTTTCACCCAGACCTGAAACAATTGTTTTTTACGATACTGTTGGTTTCCAAAGGACAGTTGTCAAAGCGTCACTTAATAACAAGGTGAAACCTATGGAATAAAGTGGACATTGGCTGCATGGATAAGATTAAAAATGTGTAGCCCAGGTAGCTATGAAAATCAGTGGGTTGATCATAAATGGCAGTGTATAGTTTCAGGTTGGGACTATGCATCAGATTAATTTACACATTTTAGAGTCATAAAGTCATACAGCATGGAATCAGGCCCTTCAGCCCAATGTCTATACCGACTAACATTCCCAATCTAAATTAATCCCAGGTAGACAAAATTGCTGGAGAAACTCAGTCCCGAAACGTTGCCTATTTCCTTCGCTCCATAGATGCTGCCGCACCCGCTGTGTTTCTCCAGCAATTTTGTCTACCTTCGATTCTCCAGCAACTGCAGTTCCTTCTTGACTAAATTAATCCCACCTGCCTGCATTTGGACCGTATCCTTCAAAGACTTTCCTATTCACGCATCTCTTCAAATGTCTTTTAAAGGTATCTGCCTCAACTTCCTACAGCTCGTTCCACATACCCAAGTGGAAAAGTGGAAAAGTTGCCCATCAAGTTCCTTTTAAACCTTTCCCCTCTCATCCTAAACCTATGTCTTCTGGATTTTGATTCTTGGTAAAAGACTGTGCCTTTGCTCTCATGATTTGATACACCACTATAAGATCATCCCTCATTCTCCTGCGCTCCAAAATTGTAGAATAGAGGGATCTAGGGAGTGCAGGCGTATCGTACCTTGAAAGTGGCATCCCGGGTAGATAGGGTGGTCAAAAAAGGTTTCAGCACATTGGCCTTCATCAGTCAGAGTATTGCATGCAGAAGTTGGGAGGTCATATTACAACTACATAAGACATTGGTGAGGCCACATTTAGATCACCATGTTCTGGGTTTTTTTCGTCACCCTGTTATAGGAAGGATGTTGTCAAGCTGGAAAGGGTGCAGAGAAGATTTATGAGGATGTTGCCAGGACTTGAGAGCTTGAGCTATAGCGAGAGGTTAAGCAGGCAAGGACTTTATTCCTTGGAGTGCAGGAGGATGAGGGGTGATCTTGTAGTGGTGTATAAAATCATGAGAGGAATAGATTGGATAAATAAACAGTCTTTTGCCCAGATCTGGTAATTGATAACCAGAGAACATGGGTTTAAGGTGAGGGGGAAGATTTAATAGGAATCTGAGGGATAACCTTTTTACACAAAGGGTGGTGGGTGTATGGAACGAGCTTCCAGAGGAGGTAGTTGAGGCTGGGACTATCGCAATGTTTAAGAAATATTTCTGACATGCACAAAAGTAACTCTAAACTAAACTAAAAGTCCAAATGCTTCCATTGAAACATTCTATGATATAGTTTGTCCCCATTTTTTGTCAATTTCTGGATTAATCAGGGGGATGGGGAAGGACACTGATGGGAGTTTCATGCAATCTGTTCCCACTGATAAGGAACTGATAGAGTCATAGAGTGATACAGTGTGGCAACAGGCCCTTAGGCCCAACTTGCCCACACCGGCCAACATGCCGCATCAACTCCATTCCCACCTGTCTGCATTTTGTCCACATCCCTCTAAACCTATCCTATCCATGTACCATACCCCTCTGCACATCGATGGAGCTGATGTGGAAAGGGTCAGCAGCGTGAAGTTCCTAGGACTCCACCTGTCAGATGACCTGACGTCCACGACCAACACCACAGCACTGGACAAGAGAGCCCAGCAGCAACTACACCCTCTCCGAAGACTACGTAAAGCAGGTCTCCCCACTACACACCTACGAACTTTTTATAGGGGGACAATCGAGAGCACATTAACCTACGGCATCACTTCCTGGTTCGGGAGCTGCAAGGCGTATGAACGGCACCAACTAGACAGGATTGTGAAGACCGCCATCAGGATTATTGGTGCTCCACTCCCTTTCCTGCTGGACATATACAGGAAGAGATGTATCAGCAGAGCCATCTCCATCATCAAAGACCCCTACCACCCATCGCATCACATATTCTCCATCCTGCCATCTGGGAAGAGGTACAGGAGCATTAGCTGCAAAACCAGCAGGATGCTCCTCAGCTTCTTCCCGCAGGCTATAAGACTGATAAACGGACTTTGCCCCCTGCCAAAGTATCGCGCACCAACCACCAACCTGGACACACTGCAGCAGAGCCACTGCTGATCGGAACGCCTGTTGATGTTTAGTAGAGAGTAGAGTGTTAATTTGTTCATGATATATGTATTTTTATTTCTATTTATTTTTTACTTTGCACACTGGTTGAGCAACGTTTTTTTGTTTCCTCTGGGTATGTGAGTACTCAGGAAAATGACAATAAAGATATACAATACAATACAATACCTGGTCTAAATGTTTCTTAAACGTTACGATAGCACTTGCCTCAACTACCTCCTCCGGCAGCTTGTTCCATACACCCACCAACCTTTGTGTGAAAAAGTTACCCTATTAAACCAGATCTCTGATCGTGATTAAACTCTGATCATCATTTAAATGGCCAAATGGATCCAATCATTTTTAACACATTTTGATTTCACTAGTCAGGGCTAAATTAAAAACAATCTAAGAGCAATGATCTAAGTCCAAGCGACTGCTGAACAGAAAAGATAGGAAATCAAAGAGATTATAAAACTAATTTAATTTCTAAAGGCGCCTTTTCCATTAATGGCTAACTCACCCATCAGAAACGTATCTTCATTCATCGCCATTCGTGATAACATTTCCTGTGCAATTTTGTGCTTTATTTACTGACAGATTTACAAATATTTTAACAGAACCAGCCTCTGAACATCAGGTTATGATTAGTAATCTGCCGTTTCAGAAAGGTGACACTTTGGTTAAACCACCATTCCAACTACAACTGCATTCCAACAGCCAGGATCGAACCCGGGTCTCTGGCGCTGTAAATGTAGTAAGGCAGCAACTCTGCCCCTGCGCCACCGTGCTGGCCTTCTGTTGGCACATCTACTATGTTCTAATTCCACAATAACCCTCAGTATCATGGGCCAGGAGACGGGGCAGTGGTGTAGGAAGGAACTGCAGGTGCTGGTTTAAACCGAAGATAGACACAATGAGCTGGAGTAACTCAGCGGGACAGGCAGTATCTCTGGAGAGAAGGAACAGGTGACTTTTCGGGTCGAGACCCTTCTGTTACTGCCGATTGTCCACTATAACCGGGTAAGAGGGGGTCAATATGTATAGTAGTGTACAATATGTACAGTATTGGAAAAACAGCCAATAAGCATATACTGAACAAGACACACAATAGATAGGAAAGGGCACAAAACACACAATACTTTATACATTGTAAACAAATAAAAACTTGTTCCAACCATTTAGAGGTGTCTCCGTGAAACAATGAACTTGGTCCTTTGTCCCGATATGAACAGATGATATGACAGATTGTGTCTGCTTTTACCCAAGTCCGTTATAAAGACGTTTGTAATAACAAAGGCAGACTGTACTGGATAATAGTTCATCTACTGAGCAAGGCAACTCTGCAATGGAAATGTTTTCTGCTTCCAAATAGCATCAGGCAAGGAATTTCTTCAGAAGTTTAAAGTGTTCCAGATGGCACGGTGACGCAGTGGGTAGAGCTGCTGCCTCTCTGTGCCGGAGACCCGGGTTCGATCCTGACTGCGGGTGCTGTCTGTATGGAGTTTGTATGTTCTTCCTGTGACCGTGTGAACTCCCAAAGTTTCCTCCCACATTCCAAAGATGTACAGGTTTGTAGATTCATTGGTTAATTCACAAATATTGTAAATTGCCCCTAGCGTGTAGGATACTGCTAGTGTACGGGATGATTGCTGGTCGCCACGGACTCAATGGGCCGAAGGTCCTGTTTCTGAACTGTGTCTTTAAAGACTAAAGTCAAAAATTCTGAAAACTGTAACAGCCTTTGAAATTATCAATAGCTGATGAATGACTGATAAGAACTTACATAAAGGCATATTTCGGACAGGCACTTGTGAGCTTGGGATGTCTGAAGATGTTGATCACTCAAGGCCCTCTGTTGCTGACTATCTATAGGATTGCAAGATGGAGTACTATAGAGGCGTTTTCAAATCGAATCCTGCAACATGTAAGCCAGCAGCTCACTCACCAGAGTCAGGTCGGGCTCTGATTTAAAGTATAATCTTAACCTCACTGCAAAATGGTGTTGGATTAAGAACAGACCCAGAGGAATTTGCATTCTAATGGCGTTGTTGCATTCAAAACCAATAGGGTGGTCAAATTTCCCGATTTCTTTCCCCAAGTGCTACAAAGTGGACACATGGCCGAATCAATATAGTCATACAACACTCTCCAATGAACAGGTATCTGTCAGCTGAATAAACCTTAGATTAGGCTTTTTTTAGTTTAGTTTAGTTTAGTTTAGAGATACAGCGGCACCAGGCCCTTCGGCCCACCGAGTTTGCAGCGACCAGTGATCCGTGCACACTAACACTATCTTTATTTATACCAAGCCAATTAACCTACAAATCTGTACGTCTTTGGAATGTGGGAGAAAACCAAAGATCTTGGAGAAAACCCACGCGGTCACGAGGAGAACGTACAAACTCCGTACAGACAGCACCCGTAGTCGGGACCGAACTTGGGTCTCTGGCGCTGTAAGTGCCGTAAGGAAGCAACTCTACCGCTGCGCCACCGTGATGCCATTCTTAAATAGACACAAAATGCTCGAGAAAGAGGGTCTCGATCGGAAACGTCACCCATTCCTTCTCTGGAGATGCTGCCTGTCCCTCTGAGTTACTCCAGCATTTTGTGTCTACCTTCGGTTTAAACCAGTTCCTTCCTACACATTATGTTTTTCTTGATCAAGATAACAACTTTAATATGTCAAACATGAAGAATCTGGATTATTCGGTGAATGCCGAATAATCATGTCTTGTATGACATGTTAAAGATGCCTTTGAGAGGAGCTGATCACACCAGTGTTAAGCTGAACGTTGGCAAGCCCATCCTTCAGACTACTTGCAGAGGAACGCTCTCCAGTAGCCGTCCTGGGTGCATTTAGCCCAAACTCAATAGCCACCCTGCTGCACATGTCGACGGTATGAATGCCCCGCACGCTGGCTCATCATTCAATAACTGCTGCGTGGATCGCGGTAGTTCTCTCCTTCAGCAGAACTGCTGGAGCTGCAGTTATTTTTAACCAAAGCTTTGGGACTACCAATAATCCAATATTCAGCAAACCTTTCATAACAAACGATGCCTGCATCAAACACCCTGAGAGTGCCGGGCTGATTAAATGATACCAGAAGTATATTCAGCTCAATCCTGGAGGTAGCCCCTCAGTACTACCTATCGGAGGATTATAACGATGTGATGTGCTTAGGGATCTAACAGCGAATACTCTTTATTTTTTATTCCAACTCAACGGTTTTTCTAGAAGCCCTCGGGTGATCTGGCTCTGGGTAGACCTTTCATTGGCCGTGACTTCTGCTTAACTGACAAACAAATTTATTGAACAGTAAAAGACTAAGTAAACACTGGCGGTGACACTGTACATTTTACAGTGGTTATTAAGTTTAACTGTCATCTTGAGGAAGGAGGATTAGTAATGTCTACTGTGATAACACGGATAACACTGCTGCTTCTAGGGGCTAGTGGAATCAAGGGATATGAGGAGAAGGCAGGCACGGGTTATTGATTTGGGATGATCAGCCATGATCACAATGAATGGCGGTGCTGGCTCGAAGGGCCGAATGGCCTCCTCCTGAATCTATTTTCTATGTTCCTATGTTTCTTTCACCAGCTACGCACTGGAAATCTCCCCAAGTGAACTTGCAATAGAGGCAGGTACCAGGAACTGCAGATGCTGTTTTTTTAACAAATAAAGTCCCGGGGTAACTCAGCAGATCAGAAGGCATCTTTGGAGAACATGGATAGGTGAAGTTTCAGGTCTGGACTCTTCTGATTAGTCTGAGGAAGGGTCCCGACCCGAAACGTCACCTATCCATGTTCTCTAGTGATGCTGCCCGACCCGTTGAGTTACTCCAGCGCTTTGTGTCTTTTTTTCCTCCAGAGATGCTGCCCTGACTCACTCCAGCACTTTTTCTGCAGTAGAGGTACGTAGGAACAGGACAAAGTACTTTGTCCACAGAAACCTGTTCTACCATCAGAGAAACCAGGATTACTCTCTAACCTAAATCAGCAAACCCTCCTTTTCTCTATATCCCCCAGTATTTTGGATGAATGAAAATGCATCAGCCTCTGATTTGCCCTCTGACCCGGAAGCAATTGGCATTCTGAAATTCTATTCACTTTTGTGTGTTTAAGTGTTAACAAACTTTGCTCTTGTAAGGCCCGGCTCTAATGTATAGTCCCTCCCAAAGTGTGTAGGAATAGTTTGAATCCTAATGAGACCACAGATGTCCCAATCTGCAACTAAAATAGAAAACACAGAATGTTCCTTTAGGAAGGAGATGAGGAGGATTTTCTTTAATCAGAGGGTGGTGAATCTGTGGAATTCTTTGTCACAAGAGTCAGTGGAGGCCATCAATGGATAATTTTTAGGCAGAGATAGATAGATTCTTAATTATTATGGGTGCCAGGGCTTATGGGGAGAAGACAGGAAAATGAGGTTAAGAGGGAAAGATAGATCAGCCACGATTGAATGGTGGAGTAGTCTTGATGGCCGAATTACCCAAAGGGCCTGTCCCACTTTCACAACCTAATTCACGACCTCTGCCGAGTTTGCCCTTGACTCATACTCGCAGCATGGCCGTCACATGGTCGTAGGAGGTTGTAGGAGGTCGTAGGTAGGTCATAGCAGGTTGTGATGCTAGTCATAGGTATTCGTGGCCTCAAGTAGGTCGGGGCGTTTTGATGAAAAATGTCCACGAGTAAAAAAGGTTGTGAATTAGGTCGTGAAAGTGGGACAGGCTCTTAATTCTGCTCCTATCACTTATGGGCCAGTACCACCTAGGCGAGTCTTTAGGCGATTACCAGGGACTAATTTTAATGGAATTCACCTACGACACCTGGCGACAACCTACGAAAGCATCTACCATAACCAACAACAACCTACGACCACAAAAATTGTTGCCCCTCTGGCCGAAAAACGTTCACGTTGAAAATTTTGCGGCAGTCGCCTGAGGTTGCCCAAAGAATTGCCTGTGGGACAGGCCCATCATGAATATGAAACTCATGGGTCAAGCAGCATCTGTGGAGGCAAAAGGGAGGATGTTTTAGAAAGGATTTTGTTCAACTGGAAAAGGTGCAGAGACGATTTACGAGGATGTAGCCAGGACTCGAGGGCCTAACCTATAGGGAGAGATTGGGCAGGCTAGGAGTTTAATCCTTAGAATCTTATTGAGATGTATAAAATCATGAAGGAAATAGATAGGATGAATACACAGTCTTTTACTCAGAATAGGGGAATCAAGAGCCAGAGGATGTAAATTTAGGGTGAGAGGGGAAAAGAACCCGAGGGGCAACTTTTTCCATATAATGATACAGTGATGGGTATATGGAACAAGCTACCGGAGGAGGTTGTTAGGCAGGTACTTTTTTAGTTCAGTTTATTTAGTTTAGAGATACAGCGTAGAAACTTGGCTTCCATAGCCTTCTGTGGCAATGAATTCCACAGATTCACCAACCTCTGACTGAAGAAATTCCTCATCTCCTTCCTAAAGGAATGTTTTTTAACTCAGGTCCCATCTGCCATATTAGTTCCCACCTAACATCACGAAAATGTCAAACAAATCATCCCTGAACCATTTTCAACACATTGTGTAGTTTCTGCAATCTTTCCTTGGAAATTAAGCCCTGCATTCTAGGGATTGCGAGTATTAACATAAACTAAATCACAACTAATTAATTTTCTGGGGTGAGAATGGTTACAATATGTGAGGAAATTAAAGAAAGCAAAAGTATGTCTCATTCTGATCAAGATTCTGACAGACTTTACTAATTTAATGAGCAAACTATAAACGACTCACTGCGAGCGTGGGGGGTATATGGAACGAGATGCCAGAGGAGGCAGGTGCTACTCCAGCTACGCCTGCCTCTTTGTCGGGTACGTTGAACAATCCTTGTTCAATACGTACCAGGGCCCCATCTCCGACCTCTACCTCCGTTACATTGACGACTGCTTTGGGGCCACCTCCTGCACCCACACACAACTGACTGACTTCATCCACTTCACCACCAACTTCCATCCGGCACTCCAGTACACCTGGACCATTTCCGACACTTCCCTACCATTCCTTGACCTCACCATCTCCATCGCAGGTGACAAACTTCTGACCGACATACACTACAAACCAACTGACTCACATGGCTATCTGGACTACACGTCTTCCCACCCTGCCCCCTGTAAAGACTCCATCCCCTACTCCCAATTCCTCCGCCTACGCCGCATCTGCTCCCAGGATGAGACATTCCACACCAGGGCATCGGAAATGTCCTCGTTCTTCAGGGAACGGGGATTCCCCTCCGCCACCATAGATGAGGCTCGCACCAGGGTCTCATCCATACCCCGCAACACTGCTCTCTCTCCCCATCCCCGCACTCGCAACAAGGGCAGAGTCCCCCTAGTCCTCACCTTTCACCCCACAAAGCCGGCAAATACAACAAATAATCCTCCACCATTTCCGCCACCTCCAACGTGACCCCACCACTCGCCACATCTTCCCATCTCCCCCTATGTCTGCCTTCTGCAAAGACCGCTCCCTCCGCAACTCCCTTGTCAATTCTTCCCTTCCCTCCCGTACCACCCCCTTCCCGGGCACTTTCCGTTGCAACCGCAAGAAATGCAACACCTGTCCCTTCACCTCCCCCCTCGACTCCATTCAAGGACCCAAGCAGTTGTTCCAGGTGCGACAAAGGTTCACCTGTATCTCCTCCAACCTCATCTACTGCATCCGCTGCTCTAGATGTCAGCTGACTTACATCGGGGAGACTAAGCGGAAGTTGGGCGATCGTTTCGCCGAACACCTCCGCTCAGTCCGCAATAACCTACCTGAACTCCCGGTGGCTCAGCACTTCAACTCCCCCTCCCATTCCCAATCCGACCTCTCTGTCCTGGGTCTCCTCCATTGCCAGAGTGAGCAACACCGGAAATTGGAGGAACAGCACCTCATATTCCGCCTGGGTTGCTTGTGTCCGGCTGGCATGAACGTTGAATTCTCCCAATTTTGCTAGCCCTTGCTGTCTCCTCCCCTTCCTTAACCCTCGAGTTGTCTCCTCCCATCCTCCCGCCCTCTGGCTCCTCCTCCTCCCTTTTTCCTTCCTTCTCCCCCCCACCCCCCATCAGTCTGAAGAAGGGTTTTGGCCTGAAACGTCACCTATTTCTTTCGCTCCATAGATGCTGCTGCACCCGCTGACTTTCTCCAGCATTTTTGTGTACCTTTGGCATAGATGAGTCAGGCCAAAGGATCTGTTGCCATGCTGCATGATGCCATAACTATTGGAGGAAGTCAGCAGGTCAGGCATAATCTGTGCAGGGTGAAGTAATTTAATGGTAGTTTAACTAGTTGACTGGCTTAATCGGTATCAACCTTTCCAGTTCTTTGCAGCTGTTAAGAGCCATTTGACACAAAAATGTCAAAGATTTCAAAATGCTTCCAATCCAAAACTTCAGAGTTTGAAATGTAAGAGAATGGGGAAAGTAAATCGATGCTGATAGATAGATTTGAGTCAGATATTTTAGTTTACTGCAGAGATCTTAGTTTCAAGAGAAAATTATCGCAAAGAGAGTCTGACTGTGTTACACAGCCTTTACATTAAGCAGAGGAGGGCACAAAGTGCTGGAGTAACTCAGCGGGTCAGGCAGCATCCCTGGAGAACATGAGTAGGAGACGTTTCAGCCCCTGCTTCTTGCACCAGCTTTACTGTGTAATTCTATCTCTGAAATCATCACCTTATCCAATATTTGCCGTGGTTCCCAATTATTTTGCCCACTCGCATGTCTGTTTAGTTTTAGTTTTAGAAATACAGTGCGGAAACAGGCCATTCCACCCATCGAGTCCGTGCCGACCAGCGATCCCTGCACACTCACACTGTCCTACACACACTGGGGAAAATTTACAAATTTAACAAGCCAATTAACCTACAACTTGTACGTCTTTGGAGTGTGGGAGGAAACCGGAGCACCCGACGAAAAACCACACAGGTCTCAGGGAGAACGTACAAAGTCCGTACAGACAGCACCCATATTCAGGATTGAACCCGGGTCTCTGGCGATGAAAAGCAGCAACTCTACTGCTGCGCCACCGTGCCGCCATGAGGCTGAGATTATTTTTTTCCCCTTTTGCACATGCAAACTGAGGTAAAATGAGAATTCCTGCACTTGGAATCACCCTCACTGTGGATAGCTGAGGAACGCCTGATAAAGGGCCTGTCCCACTTGGGCGACCTAATCCACGAGTTCTGGCGAGTTTGCCCTCAACTCATACTCGCAGCATGGTCGACACGAGGTCGTAGGAGGTCTTCGTAACTCTCCTTCACACTCTCCGCGTACTCGAGACCTCAACTAGGTCGCGCCGTTTTTTTTCAATATGTTAAAAAATGCCCACGAGTAATAAAAGGTTGCCATGGAAAAAATCTAAACTTTTTTTACTCGTAGGTTTAGTTGTAGTTGGTTGTAGTAGGTCGGCATGTTAGTCGTAGGTAATCGAGGGTAGTCGAAGGTAGTTGCAGATAGTCTTCATCATAGTAGAAGGGAGGTCGCCGATCGAAGGAGATCGAAGGAGGTCGTCTTCCGTGTCCAATTTTCCCGAAGTTAGTCGTAGCGAGTCGAACCTGGTCTTCTACATAGTCGAAGGAGGTCTTCAACATGACATTTTTTCAAACTCTCCTAAACTCTTCTAAACTCCCCAATTAGGTCCCCAAAGTTGGACAGCGCCTTAATGTGTCCAATGTGAGGACAACCCCTCACTCAAATGACTTGAGATACACATTTACCATTCAGGGGTCATTCAGTACCACATATTACAAGAATCAGGCATGCTATGTTTCACAACCTGTGTCCACCTTCCTCATAGAGTTTCCACAGCCCAGAGATGTTTAAATCTGGGATCTACTGCTATTAATGCAACTCATGGCCGGGACAGAGAAACCTTCTCAGCCACAGGTCCTGAGGCTCTCAGGATATTCAATGGTTCAATGGTTCTTTATTATAATATGTGCACGGCATGGGTGAAATTCTTTTGCCAAGCCACAAATGCACAGTTGTCATATTTTGCCATTTATAAAGAAAAAGTCCAAAGTCTAAATTCTGGTCCACATGTTGGAAGTACATTGAGCGACCCCGATCCAGGTAAACCCAGTTAATCCCAGGTAATACCAGTAATCCCCAGGCAGCCCAAACCCGCGAGCCGACATCCCTCTCATTGCCTGACTGCTTCTGTGTCCAGGGGCGCCTCCTGCAGCCGACCATGAAGGCGCTGGAAGCTACACCCTGGTCCCACTCCAGTCGGCCCACTCTTCCCATCCATTGCCGACTGCGGTTCCCTCCCCATCAACTGTCCGGCCTTTGTGGCTCCGAGCTTCCCCGTGTAGGCAGCGGCTTGCCGGGGCCTTCTCCGCGGCGGCGAGCCAAGCTTGTCATCGCACGTGATGGTGGGCGGCCCGTCGGGTCTTTGTCCTCATCGGCTGTCTGTTGTTCACTGTGACGGCCGGGTCCATCCTTGTACGGCTCAGCGGCGCCCTGCGGGGCCTTCCTTTCAGGAGCGTGAGGATTCACGCATCAGTTGCGTCCTTTATTCTCCTTCCACTTCTTTGGGGCGAAAACGACCCTTAATCTTCAACACCGAACTGGAAATTATAGCACCTGAAAAAATAATAATTCCAGGTTAACATCCTTGCAAATGCTTTCATTTTAATGCTTATTTTGAAAAGAAAAGGTCGTCGTCTTAGCCTTGGAATTTGTCTATCACAAGTGCGGAATCTGTCCCTCATTTTGGGAGTCTAAATGGGGACATGGTGTGGAACAAGGAGCGCTGGTGTAAACCGGTTTGATGCTTCCATATGTAAATCCATGAAGACGAGAGATATAATTACGTTAGCAGTGATTTCAACTGCTGAGAATGTTGCTTTTCTTCGTCTTTCTTTGTTTCGTTGTTTACAGCCACATTTGTCTGAAAATTTAATAAAGCTAGCAGGCCATAAAAGGTCTACTCCCTGACCATTATTTCCCAAAGACCCTCTTTCCTCATCCAGGCAACAGATGCAGAGCAATTCATAAAAAATTACTAATAATAAAATATCTCCGAGGTGCCATTTTGTTTTTTTTGTCCTGTAAGCACTTTTCCAAGAACATGTAATTCCAGGCGGATTGGAGCTCATAGTCTCACAGGCTAATGAGATCCGACACATCGTTGTGATATCATTACTACATTATATTCCCAATTTTAAGCAAAAAAAAAAATACACTACTTAGAAAGTCGAAATTCATAAATAAATTCATGTCAAACTGCACTTAATATTGATTTTGTTAGTGTTCAGATTCAATAATACGGCACTGGATACATGAATATTTAAATATAATCTTCATTTTTGCATCTGCTAATGGCTCCAGCTCTTCCACACTCAATTTAAACACAATTTAAAAACTATAATGTTTTGAAAAATACTGGGATTTAGCAATAAATCATTTGTACAATACTTGAAGCCTTTTATAAGATAGCTCAATACCGAGACCCCTGAGACTTCGACAATTAGATTCATGTCTTTTTGAACCTCTCAATTATCTTTTCACTACAATTCTACTTTCAAGTTTTTTAGACTTTAAATCCTGCACCAGGACTGGAGGCTATTCTTGATGCTGGACCAATACTGATGTCAACCTTTATAAAGTACATTTATCAACCTCCTATTTTACCAGTTAATCACTTATCGGGCGACCCTTCACTTATAGTTTTGATATATCTATTTGGCATTGAGTTCCACGTAATTTAAAGACATTCTGCACTGGTTACATGTTACAGTTTCACTATTTCTCTGCAAGAATCAGCCTGACATTGAATTTCTGCAGTCAGGATCTGATCTCTCTTTGAATGATATACCCCACTTTGAAATCTGAGTACCCACATCAAACCAGCACAGAATAATACGGGTAGCGTAGCGGTAGACCTACTGCCTTACAACACTGGAGACCCAGGTTCGATCCTGATTACGGGTGCTGTCTGTACGGAGTTTGTACGTTCTCCCAGTGACCGTGTGGGGTTTTTTTTGGGTGTTCCGGTTCCTCCCACACTCCAAAGACGTACAGATTTGTAGGTTAAATGGCTTTGGTAAAAAGTGTAAATTGTCCCTAATGTGTAGGACAGTGCCAGTGTGCGAGGTGATCGCTGGCTATCTCAGTTGACCATTTGAACGCTGATGCATCGATGATTGTGGCTTAATTACTGCAATTGTATCAAATCAGGATCGAATATTGATCATTGGGAAATAATCATCTTTAAATGTACTGCGCATACACATGCATCGTCTATGACAGATTCACTATGTCACACTCCAATAACTGATTGTTGATTATTTCGGGTTGAACATGCAGCGAAACTGTCATTACTATTACAACATTTCCTGAGGCTTAGGAGGTTTGGCATGTTCCCAACCCACTGCGACTTCCACAAATATGTCGTAGAAAACATTTTATCGGGATGCATCACAGCCTGGTTTGGGAGCAGAACCATTGAAATTGCAGGGAATTGTGGATGCAGCTCAGACCATCACACAAACCAGCCTTGTTTCTATTCACCACCTACACCTCATGCTGCCTCAGCAAGGCCAGCAGCATAATCGAGTCACACCCCGGTCACTCCCTCCTCTCCCCTCTCCCATCAGGCAAGAGGTACAGAAGAAAACGCACACCTCCAGATTCACAAAAATGCTGGAGAAACTCATGTTTGTCAGATAAAGGAAAAGGATGTTGGTTGGAAGTCCTCTGCTTGGGGCTAGACAGAAATGCTGGAGAAACTCAACGGGTGAGGCAGCATCGACGCTGCGTCGCCTATTTCCTTCGCTCCATAGATGCTGCCTCACCCGCTGAGTGTCTCCAGCATTTTTGTCTACCTTCGATTTTCCAGCATCTGCAGTTCCTTCTTAAACCTCTAGATTCAGGGACAGTTTCTTCCCAGCTGTTATCAGGCAACTGAACCATCCTACCAACAACTAGAGAGCCATCCTGAGCTACTATCTACATAATTGGAGACCTTAGAATTATCCTTAATTGGAATATACTGGACCTTATCGTGCATTAAACATTATTTTCTTCACCCTGTATCTATGCACTGTGGACGGCTTGATTGTAATCATGTATACTCTTTTTGCTGACTGGATAGAATGCAACAAAATGTGCCTCGTTACACATGCCAATAAACTAAACTACACTGAGTATCTATGTGAGTTTTCGACATGTTGCCAACACAGATTCTATGTCTACATTGTGTATGTGCTCGGTTTGCTGTTTAGAGTCGAACTGGAGCTGACATGTGACTGTCTCCCCTGCCAAAGCCCCTCATAACTCCATTTATCTTTGGCAGACCCCCCTCAATTACCTCCGCTCCAAGGAAAAATTATTTGCCCCATCCCACCTCTCCACATGACGGAAATATTCCACCCATTGAATCTTCTCTGCAGTCTCTCCAGTCTAATCCTGTCTTTCCTCGAGTATGCCAACCAGTTTAGCGATACAGCGCGGAAACAGGCCTCTTGGTCCTCCAAGTCCGTGATGACCAGCGATCCCCGCACACTAAGACTATCCTACACACTAGGGCCAGTTTACAATTTTCACCAAAGTCAATTAGCCTTTGGAGTGTGGAAGGAAACCGACGCAACCGGAGAAAACATATGCTGGTCACAAGGAGAACGTACTAACTCTGTACAGACAAGCACCAGTAGTCAGGATCCAACTCAGGTCTGTGAAGGGCCTGTCCCACTTGGCTGTCATTTGCGCGCCTCTTACGCAACCTGCTAGCATGGGAATAGCGTGTGGGTAGCGAGTGGCTAATGCGTGGGTAGCGCGGGATGAGCGTATGGAGTGGCGTGGAGGAGCGTGGACTTCATCCTGAACAAAATCTTCGCACGCCGCAGGCCTGTCGCGTAACTGACGGCCAAAGTGAGACAGTGAGACAGGCCCAAGACCCTGGCGCAGAGCTACGTCTCACCTCCAACAGCAGCAGAAGCAGACAAACGATCGCTGAGCTCGGCCTGGGGCTAACGGCTGTTGCGGAACCGGATCCGCCCCCACTCCTACTCTCAGTGCGAGGCCAAAACGATTGGAGATAGACACAAAACGCTGGAGTAACTCAGACGGAAGAAGAGTTTTGACACAAAACATTATCCATTCCTTCTCTCCAGAGATGCTGCCGGTCCCGCTGAGTTACTCCTGCATTTTGTGTCCATCTTCAAATGACGTCACGCACTCCAGACGGCTGTGCGGACGCATGATGCCACACGCGACCGTCGTGCGCCAGTCACTACTGGCCTGTCACGAAAATGACGGCCCAAGTGGAACAGGCCCTTCAGGCAGTAACTCTGCCATTGTGCCACTGTGCCATCCCTCGTCATGGTGATAACTTTGGCTAACCTGTTGAAACACACCAAGGGACCCCGGTCTTGAGAACATCAGGCCAAGTAACAGAGCCTAATGTCAGAGTAAGTCTATGTCAATGCAAGAAGAGGCCTACACCAAAGAGAGCGTTATTTTCTCAATAATCCTACAAAGACTCTCCGTGATATCACGACTTTAGTGGAGCATTACTGAGTGCTTGGTTACAACATCAATCATCGGTGCCACAGCACAAATTAAAGTCTACAAGCTAGTGGCTATTAAACATTGGATACAGGCAACTGCAGAAGCTGGTTTACAAAAAACCCACAAAGTGCTGGAGTAAGCAACAGGTCAGGCTGCATCTCAGGAGAGAATGGATAGGTGATGATTCAGGTCAGGACTCTTCTTTAGACTATGATAGGTAACATTTTGTGTTGGGACCCATCTTTAGAATGGAGGTTAGGTACCATTTTCGGTTGGGAACTTCTTCAGATTACGAAGGGTGATGTTTCGGATCAGGACCCTTCATCAGACTGCAACAGGTGATGTTTTGGTTCGGAAGCCTTCATCAGACTGGGCAGGTGATGTTTCAGGTTTGGACCCTTCTTCAGAATGGATAGGAAACATTTTCGGGTCAGGCCCCTTCTTCAGACTACGATAGGTGAGTTTTGGGTCGGGTCACTTCTTCAGACTGGAAAGAAGGCCCTGAAATAGGACCCAAACCGAAACGTCACCTATCAACGCTCTTCAAAGAAGCTGCCTTTAGCACTGTTTCTTTAGCACCTGAAATCCCACCTACTGACCTGTGGGACACCCTTGAAATGTACAACGGCAGAACAGGGTCGTGGAGAGAAGCTGCTGGAAACTTGAATTAAATTACGTAAAATTATTCCAGAGCTTAAAACTGCATTAGCAATGGAGGTGTGGCCTCTTGGGAGATATTGGATAGATGAGCTCACTCACATGTTCTCAATTATAGCCGTCTTCTCACTGATCATTCTCAAAAATCACTGCAAATGGTATTGTTTACCGGTTTTACAAATCTTGCTCAGACTGGGTCCTAGTTCTCCGACCAGTAACCCCATGCTTCTCCTCTCTCCCCAACCCTCCCCCATCCTAGTTCCACGACCAGTCTGACTGTCTTCCTGATTACATTTTATCTTTGTATGCTTCATTGTCTCCTTCCCCTAGCTAGCAATAGGGAGTGTGGGGTGTCTGTAGGGACTCTGTGCGGAGTTTGTACGTTCTCCTTGTGACCGTGTGGGTTTTCTCCAAGATCTTCAGTTTCCTCCCACACTCCAAAGACGTACAGCTTTGTAGTTAAATAGGTTTAGTAAATATAGAAAATTGTCCCTACTGTGTGTAGAATAGTGTTAATATGTGGGGATCGCTGGTCGGTGTAGACTGGGTGGGCCGAAGGGCCTGTTTCCACGCTGTATCTCTAAATTAAACTTAACTCAACAATGGTCTATTTTACATTTACCTTGATTTGTGTCCTCTTTGATGTCTCATTTTCACGCCTCACCCTTCCATGTCTCTGTGTCTCCCTGTCCCCAGACACTTAGTCTGAAGAAGGGTCTCGACCCGAAACGTCACCCTATCCAGAGATGCTGCCTGTCCCACTGAGTTACTCCAGCGTTTTGCGTCTATACTCAGTGTATTTCCCATGCCTGTGTATCCCAGCCAGAAGCCTATTGTTGGCAAAATGCTGAATGGCCTTTTTTTTAACTTCCTGGTGACTGAACAGTTCTGTTTGACAGCGGGAGTCTCGGCGTTTATTCTGCTTGCCTTTTGACCAGGGGAGTTCAGGGGAAAAGGGATCATTAAATAAAAGCACAGACCTGCATCAATTCTGTAGCTCGGGCACGAAGACTAATTAACACCGACGGAAATACATTAAGGCCGATGCGTTTATCCATTCTTATATTGAATATGAAAATATCATCAAAAATCGCGACCATGAGTGACAAGTGCCCTTGTAATCTTGTCCCTCAGAGGTGTCAGCCCGGCCTAACGCTAATCAATCAAAGGGCTGATGGAGATGTAGAACAAGCTCAATACAAATTATTTCCATGTGCGCATTCAGACGGTCTCGGCTAACAAGTGAAATTAAAGGTCACACTCGGTGGAGTTGTTGGAGATTAATTTTCCGTCATCGCTCGCAAGATCACAGGAATAATCGTACCGCAGGATAGGAGCACTTCACCGAGGCTGAGCTGCCCCTGTTACACTGATGTAGGATGTACTGATGTATCACTCTCAAACTCGTCACCCTTCCCCTTCTGCCTCGACTGTTTTACTGTAACAAGAGGTGGCACAGTGGCACAGCTGGTAGAGCTGCTGCCTCACAGCACCACAGAACCGGGTTCGATCCTGACCGCCTGCGCTGTCTACGTGGAGTTTGCACGTTCTCCCTGTGACCCCGTGGGGTTCCTCTGAGTGCTTCAGCTTCCTCCCACATCCAAAAGACGTGCGGGTTTGCAGTTTTATTGGCCCTCTGAAATTGGTCCGCTGTGTAGAAGAATGGGATTTGAAAGAGGAATAACATGGCACTTGTGTAAACAGGTTGGCCCGGACTTGTGGGCTGAAGAGCCTGTTTCCATGCTGTATCTCTCTAAACTCTATGATATTAAACATAAAGGCATCACTCAAAATAAAAATTGCCGTATTGAAAGCACTCTCAGTTCCACTCAATAAAAGCAAATTTTTTAATTGGCTAATCTATTTTCACTAATTTTCTTCCAAGGTTGTTCTAAGTCAAATCTATTTTTCCATTTGACATTTATCTCTCTGCCACTGATCTGGAGGGTTCCTTTACAGTCTGTACCTCTGGTTCAACACTCTAATGTACAAGCTTCATCGGTGAGCCTTGTCTGTGATTCCTGGAAGACTGGATCGCTGCAATTTTGGACAAAACCCAGTAGGTACAGTTTAGTTTTAGAGATATAGTGGGCCTGTCCCACTTGGGCGACCTAATCTGCGATTCTGGCGAGTTTGCCCTCAACTCATACTCACAGCATGGTCGACACAAGGTCGTAGGAGGTCTTCGTAACTATCCTTCATGCTCGAATGTGGTCTCCGCGTACTCGAAGCCTCAGCTAGGTCGCAGCGTTTTTTTCAATATGTTAAAAAATGCTCACAAGTAAAAGAAGGTCGCCATGGAAAAAATCGATACTTTTTTTACTCCTGGATTCAGTCGTCGTAGGTCGTAGTAGGTCGGCATGTTAGTCGTAGGTAATCGAGGGTAGTCGAAGGTAGTCGAAGGCAGTCTTTGTTATAGTTGAAGGGAGGTTGAAGGGAGGTTGAAGGGAGGTCGAAGGAGGCCGTCTTCACTCTCCACTATTTGGTGTCCAACTTTCCCGAAGTTAGCAGTAGCTAGCCGTAGCTAGTCGAAGTTGGTCTTCAACATAGTTGACGGAGGTTGAAGGAGGTCTTCAACATGTCATTTTTTCAAACTCTTCTAAACTCACCAATTAGGTCCCCGAAGTGGGAAAGCCCCTTTAGGAAACAGGTCTTTCGACCCACCGAGTCTATGAATGCTGCACATTAACACTATGCTACACACACTAGGAACAATGTTACATTTACTGTACACCAAGACAAATAACCTACATACCTGTATGTCTTTTGAGTGTGGGAGGAAACCTAAGTTCTCGGAGAAAACCCCTGCAGGTCACGGGGAGAAGGAACAAACTCAGTGGTGGTCAGTATCGAACCCGGGTCTCTGGTGATACAAGGCAGCAACTACACCCGTGCTGCCCCTATTACATGAATATAGCATGAGCTGACATCACTCTCGACCAAGCGCAGGCTCGGCGATCGTTTCACTGGACGGTCCCGTTCAGTCCGCCTAAACCTACTGACCTTTCTGTCCTGGGCCTCCTCCATTGTCAGAGTGAGGCCCAGCGCAAGTTGGAGGAACAGCAATGTCACATCCTGGCCGCAGATGTGAAGTAATAATGATATTGACACATTATTAAGAGGTTACATCATTGTTCTCTGTGTTTATTAACTCACAAGATCACAGCTTCCATCTTGGCTTACACAGCCCCACCCGATCTGATCTCCAGGTCATCTGATACAGAGGTCATCTTATTTACATATCATCATCATGACTCATCGTCATGACATTCCTCCTTTACCAGACTTAAACTTTAAATTAACATGTATTCTTTCTAATATACTTCCCAATTAAATTCTTACAAGACATATTTGTATTTTCATTTGTGTTCCAATACCTCACGAGACAGATACATTACAACTACAAAACAAATGCAACTTTTTACACTCTCGTACCCTTAATAACCTAATTGCTCATAAGAAACAATATTATAATAAACAGTATCATAATAACAGTATCATACTCTATAACACAAAATCGTCGTATCGCTTGGGGACTCTCCTTTCACGTTTTGGTCTACCAGTTGGCACAGAAGCATCAAAGTCTGTTGAATCTGTCAAAGTGCTCTCACCCAGACACCTACTCTGCTCACCACCTGCGTTGCAGCCTGCTGCCTCTGGAACTCTGGTCACCACCTCGGAAAGGTCGTCTGGCCCCTCTGGATCCGTAACTCTTGGTGAATTTTGGGCTACCTCGTTTTGTGTGTCCCTGGACTTGTACTTTTTGACGCGCGATATATTCCTCTTTTAGATAACACCTTCTGGAGACTTGACTGTCACCATGCTGCCACTCCTCGATACAACATTGTATGGTTGGCAATGGTAAGTAGTGTCTATCTTACCGCCATCATCTCGCCTCACAAGCACATCATTCCCAGGAATTATTTCAGAGTGCCTGGCTCCTCATTTCCAGTCGGAATACCATTTTGCTGCACCCTTCTTTTCGGCATCACAGTCTCTCAGCTCCTGACCTTCCATCATCTCTCGCACCTCTGGTATTTTAGTGCAAATTTTCCTTCTAAACAAAGCTTCTGCTGGACTTTTCCCTGTCGATACGTCTTTCCTGGTCAACTTTCTCAGTGGATCTGCCAGTGTAGCAAAACAAGGAATTAATTTTGCACAATAATTGACCAGTCCTAGAAAACTCCTCAACTCGGTTGCATTCTGAGGTTCACGTGCATCTGCAATAGCTTTCACTTTAGCTTTGGCTGGGTTCAGCCCTTCATTTGTAAGTCTGTGTCCCATGAAATCCATCTCAGAAACGCCATACTTGCACTTGTCTTCATTCGCAGTGAGACCTGCTTCATGAAGTTTAGTCAACACTAGCTTCAACCTCCTGTCATGCTCTTCACAACTTGATGCATGGACGGTGATGTTGTCTGATATGTTTGCTACTCCTGGTACACCTTGAATCACTCTGTGGATTTTGTACTGATAGATCTCGGAAGCAACATTGATTCCAAACATCAGTCTTTTGTATCAGTACAATCTGCAGTGAGTGACAAATGTTGTCACCTCTCTTGACCCTGGATGTAATTCCAACTGATGATATTCCCACTTGAGATCAATTTTGGAAAACACTTTACTGGTTGATAACTCTTGTAGCACCTCATCAACCATAGGAATTGGGTATCTTTCTCTGATTATTGCCTCATTGGCTCTCCTCATGTCAACGCATAGTCTAATGTCATCATTGGGTTTCAGCACAATCACATGTTCATGGTGTTGAACATTCAACTGGTTCAATAATGTCCTGATCAATCAACTCATTGATTTTAGCTTCTACTTTTCCACAAAGTCCAAATGGTGTTCTCCACACCGGTTGAGCTATTGGCTTGACATTTTCATCAATGGTAGACAAAAGTGCTGGAGAAACTCAGCGGGTGAAGCTGCATCTATGGAGCGAAGGAAATAGGCAACGTTTCAGGCCGAAACCCTTCTTCAGACTTATTACTCATTTTCTGCTCAGCAGAGGTTCTCCCTTCTCCTCTATCACCACAATTTCTGCTTCAGTTTCTCTATCTCCGACTTTTACTTTAGCCGTGAAACATCCAATGGTCTGCAATGGTTTAGTTGCGGTGTATGGATATATCTTCCTACTACACCTCCTTGATGTGCACTTGAATTTCTGCAGTTTCAAGCATTCCCAAAGTGATCTGTCAATTACGTTGCTGTTGCTACCAGAATCTACAATCACTGGCACTGTAACACCTCCGATGGTCACTGCAACTTTCTCGTGATGGCTATCATTCAATGCAAACTGATAATTCCTTTTAACAGCATGCTCACCAGCTTCATCACTATCTTCATCATCTCCGACATCACCTTCTATGCGATGGACATGAACCCTCTTTTTCTGCCAACGTCTGTCTTTCTTTTCACTGGACTTGTTGTAATCGCTTGTCTTGTCTTTGATCTTACTTTTACATTTCTTTGCAAAATGATCCACATTTCCCTACATGTTTTCTACCTTTTGCTGGAACAACATGCATCTTTCCTATGTGATCTATGTTGCCCAAACTTGTAACACTCGAAAACTCCTCATTCGGCTGCATTCTGAGGTTCACGTGCATCTGCAATAGCTTTCACTTTAGCTTTGGCTGGGTTCAGCCCGTCAACTTGGTGCGTCCCTGTGTCTCATGAAATGTGTCAATTCAGGAACTTGCCTACTTCACAGCACACAGTCACATTGAAATGACCTCTGCTGTGAAGTTTAGTCATCTTCAACTATGCTCTGCACAACTTGATGCAAGGACGGTGATGTTGTTGTGATAGTTTGGTTGCTACTCCTGGTACACCTTGAATCACTCTGTGGATTTTGTACTGATAGATCTCGGAAGCAAACATTGATTCCAAACATCAGTCTTTTGTATCAGTACAATCTGCATGACAAAAAATGTGTCACCTCTCTTGACCCTGGATGTAATTCCAACTGATGATATTCCCACTTGAGATCAATTTTGGAAAACACTTTACTGGTTGATAACTCTTGTAGCACCTCATCAACCATAGGAATTGGGTATCTTTTCTCTGATTATTGCCTCATTGGCTCTCCTCATGTCAACGCATAGTCTAATGTCATCATTGGGTTTCAGCACAATCACATGTTCATGGTGTGTGTGAACATTCAACTGGTTCAATAATGTCTGATCAATCAACTCATTGATTTTAGCTTCTACTTTTCCACGAAGTCCAAATGGTGTTCTCCGCACTATTGAGCTTGACATTTTCATCTTGACCTTGAGTTGCTGGTAAACAATGCTTGATAAGGTGCTGGAGAAACTCAGCGGGTATGCTGCATCTATGGAGCGAAGGAAATAGGCAACGTTTCAGGCCGAAACCCTTCTTCAGACTTATGCATTTTCTGCTCTCAGCAGAGGTTCTCCTTCTCCTCTATCACCACAATTTCTGCTTCAGTTTCTCTATCTCCGACTTTTACTTTAGCCGTGAAACATCCAATGGTCTGCAATGGTTTAGTTGCGGTGTATGGATATATCTTCCTACTACACCTCCTTGATGTGCACTTGAATTTCTGCAGTTTCAAGCATTCCCAAAGTGATCTGTCAATTACGTTGCTGTTGCTACCAGAATCTACAATCACTGGCACTGTAACACCTCCGATGGTCACTGCAACTTTCTCGTGATGGCTATCATTCAATGCAAACTGATAATTCCTTTTAACAGCATGCTCACCAGCTTCATCACTATCTTCGTCATCTCCGACATCACCTTCTATGCGATGGACATGAACCCTCTTTTTCTGCCAACGTCTGTCTTTCTTTTCACTGGACTTGTTGTAATCGCTTGTCTTGTCTTTGATCTTACTTTTACATTTCTTTGCAAAATGATCCACATTTCCTACATGTTCTACCTTTTGCTGAACAACATGCATCTTTCCCTATGTGATCCTTGTTGCCCCACTTGTAACACTCGATCTCGCATTCAGGCTTATTTCTTGGTCTACTGTAGGACAGCTGGTTAACTTGCCCAGTCTTGGAATCTTGCAATTTCATGCTGTGAAATTGTCCCTCAACAGCTTCCAGCGCTGCTGCAATCGACAAAGCAGCATTAAGGTTTAACTCATCCCCCTTTTCCAGCAGCCTTCTCCTGAGCTTGTCTGACCTGCAATGCTGGACAAACTGATCCAATATCTGGTTTTCCACATCAGCAGCCACATATTTGCATCCTACAGACACCTGTCTGAGTCTCGTCACAAATTGAGCAACAATCTCGCCCTCTTCCTGCATTGTTTTACGGAATAAATGGCGTTGAAATGTAGCGTTCGGCACCACCACTAATGACTGTTTAAAGCATCAACGGCTTTCTCATAGACCTCCTTCATTCCGGTGTCAGGGAGCGTTTAAAAAAATTCTCGAACTGCTGGCCCCGCGGTGAAAAGAAGCAACGCTCTCTGCTGCGCCTTCTGCCCCGGCGTACTCTCCCCAAGAAAGAGCCCTATACTGTCGGCGTAAGCTTCGAATTCCTCCAGCCAAACATTCCACTTCACGGTGACGGTACTCGCATCATCCGTCGGATCGAAGTGTGCAACTCCACGCAGTGCTAAGAAATCAGCTCCAGCGACCGCCATTTTAAAAGAAAAATCTTTTACTCCTTGCTTTCCCTCTCTCTCCATCCCTCCCCATTCCCAGTTCCATGACCAGTCTGACCGTCTCACTGATTACAATTTATCTCCGATTGGTTTGTTGTCACCTTCTCCAAGTTAACAATGATCTATTCTTCATTTTCCTTGAATCTCATCTCATTTGGTCACTTACACTTCCTTGTTTCTGTGTCTCCCTCTCCCCAGACTAAGTCTGAAGAAGGGTCTCGACCCGAAACGTCACCCATTCCTTCTATCCAGAGATACTGCCTGTCCCGCTGAGGTACTCCAGCATTTTGTGTCTATCTTCACTCTAAAACTAGTCACCCCCCTTCTGCCTCTTCTGTTTTTCTATTGCAAGAGGCAGCACAGAGGCACAGAGTGAGAATGCGGTGTGCAGGAGGAATTATACACCATCCCCCTAAAGATAACCTGCTTCCTTCCTTGCCCTTAGCCACGCCCTGCACCCAGCAATGCTGCAATCTGCCCCAAGACCCCAACATTACCCAGCTACAATATTCTCCAACACCCCCATCCCACTCTCCCTCCCCACGCCCCCGACTCCTCCCCACACCACCACAAGTGCACTGTTTTTTTAAATCAAAAAATCTATTCAATAATTAAAAAATAATAATTACACCACAATAAAACAAGCCAGAACCCACCACCATAAAACAATACACACATATATCCATAATAACCCACTATACAACTATGTTACAATCCTTATTGAGGATACATTCTACACCCTGCGGTGCCCAGCGGTCCCAGAACCCCCTCAGGGTGCCTGTGGACAGGGCGTATTCCCTTTCTAACCCCACCCGGGCATGGGCGTATCCCCGGAAAAGGGGCAGGCAGCCGGCTCGGGTAGAGCCCTCCACCGCCTGGCGCCTTGACTCGCGGATGGCCAGCTTGGCCAGGCCCAGGAGCAACCCAACCAGGACATCTTCAGCCCTACCCTCCCTCCTACGCACAGGGTGTCCAAAGATTTCTTTTTTTTTTTTTTTTAATATTTTATTTATTAGAAGTGAGTACAATGCATTGGTACAAAAACGATGTTAACATATTAGATTCTCTGTACAACTTCCCTTTTTTTTTAAAGAGAGAAGTGAGAAAGGAGAGAAGAAAAAGAGGTTGTGAAAAGTGAAGAATAGATTAGTGAGCGTGGGTGAAAAACCAATAAAGAAAAAGTGAAAGAGAAGGAATAAGTGAAGAAGGAAAGCAGGAGGGAGATTATTCCATTGCCACAGTGAGATGGGTTTTTTTTTTTAATATTCTAAATCATCTTTCACCCATACCTGAAACTGTTGGTTTTCATGATACTATGTCACCACATGAATCCAAGAACTCAATAAATGGGGACCAACTCCTTAAGAATAGGTCTTGTTTGTCTATTAGGAGGAGTCTCATTTCTTCCAAATGTGCTGTCCAGCATATTACTGATCCACATTTTAAATGTTGGTATATTATAATGCATTTTTCCAAAATTTAAGTATAAGTTTTTTTGCTGTTATTAACCCATAATTGAAAAATGAGTTTTGATGTGTATTTAATTTGTTCCCATCTCCACTTACTCCAAATATAATCATTTCAGTGTTAGGTTCCATTTTTGTCTTAAATAGCTTTGAGAATATATCAAATATATCACACCAAAATTTATAAAGTTTTGAACAAGAGACAAATGAGTGCGTAATATTGGCAATTTGAGAAAGACATTTATCACAGATGGGAGAAATATTTGGATAAAATGTATTCAACCTAGTTTTGGAATAATATAATCTATGTTATATTTTAAATTGTATTAAGTTATGTCTAGCATTGATCGAACATTTATGTATATGTATCAAATATTTTTCCCATGTTTCTTTTGAGATTTTTATCATTAATTATTTTTCCCAGTCTTCTCTAATTGCCTCTGTTGATGGTGATTCTATATTTAAAATACTGTTATACAAGTATGATATTAATTTTGTTGACTCCGCATTGATATTCATTACTTCTTCCAGTGGGTCTAAAATTATACTTTGGAATCTTGGTATATATTTCTTCATGAAGTCACATACCTGTAGGTATTTAAAATATTGATTGTTATTCAATTTAAATTTTGACTTTAGTTGTTGAAATGATAATAAATTTCCCAATTCATACAAATCACCTACCTTTTTAATTCCCACTTTTTCCCATTGTTTATATGTTTTATCCATACCAGATGGTTTAAATACTGGGTTATTCACTATTGGTGTTAACACTGATAAATTTCTTAATTTTAAAGTTAATTTTATTTGTTTCCAGATTCGTATTGTATTTTGTATAATTGGATTCTTCTTATATAACATATTATTCAGCTTTATTGGGGAAAAAATGATCGCTCCTAGATTGTAGGGGGCGCAATCCTCTTTCTCCATTCTTATCCATTCCAACTGTTGAGCAGAACTGTCCAACCAATAAATTATATTTTAGTATAGAAAATTAGGTAATGCAAACCCACCCCCCCCCCCCCCCCTCTTTGGGTTTGCACAAGTGATTTTTTTTAATTCTATGTGCTTTATAATCCCAAATAAATTTAAAAATATTCGAGTCTATTTTTTTTTAAAGTGCTTTGGTATATATATCGGTATAGATTGGAATAAATATATTATTTGTGGTAGCGCTATCATTTTTATAGTGTTTATTCTGCCGATTAGTGACAGTGGGAGCGTTCTCCAAAATTTAATCAGTGAATCAAATGTATTTAATAATGGTATAAAATTAGCATTAAATAATGATTTATATCTTCTAGTAACTTGAATACCCAAATACTTAAATTTTTCCGTTGCGATTTTAAATGGAAATTTTAATAGGTGATTCGCTTTCTGGGGTTTTAATGACATAATTTCACTTTTATTCCAATTTATTCTATAACCGGAGAAAGAGCCAAATTCCTCTATTAGATTTAATAGATTCGGGATGCTCGTTTGGGATTTTGTAATATATAAAAGTATATCATCTGCATATAGTGATATTTTATTAATAGTATCCTTAGTATTATATCCCTGAATATCCAGGTGCCTTCTTATCCTTTCAGCAAGCGGCTCTATCATAAGTGCAAATAGCAGGGGTGATAAAACACAGCCCTGCCTATTGCCCCTCGATAATTGAAATTTTGAAGATAATATATTATTAGTTAGTATTCTTGCCATTGGTTTATCATATAGTAATTTAACCCATCTGATAAAATTCTCTCCCATATTAAATGTTTGGAGTACTTTGTATAAATACTGCCATTCTACCTGATCAAATGCTTTCTCTGCATCCAGAGATATAACTGACAAGTCTTCCTTTTCCGTTTTGTATGAATACATTATATTAAAAAGGCGTCTCAAATTGTTGGATGATTGTCTTTTAGGTATAAACCCTGTTTGGTCCGGATTTGTCAATTTATTAATATATTTACTCAATCTTCTTGCTAAAGTTCTTGCTAAAATTTTCTGATCTGTATTTAGGAGTGATATGGCTGTATATGAGCCCGGTTCTTCTAAGTCCTTATCTTTTTTAGGTATTAACGTGATACCTTGTGGATTCGGCTAATGTTTCTGGTAATTTATTTTCGGTAGGCATATTTATATAACTTAAATAACCGTGGTACCATTAACTCCTGGAAACCGTTATAGAATTCATTATTAAAACCATCTGGTCCTGGCGTTTTCCCATTTTTCAGCTCTTTTATTGTTTCACTTATTTCTTCCCTTGTGATCTGTGCTCCTAATTCCTCTTGTTCCAAAATATCCAATTTTGGCAGATTACAATTATCTAAAAAATCTACAATTATATTGTCTTCTATTTTAGTTTTAGACGTATACAAGTTTTGATAAAATTGGGCAAACCTTTTATTAATATCCTGGGGTAACGTTAATAGTTCCCCATTCTCTGATTTGATTTTAGTAATCGTCTTTTCCTTCTCCTGTTTCTTCAATTGTCTAGCCAGAAGTTTATGTGGTTTATCACCAAATTCAAACTGTGCCTGTTTTGTGATCTGAAATAATCTTATTATTCTTGCCGATAATATTCGATTAAGTTTAAATTTCAATAATGTGATCTTATTATTTTTATCTATAGTTGGGTCTTTTGCGTTATCTAATTCTAATATTTTAATTTCCTTTTCTAAAGTCTCTTGTTCTATGGAGTTCTTTTTATTTTGGTAACTTTGATATGAGATTATAACTCCACGTATAAATGCCTTAAAAGTTTCCCATAATAAAGATGGTGAAATGCCTGGTGTCTCATTTGTATCTAAAAATAATTTCATTTGTTGTTTTAAATACTCATAACCTTGTGGATTATTAATTAACTGTGTATTAAAACGGCAAAACGATTTTATACCTGGCGTTCCCTCTAGTTTTAAAGTAAAGGTCAATGGTGAGTGATCAGAAATAATACTATTGTGATATTTAGGGTTAATCGTATAAGGAATTAATTTTGTGTCCACTAAAAAATAATCAATTCTCGAATAAGTTTTATGTAGCGCTGAGTAAAATGAGTATTCCCTTCCCGTAGGGTTGGCTATTCTCCATACGTCTGTTATATTAGTGTTTTTTATATATATGTTTAAATATTCACTAGTTTTAGATTTAACCTTACTCTTCCTTACTTTTATTGATTTATCTAAATATGTATCTATAACACAATTAAAATCCCCCCCTAATATTACATTTTGGTAATTATACTCATCTATTATATCCGTGATTTTCTTAAAAAATTGGGGGTTATCAAAATTTGGTACATAAATATTTATCAGAGTCAGTGGTGTAGAATAAATTTCTCCTGCCACTATAGTGTACCTTCCTTCCTTATCAGATATAGTGTTCTTTGATATAAATGGTATACCTTTCCGAATAATAATAGCCGTACCTCTAGCTTTAGAAGCAAATGACGAATAATAAGTTTGGCCTATCCAATTTGCTTTTAGTCTCATCTGTGTTTGTAATTTCACATGCGTTTCTTGTAAAAACGCAATATCCACCTTTAAAGATTTTAATTGAGCCATAATCTTACCCCTTTTAATTGAATCGTTCGCACCCCTAATGTTCCAACTACAAAATGTGATTCCTCCATTCCTTTTTCCCCTAATGTCTTGCATTCTTAATTAGTTTTGCTAGTTTTAATTCATGTGGCGTGGTTAAATGCCTTGAGGTTTTGGGTGTGGGGTAACCGTCCCCTATTAACGTTATTTTACATCTCCTCCGTCTATTGAACCTCCATAGGAAGGAAAAAGAAGTGCGTTGAAAAATACATAGAAAAAACAGAATACTATTATTAAGTAAACCATATAACAGTGAATTATAATTTTAAAAAAAGAGTGATTTTAAGGTATCAAAAATGGGATGGCTTAATTTCTCGTTGCCACCTAAGGTGGCCCGAATATTATTGACCTCCGCTGTTGGAATTATACATTGAGCTCAGCCCCCAAATTAAGCTGTCCTAGACAATATCATGCCATTTCCCCTTAATAAGGGGAAATAAAGGTTGTCCAAAGATGAGGATGGTGGGTGAAACATTCAGCCAGAAGGCAAGGAGCAGCCCCTTTATGTATTCAAACAGTGGCTGCAACCTCACGCACTCCATGTACACGTGGTACACAGACTATTCCAGCCCGCAAAAGTGGAACTCCTCAGTGCAATACCCTGCACCCCGGGTCCCCAATGTAGAGGGGGAGAATCCCTGCGTAGAGGGACCCACGAGTGCATTCTTGGGAGGTTTTGCAAAGTTTTAGAAATCCATTCATATTTCAAACAAAATGCTATAAATATTTAAATTATTCTGCTTTTCCGCAGGTTATGATGACATAGATTTTCTGCTTGGATGAGGATTAGAACAAAAATATAACTTGCGTTTGCAAAATGATTTCCAATTACTTTCCCCGAGACGGGCCAGGCGTGAAGAGCAAGGCGTATACACCATGGTATGTCTGAAGAAGTGATCTGACGCGAAGCGTCACCTATCTGTGTTCTCCAGAGATGCTGCCTGACCTGCTGAGACCTGTGTATTTTTTTGTAAACCAGCATCTGCCGTTTAGTTTAGTTTAGAGATACAGCGCGGAGAAAGGCCCTTCGGCCCACCGAGTCTGCACCGATCAGCGATCCCCGCACACCAATATTATCCTACACGCCCTAGAGGCCACTTACAATTTTACCAATACAAACCTGACAAACCTGACAAACGTACAAACCTGAATGTCCTTGGAGTGTGGGAGGAAACCGGAGCACCCGGAGAAAAGCCACGCATTCACTGGGGAGAACGTACAAACTCCATACAGACAGCACCCGTGGTCAGATCGAACCCGGGTCTCTAGCGCTGTGAGGCAGTGACTCTACTGCTGCGCCACCGTGCCGCCCAGTTCATTGCCTCTACATTGTAAGCTATGATCTTCTGTTTGCTCTGCTACTGTATGATCTCACTGCAGGTAAAGTACATACTGCATCTGTTAAAACATCCACTGTTGCCATATATCAACTATTTATAAGGCTTATTCTTCACATTAACTATTACAGATATGATGGAGAGCTGTCAAAAAATCAATATGACGATTTTGTTTCCATTATTGGCGCTGAAGACAGTTTGGAAGTCAGTTCTTTATTTAATACACAGGCAATTTTAACCTATTAGGATAGAACGACACAGACATTAAACCTGGGTGGTCTTGCAGTGAATATCATATTGCAAGAACCAATTGCACAAATAACAAGACGTAACAACATTTATTTAAAGTTGCAGAATAGTTTGCAGTTCAGACCAAAGGGGAACATTAGATGAAATATTTGGGTTTGTGTCAGTTTTAAAGATATCTTTACATTTCAGTGTTCTTTAGATTTTATCGTAGACTGTACTCAGTTCCCCAAGCTGCCATTAATTGAGCTCCTGTTTCCCTGCATTTTTTCTTCAGTGTTCAGGTTTTCCAGTCCATTGATATAACCATCACACAATCGAACTCAGTACTTACTATATGACTAGTTTAGTTGAGTTTAGTTTAGAGAAACAGCGCGGAAACAGGCCCTGTGGTCCACCAAGTCCGCGTGGACCAGCGATCCCATGCACTAGCACTATCTTACACACCAGGCAACCTTTACCAAAGCCAATTAACGCACAAACTCATTGTGACTCATCGGAGACCCTCGGACAATCTTTGATCAGACATTACTGGTTTGATCATGTATCTTCGGTACAGTGTAGATGACTCGATTGTAATCATGGATTGTCTTTCCACTGGTTAGCACACAACCAAAGCTTTTCACTTACCCTGGCACATGTGACAATAAACAAACTAAACTCAGCTCAGTCTCTGTAGTGTGGGAGGAAACCGGAGCATCCGGGGAAACCCACGCGGTCACAGGGAGAACGTACAAACTCCGTACAGACAGCACCCGTAGTCAGGATCGAACCTGGGTCTCTGGTACTGTTAAGGCGGCATCTCTACCGGTGCGCCACCGTGCCGGTCAGTGAGCTGCCTATGTTGGTGCGGCTCGGAAGTCACTTGTACCCCGTAAATGGATCAATTGTGATCATGTGTTGTCTTTCTGCTGACTGGTTAGCACGCATCAGAAAGCTTTTCCCTGTACCTCGGTACATGTGACAATAAACTAAACTGGATGTGAATTTTAAAATAAGTGGCGATGATCATATCCCCTGCAGTGAAACCACAAAGAATAGATTGGAGGAATACTTGATGAACTATCTTATTGCAAACTGTTTCTAAGACATGAATTAAGTTCAAAATTCAATAAGTGCTATTAAGAAAACAGAGAGCTGCACTCAAAGCCTGCGTCAAATACACGCACACGCACAATAGCAAGAATTTCCTTCAATTTTCATCTGCTCCTGACTCTTCGGGGGGATAATTTTACCTGAAGTTAAACATAATTATTTGCCCACTTCCTTTCCTGGTGATTTATTGGGTATGAGATATGGCCCAAAATATCTGCTTGTTTTTGATATTTATTCATCCATTTCATAAGACCGGAAGACCTTAAGGCCATAAGATATAGGAGCAGAATTAGGCCATTCAGCCCATCGAGTCTGCTCCGCTATCCGTTCATGGCTGATCTATTGATAACCCCATTTTCTTGACTTCTCTCTTTTGCCTTCGCTCAAGGGATCTGAGCACCAGTGGGAAAGTCAGCATCTACAGCCCATTCTCGAGTGCCCTTTGTGGGGTAATGGTGAGGCACCATCTAGCACCACTCCAATCCTCCTGGATCAAGTACTGCAGCAGGGCTGTTGGGGGGGGAGTTCCATATTTGAGATCCAGCAGTGATCAAGTGATGAGCATATATTTCCAGATCAGCATAATGTGCCACTGAGAGGGGATGCGGCCACTTGCTGCTCTTCTCATGGAATCATACAGGCCCTTCAGCCCAACCTGCCCATCCCGGCCAAGATACCACATTTACGTTAGTCCTATTCTGTCTTCATTTGGCCCATACCCCTCTCAACCTTCCCTATCCATGTACCTGGCCAATTGACCTTCAGGTAACTGAGACCAAGGGTTGGCAGGTTCAGTCAGAGAGGTTTTGGCGAGTGAGGGCTGTTCTTGTAAATGAATCACACTGCCGCGGGTCGTGGCGAGCTTGCTTGCAGGAGGAATCAACTACAGGACGAATCCAAAACCGTATTCTTCATTGTCCAGGCAGACTCTCAGGCTTGGTGATGATTTGTGGCCACTCCAATGTTTTTGGGCTTCTCAGAGTGAGGTCTGGGTCCAATGGAAAGGAGGTCCAACAGGTTTGGTGACCAGGTTCTGCTGCATAGACTCACTACCCACTCACACTCACACGCACACACATGCACACACTAGGGTTGCCAACTTTCTCACTCTCATATAAGGGACAAAAGGTCAAAATAAGGGACAAATTCCCGACGGCAATTCGTTGACCGACTCGGCCATGGGTGGGTGAATGATGAGTTGGCCCGGGTGCTGGACTGCACACAAAGCCCAGCCGGCGGGCCAGCTGAAGAGTTTTGGCACGGGTGGGCTTTGTGTGCAAAGTCCGGCACCCCATCCAACTCATGAACCGATGATGGGCCATGAGAAGGAGGGGTGGTGGTGTCAGTGGTAATCGAAGGTCCGAAAGTCGGACAGCTGACCGGGCTGCCGACCGACGGGGCCACTGGTGAGGTGCTGCTGCTGCACTCCATGGGCTGCATTATGTTGAGATGGGTGAGGCGGGGCCGGACGTGGCACTCTGATCTGACAGTCCCCTCGACCTGAGTAGTAGTAGCAGTCAAATACGGGACAAGGGCAGTCCCGTATGGGACAAACCAATTCAGCCCAATATGTCCCGGCTAATGTCCTGGCTAATACGGGACCCCTAGCACACACACACTCACGCACACACACTCACACACACACGCTCACACTCACACACACACACACGCTCACACTCACACACACACACACACACGCACACTCACATGCTCACACACACACACACTCACGCACGCACACACACATACACACGCATGCACACACAATCACACATGCAAACACGCGCTCATTCACACTCACATGCAAACACACTCATGCATACACGCACACAAGCACACACTCACACATGCAAACACATACACACACACACACACACGCTCACACACACACATGCTCACACACGCACACATGCTAACACACACACTCTCACACACCCACATACATGCAAACACATAAAAACGCACACTCATGCACACATAAACACACACACACACAGACTCACATCCACACACATTTGATTGATTGGATGAAAGATACAGCAAGATAAAAGGCTCTTTGGCCCATCAAGAGCATGCTGACCACTGATCCACTGATCACACCAGTTCTATGTTATCCCACTTTCGTATCCTTTCCCTGCACTCTAAGTGTGATTTTCAGAGGTCAATTAAGCTACAAACCCTTTAGGATATGGGCGGAAACTGAGGCACCTGGAGGAAATCCACACTGTCAAAGGGAGAACGTGTAAGGTCTACATCGACAGCACCCGAGGTCAGGATTGAACCCGGTGCCTCTGGCACTGTGAGGCATCAACTCTACCAGCTGCGCACGGTGCTCCCATGTTTGCGGGGAGACTCAGGCAATCAGATTCCAGGACGCGCTCTAACTACACACACACACACAAATATTCTGACTGGAGATTCCAAAACCTGGAGGTGAGGTGGGATGAGAAGAAAGGAACTGCAGATGCTGGTTCAAACTGAAGATAGACACAAAAAGCTGGACAGGTTGGTGCGAAGATTCCTCTGGGCCGCTACTTCCCAGAGCCCTCGCACCGCACGGCAAAGTCTGCTGGAGTACAGTTACTCACGGCTGAGACAGCAATCCATAACCTGAGCTCTCAATGATCAATGAGAAGAGTTAGCCAGTGCTAAGTGTGAGATATGGTGAGACGGTATCAGGTTAATTGATCACTTGTGGGACTCAGCCAGCAGCTTGTTTAATGTCTTGGCCATGTGTGTATGTGGTGATTTATTAACCGCACCCGGCCTCCCTCACTCCCACCTTGAGCACAAAACCCAATGCACAACCAAACTTGCCTCTTGGGGTATTGTTGGGGAAGCTGTTTGCTCATCAGAACGCCTCTACTCCCTCAGAAGATTCTGGTGATTCGGTATGTCAATGAATGCGCTCTTGAAGTCTGCAAATGTACAGTAGAGAGCATATTGCCTGGTCGCATCCATCATGGCCTGGTTTGGCATCTCAAATCGCAGGAACAACGAAGATTGCAAAAAGTGGTGAACACTGCCCGGTCCATCACGGATGTTGACCTCCCCCACCATCAAAGGGGTCTATTGGAGCCAGCATCACCAGAGACCCACACCACCCTGGCCACACACTCATTTCACTCCTACCATCAGGAAGAAGGTACAGGAGCCTGAAAACTATAAGGTGCAGGTTCAGGAGCAGTTTCTTGCCTGTGACAATCAGACTATTAAACACTGCAACCTCCAAATAGGCTCCGAGCTATGTAGACTTGGGGACACTGTTGTTGACTTTGCACTATATTGTGTATGTATCTGTCTCAATAGTCAATAGACAATAGGTGCAGGAGTAGGCCATTCAGCCCTTCGAGCCAGCACCACCATTCAATGTGATCATGGCTGATCATCCCCAATCAGTACCCCATTCCTGCCTTATTTCCATATCCCCTGACTCCGCTATCTTTAAGAGCCCTTTCTAGCTCTCTCTTGAAAGTAACCAGAGAACCAGCCTCCACCGCCCTCTGAGGCAGAGAATTCCACAGACTCACAACTCTCTGCATGAAGAAGTGTTTCCTCATCTCTGTTCTAAATGGCTTACCCCTTTGGTTTTTTTTTGTATCTACTGAACTTTTTTTGTCGTTATTTATCACGGGTTTTACATAATACTGCCTATGGTTTTGCATATCTGTTGCGCTGCCACAAGTAGGGATTTATTGTTCCTTCAGGATGTATGACAATACGATACTCTTGATCTTTGGATGGAGGGTGGAACAGCACTTGGAGACACCACTCCCTGTCCACACTGGAAGCTGACAGTCAACACTACAGTGTAGGAAGGAACTGCAGATGCTGGTTTAAACCATAGAGAGACAAAAAAATGCTGGAGTAACTCAGTGGGACAGGCAGCATATCTGGAGAGAAGGAATGGATGACGTTTCGGGTCGAGACCTTTCTTCAGACTGGTTAGGGATAAGGAAACGAGAGATATAGATGATGATGTAGAGAGATAAAGAACAATGAATGAAAGATATGCAAAAAAAAGTAACAATGATGAAAGAAACAGGCCATTGCTAGCTGTTTGTTGGGTGAAAACAAGAAGCTGGTGCGACTTGGGTGGGGTTATTTGAAGTTAAAGAAATCAATATTCATATCACTGGGCTGTAAGCTGCCCAAGCGAAATATGAGATGCTGTTCCTCCAATTTGCATTTAGCCTCACTCTGACAATGGAGGAGACCTAGGATGGAAAGGTCTGTGTGGGAATGGGAAGGAGAATTAAAGTGTTTAGCAATCGGGAGGTCAGGTAGGTTAAGGCGGACTGAGAGGGGTCAAGGAAAGAGCATTCACGTTGTGGCCCTGCTTCCACCAATCGTTCCACCACCATGCACAAGCAGCACAAGAAGCGACAAGACAGATACCATTGTGCAGATGCCGAGACGTGTGTTCAGCTCTGGCTGGACAACGTCTAATCTTGTGTGTGGACTCGATAAGAAGAAGAAGGCGGACTGAGCGAAGGTGTTCAGCGAAGGTGATAGCCCAGTCTACACTACAGACTGCATTGGATACCTGACCTAAGATAAGGAAGGAGGATGGGCAATTCAAAGGGATCTGCACAACACCTCCATCCTGTCGCTCCAGGTAACACTGCCCTTCCAGTCTTCCTGTAACTTCAATTCTCCACCCCTCCCCAACTCTGACTTTTCAATCTACAGCTTCCAGCATCGCTCCAATGATGCCCTATATAAGCTCGAAGAACTGTACCTACCCTCTCATTGGGGAACTCAAGGTTTCAAGGTCTGTTTATTCTCACATGTACCAATGTGCATGTACAGTGAAACTTGATTACTTTGCAGCCTTTGCAACTTACTATTGAATGTCATACTTTTTGAAAAATCAGACCTATTTCTCTCCACGGGTTATTGATTGGGGACGATCAGCCATGATCACAATGAATGGCAGTGCTGGCTCTAAGGGCTGAATGGCCTCCTCCTGCACCTATTTTCTATGTTTCTATGTGGCTGTTTGTTGCTGTTGCAATTGTTAACATTTTTCTTCTCTCTCCCTAACTTCTCCCTTGATACACAATGTTGAAGTAACTCTGCGGGCCAGGCAGCATCTCTGGAGAACATGGATGGGTGACCTTATTCAGACTCCGACCCGAAGCATCACCCATCCTTTACCACCAGTGATGCTGCCTTATCCACTGACTTACTCCAGCACTTTGTGTCTTTACCTGTAGGACTGAGAGTCCCTGGAATCGATGGCAGCCTGTGAATTGGTAATAATGCTTCGTTAACAGGCCTAACTAGCTCATCAGTGTGTAGGAAGGAACTGCAGATGCTGGTTTACACCAACAAAGCACTGGAGTAACTCAGCGGGACAAGCAGCATCTGTGGAGAGAAATTATGGGTGACATTTCCGATCGCGACCCACCATCAGACCCAGCCCGAAACATCGCCCATCCTTTTTCTCCAGAGATGACTCTCAAGAAGTATCCGACCCTAAACCTCACCTATTACTTTATCTCCAGAGATGCTGCCTAACCCCTGAGTTACTCCAGCTCTAGGTATTTATCTGCTTGCTCATCAGTATATATTGACAATTGGCTATTGCATTCTCTGGTCTATTATTCCCCTACTGGTCCCCCCCCCCTCCACAAGGCCGCTCACACCCCTGACTGTGGTCTTTTCTTATTCCCGCTCAGGGAGCATTGTTACGAGGAGCGGTCTCTCCATAACTTTAGATCGCCAGGCTTCCAAAGCAACTGCACCGATTTTATTTTCTGATTTTATTTCAGTTAATTTGAAGGATTCCTTTTATTTTCCTCTATCTCCCCTGTGATGCAATCTCTAGGTAGGGTAAAAAGTGCTGGAGTAACTCAGCGGGTCAGGCAGCATCTCTGGAGGACACGGATAGGTGACGTTTCGGGTCAGGACCCTCCTTCAGACCGTTTGTAGTGGGGGAGGAAAAGTGACCACATACTAATTCTAGGATCTGGGAGCTTCCCGGGTCCTATCCTACCCCTCTCTCCACCAACACAACACATCATACTAATCCCACCACAATTATTCTAGCAGCATGCAATGTTATGGGGAGTTGCCATTGACCAGAGACTCAACTGGACTTCCCACAAGGGCAGGTCGAGAGATTCAGTGTGTAGGAATGGAAAATGGTCATGCTGAGTCGGTGTTCGAAGTAACGGGCGGTTTATTAAATTGATGCTAGCACTTCAGGAGGCCAGCCAAAGCTGACCTCCTGAGTGCGACTTTGTTACATTTTCTATATTCTCAGATGACGAGGTTACTCAGAAACTCGATTCACAACAACGTGATTTTGCAGAGACTTGATTAGCAATGTGACAAAGTCATAATTGCGGAATGGAACTCAAAAGGACTTAGTTAGGTCACAAACAGAATGAGACAATTGTCTACAAGTCTAAATCCATTGACCGTAGGTCCAAATGTTTGTTACAATGATGGGTGCACGCATAATCAATGAAATTCCTGTAAGACTTTGTCTGCGATTTCCTACACAACTGACATCCCTATTCACTAATTATTAGCCCCCACACCAACCCCTACAACAAGTGTTTAAGAAAGAACTGCAGATGCTGGAAAATCGAAGGTACCCTACAACAAGTGAATGTCCCACCAAAGCCTGCCATCCATCTATGAGGCACATATCAAGTGTGTGATGGAACACTCGCCACGTGCTTGGATGAGAACAGACCACCAACGGGCAGCATGGTGGCGCAGCGGTAGAGTTGCTGCCTTACAGCGCTTGCAGCGCCGCAGACCCGGGTTTGATCCCAACAGTGGGTGCTGTCTGTATGGGGTTTGTACGTTCTCCATGTGAACTGTGTTGGTTTCCTCCGAGATCTTCGATTTCCTCCCACACTCCAAAGACGTACAGGTATGTAGGTTAATTGGCTTGGTAAATGTAAAAATTGTCCCTAGTGTGTGTAGGATGGTGTTAATGTGCAGAGATCGCTAGTCGGCGCGGACCTGGTGGGCCGAAAGACCTGTTTCCACACTATATCTCTAAACTAAACTCCTCAGGACACAATCCCGGACCAATTAGCAACATGACTGCACTAAATGTTATTCGTTTATCATGTATTTGTGCACTGCAAATGGCTCGATTGTAACCATTGTAATATATATAACATATAACATATAACAATTACAGCACGGAAACAGGCCATCTCGGCCCTACAAGTCCGTGCCAAACAACTTTTTTTTCCCTTAGTCCCACCTGCCTGCACTCGTACCATAACCCTCCATTCCCTTCTCATCCATATGCCTATCCAATTTATTTTTAAATGATACCAACGAACCTGCCTCCACCACTTCCACTGGAAGCTCATTCCACACCGCTACCACCCTCTGAGTAAAGAAGTTCCCACTCAAGTTAACCCTAAACTTCTGTCCCTTAATTCTGAAGTCATGTCCTCTTGTTTGAATCTTCCCTATTCTCAAAGGGAAAAGCTTGTCCACATCAACTCTGTCTATCCCTCTCATCATTTTAAAGACCTCTATCAAGTCCCCCCTTAACCTTCTGCGCTCCAGAGAATAAAGACCTAACTTATTCAACCTATCTCTGTAACTCAGTTGTTGAAACCCAGGCAACATTCTAGTAAATCTCCTCTGTACTCTCTCTATTTTGTTGACATCCTTCCTATAATTGGGCGACCAAAATTGTACACCATACTCCAGATTTGTTCTCACCAATGCCTTGTACAATTTTAACATTACATCCCAGCTTCTATACTCAATGCTCTGATTTGTAAAGGCTAGCATACCAAAAGCTTTCTTTACCACCCTATCTATATGAGATTCCACCTTCAAGGAACTATGCACGGTTATTCCCAGATCCCTCTGTTCAACTGTATTCTTCAATTCCCTACCATTTACCATGTACGTCCTATTTTGATTTGTCCTGCCAAGGTGTAGCACCTCACATTTATCAGCATTAAACTCCATCTGCCATCTTTCAAGCCCATTTTTCCAAATGGCCTAAATCACTCTGTAGACTTTGGAAATCCTCTTCATTATCCACAACACCCCCTATCTTGGTATCATCTGCATACTTACTAATCCAATTTACCACACCTTCATCCAGATCATTGATGTACATGACAAACAACAAAGGACCCAACACAGATCCCTGAGGCACCCCACTAGTCACCTGCCTCCAACCCGATAAACAGCCATCTACCATTACCCTCTGGCTTCTCCCATTCAGCCACTGTTGAATCCATCTTGCTATTCCTGCATTTATACCCAACAGTTGAACCTTCTTAACCAACCTTCCATGAGGAACCTTGTCAAAGGCCTTACTAAAGTCCAGATAGACAACATCCACTGCTTTACCCTCGTCAATTTCCCTAGTAGCCTCTTCAAAAAATTCAAGAAGATTAGTCAAACATGACCTTCCAGGCACAAATCCATGTTGACTGTTCCTAATCAGACCCTGTTTATCCAGATGCTTATATATATTATCTCTAAGTATCTTTTCCATTAATTTGCCCACCACTGAAGTCAAACTAACAGGTCTATAATTGCTTGGTTTACTCTTAGAACCCTTTTTAAACAATGGAACATCATGCGCAGTACGCCAATCCTCGGGGACTATTCCCGTTTCTAATGACATTTGAAATATTTCTGTCATAGCCCTGGCTATTTCTACACTAACTTCCCTCAACGTCCTAGGGAATATCCTGTCAGGACCTGGAGACTTATCCACTTTTATATTTTTCAAAAGTGTCAGTACTTCTTTTACTTTGAACCTCATAGTATCCATAGCTACTCTACTAGTTTCCCTTACCTCACATAATTCAATATCCTTCTCCTTGGTGAATACCGAAGAAAAAAAATTGTTCAATATCTCCCCCATCTCTTTTGGCTCTGCAGATAGCTGTCCACTCTGTCTCTCTAATGGACCAATTTTATCCCTCGTTATCCTTTTGCTATTAATATAGCTGTAGAAACCCTTTGGATTTACTTTCACCTTACTGCCAAAGCAACCTCATATGTTCTTTTAGCTTTTCTAATTTCTTTCTTAAGATTATTTTTACATTCCTTATACTCCTCAAGCACCTCATTTACTTCATGCTCCCTTTAATTATTGTAGATCTCCCTCTTTTTCCGAACAAGATGTCCAATTTCCCTTGAAAACCAGGGCTCTTTCCAATTTTTACTGTTTCCTTTCAACCGAACAGGAACATAAAGATTCTGTACTCTTAAAATTTCCCCTTTAAATGTCCTCCATTTCTCTTCTGCATCTTTCCCATAAAACAAATTGTCCCAGTTCACTCCTTTTAAATCCTTTCGCATCTCATCAAAGTTAGCCTTTCTCCAATCAAAAATCTCAACCCTAGGTCCAGTACTGACCCTCTCCATAATTATATTGAAACTAATGGTATTGTGATCACTGGACCCGAAGTGCTCCCCAACACATACCTCCGCCACCTGTCCCGTCTCATTTTCTAACAGGAGGTCCAGCACTGCCCTCCTCTAGTAGGTACCTCTATGTATTGCTGCAAAAAACTATCCTGCACACATTTTACAAACTCCAACCCATCCAGCCCATTTACAGAATGTGTTTCCCAGTCTATGTGTGGAAAGTTGAAATCTCCCCCAATCACTACCTTGTGCTTACTACTAATATCTGCAATCTCCTTACATATTTGCTCTTCCAATTCTCGTTCCCCATTTGGCGGTCTATAATACACCCCTATAAGTGTTGCTACACCTTTCCCACTTCTCAGTTCCACCCAAATAGCCTCCCTAGATGAGCCCTCCAATCTATCCTGCCAAAGCACTGCTGTAATATCTTCCCTGACTAGCAATGCAACACCTCCACCTCTTGCCCCTCCAATTCTATCACACCTGAAGCAATGAAATCCTGAAATATTTAGTTTCCAATCACAACCCTCCTGCAACCATGTTTCACTGATCGCCACAACATCATACTTCCAGGTGTCTATCCAGACTCTCTCATCCACCTTTCTTACAATGCTCCTAGCATTAAAATATGCACATTTAAGAAACTTATTCTCTGTTTATTTCCTTTTTTGTCTTTCTCCTCTTGTGTCCGAGTGCTTCCCTTTTCTGCTTCCTGCCTCCCATTCTGTCTACTAGCTTTCTCTATTTGAGTCCCTCGCCCCAACCATTCTAGTTTAAAGTCTCCCCAGTAGTCTTTGCAAATTTCCCCGCCAGGATATTGGTCCCCCTCGGGTTCAAGTGCAACCCATCCTTTCTGTACAGGTCCCACCTTCCCCAAAAGAAGTCGCAATGATCCAGAAACTTGAATCCCTGCCCTCTGCACCAGTCTTTCAGCCACGCATTTATCCTCCACCTCGCTCCATTCCTACTCTCACTGTCGCGTGGCACAGGCAGTAATCCTGAGATTGTTACCTTTTTGGTCCTTTTCCTTAACTCTCCTCCCAACTCCCTAAATCCTCCCTTCAGGACCTCTTCCCTTTTTTTTACCTATGTCATTGGTACCTATATGTACCACGACCTCAGGCTCCTCTCCCTCTGATTTCAGGATATCTTGGATGCGTTGAGACACGCCCGAGACCTTGGCACCAGGGAGGCAGACCACCATCCTGGTCTCCCGACTGCGTCCACAGAATCGCCTATCCGACCCCCTAACAATAGAATCCCCAATTACTATTGCCCTCTTCTTTTTTTCCCTACCTTTTGGAGCAACAGGGCCGGTCTCTGTGCTGGAGGCCCGTCCGCTGTCGCTACCCCCGGGTAGGCTGTCACCCCCATCCGTACTCAAACAGGAGTACTTATTTGCGAGGTGTACCGGCATTGGAGTACTCACTCGTTCCTGCCTCTGCCCCTTGCCCTTCCTTAGCGTGACCCACATGTCTCTCTCCCATGGTTTTGGAGTGACCACCTCCCTATAACTCCCCTCTATGACCTCCTCACTCTCCCTGATCAGACAGAGGTCATCGAGCTGCTGCTCCAGGATCCTAATACGGTCCCTTAGGAGCCCCATCTCGCTGCACCTGGTGCAGATGTGGACGTCTGGAGGGCCATCCGACACCATGACCTCCCACATCTGACATCCAGAACAGTACACTGCTCTGACTGTCATTCTCCCGCCTTACCCTGGATCTGATACAAGTATAATACAATAGAAACTGCTGGGAGAAATCAGCAGGTATCTGACTCACAACAGCTGCTCCCTCGTGACCTTTAAACTGCACCTTTATTATATAAACAAAAAGCACTGTACCTTTAGCCCACTGTACCTTTAGCCCACTGTACCTTTAACCAGAAACCACAAATGCTAACCTGAGGTTGCACCCAATCAGCTGCTTCCTCTAGTCTGCTTCCACCAATCAGCGGCTTCCACCAGAACCCAGATATTTGCTCCCTGTGGAGTGTGGAACGTTACGGATTTCGGTAAAAGCCCTGACCCTCCTCCACACTCTCCAACGGTCCCGGGCCTCTGTGAAATAAAACCCCGCGCCCGACTTAAGTACTCACCGCCCTGACCCTCCTCCACACTCTCCAATGGTCCCAGGATTCTGTGTTCAAACCGGCCCTTGACTATTTTGTGAGCTTGGACAGCCATGTTGCCATAATCATCAATTTCCGCTGACTGTTTAGCGCGCAACAAAAGCTTTTCAATTTAACTCGGTAAACGTAACAAAAAACTGAACTGAACTGAAACTGAATTGACTGGCAGTCCATCCACCTCACTAACAACCCACGCCCTCCACCGCCAGTGGAAATGGCCCCCGCTGTGTGCCAGCTACAAATATGTGGCGGTGGCCTGTTGTAAACGCAGATGGCGGGTTGTGCAGTCTCAATTCTGGTGAGTTCCGACATGGCTCACGAGTCTTTGTGTAGAGAAGAGGGCTGCACAAAAACCTGTGCATGAATGAGTTGAAGGTGGAGTAGCTGTTGCACTGTAACAACCTCACCCTCTCGGCTGCAGAGGTCAGAATCCAGTGGTATGAAAAATCATCACGGCTGGAGACTTCTTGGCTGCAGTGGATGGCCATGTCGCCTTTAGTGCTCTGACCAGCCCTTTGCGTTCCACAGTGTGTTGTAGCGTCGCATTTCCAGCCGTTGGTTCATAAAGATCTCCTCCGCCTGGTCCACCACAGCAGACTTTCCATGAATGATGAGCATGTCCCACAGATTGAGCTGGACTACATGGAACCAGTTGCAAGGCCACGCTACAAAATTCACTGCAGCTAATTGCCTGAAGAAGGGAACCGACCCGAAACGTCGGCAATCCATGATCTCTAGAGATGTTGCCTGACCCGTCCAGTTACTCCAGCGCCCGTTGTACATTAACCAGCATCTGCTGTTCTTTGTTTCTACACCATCACTTTCCGCCTTTGATCCATCACCACCAACGCTGCCCCCATCCCACCTAAGACCTTGGAGAAAACCCATGCAGGTCACAGAGAGAATGTACAAACTCCGTACAGACAGCACCATAGTCGGGATCGATCCCGGATCTCCGGTTCTGTATTCACTGTAAGACAGCATCTCTACCGCTGTGCCACCGTGACCAAATATTTATTTCGACATGAAATATAATCATCATTTATGTAGGTTAATTTGGCTTTGGTGAAAATTGTAAATTGTCATTCGTGTGTGTAGGATAATGTTAGTGT